>NC_137643.1:25671395-25678895 GCF_963383615.2 Lipophrys pholis
GGTGAGCTGGCACACTGATAGACCAGTCTGAAATAAAACACCAGAGAACAAGATGCAAAATCAGTGAATCCTCGGCACACAAGAGGATACTTCTCACCACCTTCTCTCCAAGTTCACTCCGCATGTTAACTCTGTCGCCGTCGCTTCCGTACCGTGCGTTTTTCTTCTTTTTCTTTAAGGCGGAAGTGTCGCTGTTGCGTACGCCCTCACTCTGCTGCACCACTCCTGCCATCTGCTGGACAAGGAAGGCTATAGCAACAGCTTATTTATTCACTCAAATCAACAGCTATTTTGAGTGTGTTACTCATGATGTGGAGTGATGAGGGTGAGTGGGTGTAATTACCACGAACGTCCACCAGGTGGTGGCTGAGTTGGGATCCTCATCCAAGATGGCACCTCTGATGTAGTTTCAAAGAGCTAAAGTGGCTCGACGCGAATCCGTCTTGGAGGTGGGCGTGTTTTGCGGGCTTGACTTTTATACCTGCGCGTCATGGTCCTGCACTCTGCTGTGTTTACGATGGTCTTGGCCAATCCGAGCAGGGTACGCCTCAGAGTTTCCTGGGCGTTTCTTCCGGCTGTGGATGGAGTTGGTGGATCCCCCTGGTGGTGAGGTGCAGGGATGCGGCTTCCAAGGAGGGGTGCGCGGGTACCTCCTAGTGGGTGTCACGTGACCAATGGCGAATTTTTCCAGTGGTGACCACATGTTTCTTTGTTCACAAAGAAACATGTGGTCACCCCTCCCCCCCGCCCCCTTTGTCCGGAGGGGTGAGCATGGTGGTCTAGGCCCAACAGTACCAACATCCACAAAGCAGCTGCTGATGGAGTACCGTACTATCAGCAACACCATCAGGCGTCTGTGGCTCAGTGGGTATACTGGTCGTCCCCCAATTGCAAGGTACAGGGCTCAAAACCTGTAGCGCACAGAAAAACATTTTAGCCCAACAGACCTCACAGAGTTGTGTTTAACTGTGTTTGCTGTAGTAAGACGTGCAGGATGGAATCAACTAAAGTAAAACGCAGCGTGCAGTAGACACAGGATTCACATTCTTTACTCATTTGTCTCCTCAAAACGAGAGAGAAGCATTATTCTGTCTTTAGCTGGTGCAGTCCAGCTTGAAAATGTCCTGCTGTGGTTGGTTGTAGATTCTGATGTTTCTCTTTGTCCCATTGAGACCAAACGGAGCTGTGAGCCCTGAACTAAGACCTTCTGAAGGACCAGCTGGATCTCTCACTGCTGTGGTTGGGGTTTGAGAGCTGGACATGCTTTCTTTGAAAAATACGCTACTGCACTTCTCACTTCAGCTTCTTCTTCCGCCTCCCACTTGATCTGAATCCAGTGATGCTCGTTCTTCTAACTGTGATCACTGTGTCTCATGATGATGTGAAGAAGGCTGCTCACAGTGATGACTCTGCTTCATGAAGACTTCCTCTCACTCTTCTCTCAGACAGCAGTCTGCTGTGAAACAGTCAGTGTACTGTATGTACCTTCACCACTCAGCACCAAACATCACACAGTGGAGCTGAAGACAAATATTTCCCTCAGGAGTTGGTTACCAAAAAAGAACTTAAAGCGAGCGCCAAGAAGCTTTACACTGATCAAGTGAACGCCGCTGCTGCTCTCTCACTAAAAACTCTCTTCACTTGTAAATCTGAGCTCCAGATAGTCTACATGGTACAGAAGTCCCAACAGAACATTTAGATCCTCACATTGGACCGCAGGGTCACCAATAAGTGACAATGGGACATTTTTTCTATGAAATGTTGTTTTGGTTTGTTTTTCATAGGAAAAATGTTTCATTTTCATTACCCCAGGGGTTTTAAACAGATAATATCAATATTCAACACTTTAATTCTGTTAATCTCAGCAAAAACAATATTCCATAGTTTTTGTTGTTAACAAAAACCTCTGGCCCAATCATGGCCTTTCGGGCTCGGTCCCTAATGATATTTATTTGGAGGTCACCTTACAGAGTAAAAGAGAGAATGTGCAGTTAAAGAGAATAAGTTAGTTTGATCGGTTGGGTTTTGAGTTGGGATTTGGATGACATGATGGAGTCTGACTGTCTTATGTTTGGAGGGAGGGAGTTCCATGGTACTGAGGTGTGATGTGGTGATGGAGCCATGGTACTGAGGCGTGACATGGTGATGGAGCCATGGTACTGAGGTGTGACTTGGTGATGGAGCCATGGTAATGAGGTGTGATGTGGTGATGGAGCCATGGTACTGAGGTGTGATGTGGTGATGGAGCCATGGTACTGAGGCGTGACATGGTGATGGAGCCATGGTACTGAGGCGTGACATGGTGATGGAGCCATGGTACTGAGGTGTGACGTGGTGATGGAGTCATGGTACTGAGGTGTGATGTGATGATGGAGCCATGGTACTGAGGCGTGACATGGTGATGGAGCCATGGTACTGAGGTGTGATGTGGTGATGGAGCCATGGTACTGAGGTGTGATGTGGTGATGGAGCCATGGTACTGAGGTGTGACATGGTGATGGAGCCATGGTACTGAGGTGTGACATGGTGATGGAGCCATGGTACTGAGGTGTGACATGGTGATGGAGCCATAGTACTGAGGTGTGACGTGGTGATGGAGCCATGGTACTGAGGTGTGACATGGTGATGGAGCCATAGTACTGAGGTGTGACGTGGTGATGGAGCCATGGTACTGAGGTGTGACATGGTGATGGAGCCATAGTACTGAGGTGTGACGTGGTGATGGAGTCATGGTACTCCTGTTTCAGAGAAAAATGCTCCATAATAAGCTGGAAGCCGTAGTCTCAATCCTGCATGCAGGCGGTTCGGTGTACTATGGCCGCTTGACTTCGATGGAGACGACGAAGTCATGAGGTGTCGTCCCGAGCGTCCAAGCAGCCTTTTCTAGGGATGCACTGCTTGCTCCACATGGAGAAGGGTCAATAAAAGGCGGCCTAAACAAAGCTTGTTTCCACTCGGAACCCAGTTGGCTAACCGCGGTCAACGGGCATCATATCTCGCGGTCGACACGTTTCCATCAGCGATGCCTGCGCACCATTCTAAACATCCACTGGAAGGACTATGTAACCAACACCAAGGTCCTGGAACGTGCAGGAGTAAGCAGCATCGAAGCCATGCTTCTAAAATCACAGCTTCGCTGGGCCGGACATATAGCTAGAATGGAAGATCATCGTCTACCAAAGATCATCATGTTCGGCGAGCTTTCGAGTGGTCACCGGGACAGGGGTGCTCCAAAGAAACGATATAAGGACTGTTTCAAAAAGTCTCTCAACATCTGTGGTTTAAACCCAAGCGAGTGGAAAACACAAGCAGAGGATCGAGTTGGATGGCGTCACACCATCAACGTAGCCGCCTCAACCTTTGAGAGTGAACGTAGGAGCAACTTAGCTGTAAAGAGACAACAACGGAAAGAGCGGATAGCACAGCCATCAGACCCAGATGACCAATCCTTTATCTGTCGACACTGCAGCCGAGCCTGCCGTGCTCGCATTGGACTTATGAGCCACGAGAGGTCTTGTGGGAGAAAACGGGGTGGACCTCCTTCATGAATCTTCGTTCGCGAAGCCAAAGCCATGATGATGACTCCTGTTTCAGAGAAAAATGCTCCATAATAAGAAATGCTAATTATTTTGGTTTGTTTTCTACATTCATGACATGAGCAACAGTTGTGAAGTGAGATAATATCCATAGATGGAAGAAGTGGATCTAAAGTTGCGTTCACACAGAACGACGACAGGATCAGGATTGGCAGGAGTCTCAATTCCTGACTGCGGATCAGGATTTCAACCTGAATTCTATGATTCAGGGCCGAGGCGTCACGCCGTCACGGACAGTTGTGACCTGTTATCATCCATTACAAGTAAAAGCACAAAATGGCGGCGGATCATCACGAGTCATTACGCACCGTCACCAACATTGTTTTGCGGTGTTACGTGCTAATGCGCATAGCTGTGGTGAGCTACTGTGCGCCATTGTGCATCGTGCCTTTCTGTCACTACTCTGTCAGGAACGTGGCCAATCAGGAGAACTTTGGATGTACAGTGGTGGATTTTGCTCTGAGCGATGTGGGCAGCCGCCCAGGGCTCAATCTGTGAAGGAGGCACCAGAGGAAAAGAGAATCACCGCCTCAGGTGCGCCTCCTGGAGGCGCTGCTGTTCGCCCAGGGTGTAAAACAAGTCAGGTCTGCGACTGGGGATATTTCTATGACTCCACACACACCCAGTCATTCTACCATCAGCAGAACAGGTCACACACTCCAGAGCGCTCAGCATTCAGAGAAATGCCATAGAGTTGATCAGAGAGGACGAATGCTGTCACGCTCTATTATGTTTCAATACGCATCAGGACTCGTCCACACACTCAGCTGTAAACTTCACCTAAAACGCTTGTGTAAACGCACCTTACACCGTCTTCTGGTCATCTGTCCCTCAGTGGGTGGTGCTGCCACCCTTCACTAATGTTTAACCCCAGGTGAGGTGAAGCAGCTCACTGAGGTGGAGGAGTTCAGTGAGGTGGAGGAACTAGGTGAGGTGGAGGAGTTCAGTGAGGTGGAGGAGTTCAATGAGGTGGAGGAGCTCACTGAGGTGGAGGAGTTCAATGAGGTGGAGGAGCGCAAGTGAGGTGGAGGAGTTCAATGAGGTGGAGGAGCTCACTGAGGTGGAGGAGCTCAATGAGGTGGAGGAGCGCAAGTGAGGTGGAGGAGTTCAATGAGGTGGAGGAGCTCAGTGAGGTGGAGGAGATCAATGAGGTGGAGGAGCGCAAGTGAGGTGGCGGAGTTCAATGAGGTGGAGGAGCTCAGTGATGTGGAGGAGATCAATGAGGTGGAGGAGCTCAGTGAGGTGGAGGAGCTGGGTGAGGTGAAGGAGCTCAATGAGGCGGAAGAGCTAAGTGAGGGGGAGGAGCTGGGTGAGGTGGAGGAGCTCAGTAAGATGGAGGAGGTCAATGAGGTGGAGGAGGTCAGTTAGTTGGAGGAGCTCACTGAGGTGGAGGAGCTGGGTGAGGTGGAGGAGTTCAATGAGGTGGAGCAGCTCAGTGAGGTGGAGGAGATCAGTGAGGTGGAGGAGCTAAGTGAGGTGGAGGAGCTGTGTGAGGTGGAGGAGTTCAATGAGGTGGAGCAGCTCAGTGAGGTGGAGTAAATCAATGAGGTGGAGGAGATAAATGAGGTGGAGAAGCTCAGCACGATTTTGAATGTGAGGAGAGGAAGTTTGCATTTTGTGTTGCTGACTGTCTCGGAGTGGAGCATTCATTTTTAGCCTCCACCAGCACCGCCCTCAGCTGGCAGCCATCTTAGCAGCCTGTTCAGCCAACTGTGTTGCCCTGCAGTGATCCAGCAACCTGTGAAGCCAAATGTGCTGCCCTGTGTGACCTGGCAACCGTCACAGCCAATCAGACGGCGCCGGCAAATCCATTCAGACCCGCTGGTCTTCAGCAGCGTTCTGCCTGCAGAGACTCCCGCCGTGTAATAGAGGCAGAACGCTGGCAGGAACCGGGGCTCCGGACCCGATTCCTCCTTTTTTTGTCCTGATAGGATGCAGATGGTGTGAAATGTTAACGAGGCCGCTCGGTGTTTCTGCCAGGGAAGAAACACACTGACCTCCAAACAGAACAGGACCGGTCACTTAGAAGCAGCCTGCTGTCTTCTTGCTCCTCTTTTAGATGAATGGGTTTTATTCTGACAGCAGCTCCTCTGTGAAGGAGAAGACGGCTCCAGGTGAGGCTCTGCTGCAGAACGCAGGGTCTTCCTGGGGATGAGCACTAAAGCACGGTGTGTTCATCTCAGTCACACTGAAGTCCAGACTTTCTCTCCTCTCTGCTTCATTCTATCTTTCAGCCTGAGCTTTTTTTTAGAACAACCCTGAAGGCTCAGCGCCGAGCCGGGGACAGAACCCATGAATATCAGATACCACCCACAGCATCTGGAGTTCTTTCAAAGCCCCCACACACACTTCCAGACCCATGGGCTCCATTCAGCCGCCACACTGCCTCACTGCTGTCAGGTGTTTTCTTCCACACTGACATTCTTGTCATTAACAAATGTCAGCCTCAGTCAGACGTGAGCAGAGAAACAGTGTGTGGAGGAAAGAATCCTCGTGTCCTGGTGAAGCAGCGACCAGCTGTTAATCAGACTTTCACCTTAATTCTGCCCCGGGCGGCAGCCTGAGTCACTGCCTTTGGTTTCAGACGGGACAAACTGAACCGCTGCAGACCGACACAGGGCTGCTTCAGGACGTTTGTGCTGCTTTCTACTGCTTTCTACTGCTTTCTACTGCTTTCTACTGCTGCTTTCTACTACTTTCTACTGCTTTCTACTGCTGCTTTCTACTGCTGCCTTCTACTGCAGCTCTCTACTACTGCTTTCTACTGCTTTCTACTACTTTCTACTGCTTTCTACTGCTTTCTACTGCTGCTTTCTACTGCTTTCTACTGCTGCCTTCTACTGCAGCTCTCTACTACTGCTTTCTACTGCTTTCTACTACTTTCTACTGCTTTCTACTGCTTTCTACTGCTGCTTTCTACTGCTGCCTTCTACTGCAGCTCTCTACTACTGCTTTCTACTGCTTTCTACTGCTTTCTACTGCTGCTTTCTACTGCTGCTTTCTACTACTTTCTACTGCTTTCTACTGCTGCTTTCTACTGCTGCTTTCTACTACTTTCTACTGCTTTCTACTGCTTTCTACTGCTGCTTTCTACTGCTTTCTACTGCTTTCTACTACTTTCTACTACTTACTGCTGCTTTCTACTACTTTCTACTACTTTCTACTGCTTTCTACTACTTTCTACTGCTTTCTGCTACTTACTGCTGCTTTCTACTACTTTCTACTACTTTCTACTGCTTTCTGCCACGTAATCATAAACAGCCAAGCTGCAGTGTTGGAGAAGTTTCTATAGTGAGACTTCACTACTGAATCAGCACCCCCATGTTCATCTGGGATACTTTCACCTTCAAATGATACAGAGAATTGATTGATTATTAATTGTGACCAGATGTGTAACAACCAGTCTACTTTCAGAGTAAGAACATAAATAGTAAGGTATGCAGCTCCATGCCCTCTGGACGCTCTGGACACTCTGGAGCTGCAGACAAACGACCTCCTCATCGCCTCGTCGTCCTCTAGTGACTGAGGATAAAACACAGAGTCCACTGAGCCTTTTCACAAGTCCAGGTTCAAATATTTAATATATACATTTAATAAACAGATAAAACTTTATCGGTCCATCAAAATGTCTCCTTCCTCTCCGACACCCTGACACACCCTGGCCGTCAACATCATGGGGGCTGTTTTGTGTCCAGCGGTGAGCTGGGGTGCTCTGAGCCTCCATGATGTCACTCTCCTCCATGATGTCACTCTCCTTCATGATGTCACTCTCCTCCATGATGTCACTCTCCTTCATGATGTCACTCTCCTCCATGATGTCACTCTTCCTCCATGATGTCACTCTCCTCCATGATGTCACTCTCCTCCATGATGTCACTCTTCCTCCATGATGTCACTCTCCTCC
>NC_137643.1:25683895-25688451 GCF_963383615.2 Lipophrys pholis
CTTCCTTTAGAACCTCCTTTAGCCTAGGAACCACTGATGCTTCCTTTAGAACCTCCTTTAGGTCTAGGAACCACTGATGCTTCCTTTAGAACCTCCTTTAGGTCTAGGAACCACTGATGCTTCCTTTAGAACCTCCTTTAGCATAGGAACCACTGATGCTTCCTTTAGAACCTCCTTTAGCCTAGAAACCACTGATGCTTCCTTTAGAACCTCCTTTAACCTAGGAACCACTGATGCTTCCTTTAGAACCTCCTTTAGCCTAGGAACCACTGATGCTTCCTTTACCAAAGGAGACCAGCTCATGTTCCCCCACAATTCCTTGCGGCGACAACATTTAAAGGAACCCGCTCATCGGAGCGTTCAGGGAAACTCAGGATGACTGAAAAAGGAGCAGATCATGTAAGTTACCAAAGCAATAATCTGCCTAGAACCACTTGAAATCATCTAGAACCCAGATGAACTTTTTGTAGTTCATTTTCAGAAACTTGTAGTTCTTTCCCCATCATGGCAGACGTCACTAACTAGAGCCGCCGTCGCTTTATTATGACTTTACTACATTACTAAGTGAAAGTCTGACTGCCTCACCACCGTGATCTCCTTTACTAACTCCTTTAGGAAGCCTCCTAACACCTTTACTAACTCCTTTAGGAAGCATCCTAACACCTTTACTAACTCCTTTAGGAAGCCTCCTAACACCTTTCACTAACTCCTTTAGGAAGCCTCCTAACACCTTTCCTTAACTCCTTTAGGAAGCCTCCTAACACCTTTCACTAACTCCTTTAGGAAGCCTCCTGACACCCTTCCTTAACTCCTTTAGGAAGCCTCCTAACACCTTTCACTAACTCCTTTAGGAAGCCTCCTAACACCTTTCCTTAACTCCTTTAGGAAGCCTCCTAACACCTTTCACTAACTCCTTTAGGAAGCCTCCTAACACCTTTCCTGACTCCTTTAGGAAGCCTCCTAACACCTTTACTAACTCCTTTAGGAAGCCTCCTAACACCTTTCCTTAACTCCTTTAGGAAGCCTCCTAACACCTTTCCTTAACTCCTTTAGGAAGCCTCCTAACACCTTTCACTAACTCCTTTAGGAAGCCTCCTAACACCTTTCCTGACTCCTTTAGGAAGCCTCCTAACACCTTTCCTAATTCCTTTAGGAAGCCTCCTAACACCTTTCACTAACTCCTTTAGGAAGCCTCCTAACACCTTTCCTAACTCCTTTAGGAAGCTTCCTAACACCTTTCCTAACTCCTTTAGGAAGCCTCCTTAACACCGTGACGTCATCCAGGGGTTACGGTAAAGAGATAAGATAAGGAGATAGGAGGGACTTTTAGGACAGACGCTTTGAGTCATTGAGTCGTTGAGTCTCTGAGTCGTTGAGTCGTTGAGTCGTTGAATAATTGAGTCGTTGAGTCATTGAGTCGTTGAGTCGTTGATTGAGGGAACATAAAGATACTGAGCAGTGACCTTCAGCAGAAATGTTTATTTGCATCTTCTCACAGTTACAAGACTGGACCAGTAGGGGGCGTATTTGCGTGGCAGTGTTGGATTGATTAAAGATCTGAACTGTTCCTTACGATTCTCAAACTTTGTCCTCCAGACTTCAGGTTGTCGGTCTGCGTTCCTCCTGGAATTGTCAGCAATGCCAGTAAAACCATTCTGATTCCTTCTGCATTACGTTTCTACTTCCTGGTTGTATCAGATATCATATCTTTACGGAGACGTCGGTACAATTTCCATCATGCTGCTTGAAAGTTTACACTAATCTTTAATCTTTGTGTTTGTTGCTAATGAGTTGATTCTTTCAACTGAGAAAAACTTCTGTTTAATATCTACATTAGTTTTCAAGCATAATTTATTTTTACTTCCTGCAGATTCATTGAATGATATTTCTGCTCTTTAGATGTAATCATGAGTCCTGGACTGGCAGTGGTCCTGAAGGTTCCACACACAGAGAGACTCTCTGTATGTGGAACCTGAAGGGTCATTAAAGGGACAGACGTCCTGTCCCGGCACACAAAACCCCAAAACACCCAGTGTGGTTCTACTGTGACTGTTGGATTAACCGTTAACCACTAACATTAACTAAGAAGGAGTTGTGGTGTGACAGCAGGGTTTTATCAGCTGAAACGGTTCCTGCCTGGTTCCCTGGAGGCTGAGCCTCGTGAGCAGTGTGGGGCTTTGGGGCAAAAGAATCTGGTGTGCTCCTCATACCCATGGCGATAATCATGGCTGCATAAAAGTACTGCGTTGTGAAGAAAACTGTAGTGACGGTTTCTTGTGTGCAAGTGCAGACGATTCAGAGAACAATCAGTGATGTTTCTTACGTGCTGTGGTGGAATGTTCATGCCATCGTTCGAGGGCAATAAATAAATGTCATAACTAATTTTTAATTTGTGTAAAGTGGCCCAGAGCCAAAAGACACATTTAGTAGAGCTGCAAGTTCCCAACATTGTTTTCAGTCACTTAGAATCAATACTTTAGAATACATGTTTGTCATCTTTAAGAAAAAAATATTATTTTATTCATAATAAATCAATTGCTCGTGTTTCTTCTCCCTAACATGAGTAAACGGTTTAAGATTCAGCATGTATGTGTGTGATATCCCAGCATATGTTGAGGAATTCAGGAGCTGAAGCTGATTTCTTTGTATTAATCCAGTTTCAACGTGTTTGAATGGAAACTAGTTCATGTCAAACCAGTAAACTGTTGGAAGTTTGAAAAGTGTCTATGTGACACCTTGAGGTGTTTAACAGTCTCACTGTTCCACGGCCTCAGACCACTGTCTGGTACAGATGGTGATCTGTCAGTGGTGTGCCAGTGGTCAGGGTGAGGTCTGAGGCAGTGCTACAGACCGTGGTCTGCAGAGCCGCCGGACCACTGTCGGTTCCACTGCCTCAGACCTCAGTCTGCAGCACTGAGAGACCATTGTCTGTTCCATTGACAGGCCACCACCTGAGCCACTGAGAGACCACAGTCTAGTCCACTATCTGTACCAGTGTCTCGGACTGTACCTCCTGCTGTCAACACGTCAGTTATCTTTGACTTCCTGCTGAACAGGATCTCTGTGGTCAATGTGTTCTTTCAGGGCAGCGCCCTCTGGTGGAGTTAAAGATAAATGTCCATTCCGTCACACCGGATCTGTTTCAGTACAAAGATAAAAAAATGTTTTAAATATGTGCGGTTATTAATTACAACCTGAACATTTGGTAAATGCACCACAGTCTTGTTTTCTGAACACAAACCAGAATCTAAGGATAGGATTTAAAGGTGTATTACTTCATTTTTCAAGGAGAAAATGTTTTTTGGCTCTGTGTGAATGGTGAAAGTGTGAACGCCTCTTTCGGTCTGCAGACATTCACTGATCACTGGAGGGGGAGAAACAGGGTGGAGCGCGCGAGGAGCGACAAAAGACGTCTTATTTGATTTAAAATAGAAAGTGTTTTATTGAAAGGGAAAGAGCTGACCTGCACCCCCCTCTTCCATCCCCCCTCCTCTTCCCCTCCTCCTCCTCTTTCCCTCCTCCCCTCCTCCTCCTCCTCCTCCGCCTCCGCCTCCTCCTCTTCTCTGCACGCTGCTGCTGCAGTCAGCCTCCATGCAGCGCAGAGCTGCCAGCTCTTTTCCGCGACACTCAGCTCCTCTCAGCTCCTCTCTGCTCCTCTCTGCTCCTCTCAGCTCCTCTCTGCTCCTCTCAGCTCCTCTCAGCTCCTCTCTGCTCCTCTCTTCTTCTTCTCTGCTCCTCTCAGCTCCTCTCTGCTCCTCTCTGCTCCTCTCTGCTCCTCTCTGCTCCTCTCTTCTTCTTCTCCGGAGGTTCTGTGTTTTATGAGCGGAGGTCTGTGTGGCGCGTCGCGTTGCGCGCCGCGCCGCCGCTGCGCGGCTCCGAATTGCCGAAGAGAGGCGTTTGGTGGCGTACTGCGGAGTGCGCGCTGGGGATGAGGCTGTGCACGGGGGAGAGGGGAGATGGAGAAGGGCAGGTAGATGACACCAGCTCAGTTTGTTGGCGCCTGAATGTTTGATGAGGACGGAAAGGGACGCGCTGTCTTCAGCACCGCGGACAGCTCCAGGAGACGCTGAGCTCCTCCGGAACTCTGCAGCCACGTTCGGACATTTTCCTCACTGAGTGAGACTGTTTCTGTTTGTTAGCGGACTCTCACAAACTGCAGTGTCCCTTCAGCTCTGAGGAGCATCAAATTCATGAGCGTCTCCTGCTCCTGACCCCCCTGACTCAGACCTGATCCAGCTCCTGGGAGTCTCCACAGCCATGGCTCGGTTCTGCCACAGGTCCTTCTCCCCCTGCTCTCTGACCCTGACCCTCACTGCCCTCCTCTCCTGCTCCTGCCCGGCTCTAGGCAAGAAGAAGCTCTACATCGGAGCGCTATTCCCCATGAGCGGAGGCTGGCCCGGGGGCCAAGCCTGCCTGCCCGCAGCACAGATGGCCCTGGACCTGGTGAACAAGAGGAGCGACATCCTGCCCGACTACGAGCTGGAGCTGATCCACTACGACAGCATGGTGAGTGTCCAACCCTCCACACTGCCTCCAGGTCAGAGGCCACAGGCTTT
>NC_137643.1:25693651-25806151 GCF_963383615.2 Lipophrys pholis
GACTTCAGGTTGTCGGTCTGCGTTCCTCCTGGAATTGTCAGCAATGCCAGTAAAACCATTCTGATTCCTTCTGCATTACGTTTCTACTTCCTGGTTGTATCAGATATCATATCTTTACGGAGACGTCGGTACAATTTCCATCATGCTGCTTGAAAGTTTACACTAATCTTTAATCTTTGTGTTTGTTGCTAATGAGTTGATTCTTTCAACTGAGAAAAACTTCTGTTTAATATCTACATTAGTTTTCAAGCATAATTTATTTTTACTTCCTGCAGATTCATTGAATGATATTTCTGCTCTTTAGATGTAATCATGAGTCCTGGACTGGCAGTGGTCCTGAAGGTTCCACACACAGAGAGACTCTCTGTATGTGGAACCTGAAGGGTCATTAAAGGGACAGACGTCCTGTCCCGGCACACAAAACCCCAAAACACCCAGTGTGGTTCTACTGTGACTGTTGGATTAACCGTTAACCACTAACATTAACTAAGAAGGAGTTGTGGTGTGACAGCAGGGTTTTATCAGCTGAAACGGTTCCTGCCTGGTTCCCTGGAGGCTGAGCCTCGTGAGCAGTGTGGGGCTTTGGGGCAAAAGCATCTGGTGTGCTCCTCATACCCATGGCGATAATCATGGCTGCATAAAAGTACTGCGTTGTGAAGAAAACTGTAGTGACGGTTTCTTGTGTGCAAGTGCAGACGATTCAGAGAACAATCAGTGATGTTTCTTACGTGCTGTGGTGGAATGTTCATGCCATCGTTCGAGGGCAATAAATAAATGTCATAACTAATTTTTAATTTGTGTAAAGTGGCCCAGAGCCAAAAGGCACATTTAGTAGAGCTGCAAGTTCCCAACATTGTTTTCAGTCACTTAGAATCAATACTTTAGAATACATGTTTGTCATCTTTAAGAAAAAAATATTATTTTATTCATAATAAATCAATTGCTCGTGTTTCTTCTCCCTAACATGAGTAAACGGTTTAAGACTCAGCATGTATGTGTGTGATATCCCAGCATATGTTGAGGAATTCAGGAGCTGAAGCTGATTTCTTTGTATTAATCCAGTTTCAACGTGTTTGAATGGAAACTAGTTCATGTCAAACCAGTAAACTGTTGGAAGTTTGAAAAGTGTCTATGTGACACCTTGAGGTGTTTAACAGTCTCACAGATGACCGTCTGTTCCACGGCCTCAGACCACTGTCTGGTACAGATGGTGATCTGTCAGTGGTGTGCCAGTGGTCAGGGTGAGGTCTGAGGCAGTGCTACAGACCGTGGTCTGCAGAGCCGCCGGACCACTGTCGGTTCCACTGCCTCAGACCTCAGTCTGTAGCACTGAGAGACCATTGTCTGTTCCATTGACAGGCCACCACCTGAGCCACTGAGAGACCACAGTCTAGTCCACTATCTGTACCAGTGTCTCGGACTGTACCTCCTGCTGTCAACACGTCAGTTATCTTTGACTTCCTGCTGAACAGGATCTCTGTGGTCAATGTGTTCTTTCAGGGCAGCGCCCTCTGGTGGAGTTAAAGATAAATGTCCATTCCGTCACACCGGATCTGTTTCAGTACAAAGATAAAAAAATGTTTTAAATATGTGCGGTTATTAATTACAACCTGAACATTTGGTAAATGCACCACAGTCTTGTTTTCTGAACACAAACCAGAATCTAAGGATAGGATTTAAAGGTGTATTACTTCATTTTTCAAGGAGAAAATGTTTTTTGGCTCTGTGTGAATGGTGAAAGTGTGAACGCCTCTTTCGGTCTGCAGACATTCACTGATCACTGGAGGGGGAGAAACAGGGTGGAGCGCGCGAGGAGCGACAAAAGACGTCTTATTTGATTTAAAATAGAAAGTGTTTTATTGAAAGGGAAAGAGCTGACCTGCACCCCCCTCTTCCATCCCCCCTCCTCTTCCCCTCCTCCTCCTCTTTCCCTCCTCCCCTCCTCCTCCTCCTCCTCCGCCTCCGCCTCCTCCTCTTCTCTGCACGCTGCTGCTGCAGTCAGCCTCCATGCAGCGCAGAGCTGCCAGCTCTTTTCCGCGACACTCAGCTCCTCTCAGCTCCTCTCTGCTCCTCTCAGCTCCTCTCTGCTCCTCTCAGCTCCTCTCAGCTCCTCTCTGCTCCTCTCTTCTTCTTCTCTGCTCCTCTCAGCTCCTCTCTGCTCCTCTCTGCTCCTCTCTGCTCCTCTCTTCTTCTTCTCCGGAGGTTCTGTGTTTTATGAGCGGAGGTCTGTGTGGCGCGTCGCGTTGCGCGCCGCGCCGCCGCTGCGCGGCTCCGAATTGCCGAAGAGAGGCGTTTGGTGGCGTACTGCGGAGTGCGCGCTGGGGATGAGGCTGTGCACGGGGGAGAGGGGAGATGGAGAAGGGCAGGTAGATGACACCAGCTCAGTTTGTTGGCGCCTGAATGTTTGATGAGGACGGAAAGGGACGCGCTGTCTTCAGCACCGCGGACAGCTCCAGGAGACGCTGAGCTCCTCCGGAACTCTGCAGCCACGTTCGGACATTTTCCTCACTGAGTGAGACTGTTTCTGTTTGTTAGCGGACTCTCACAAACTGCAGTGTCCCTTCAGCTCTGAGGAGCATCAAATTCATGAGCGTCTCCTGCTCCTGACCCCCCTGACTCAGACCTGATCCAGCTCCTGGGAGTCTCCACAGCCATGGCTCGGTTCTGCCACAGGTCCTTCTCCCCCTGCTCTCTGACCCTGACCCTCACTGCCCTCCTCTCCTGCTCCTGCCCGGCTCTAGGCAAGAAGAAGCTCTACATCGGAGCGCTATTCCCCATGAGCGGAGGCTGGCCCGGGGGCCAAGCCTGCCTGCCCGCAGCACAGATGGCCCTGGACCTGGTGAACAAGAGGAGCGACATCCTGCCCGACTACGAGCTGGAGCTGATCCACTACGACAGCATGGTGAGTGTCCAACCCTCCACACTGCCTCCAGGTCAGAGGCCACAGGCTTTAATAATGATGAAGGAAACAACAAGGTGAGAGAAACATCCAAACCAGACTGCTGTGGGAACTTTTCTTGTTTTCATGACTAAAAGAGCAAAACAGCCAAACAGACACAAAAACAATGATTCTAACAGTTATTCTGTGATTAAAACATTTATATAGTCTAATTAAACTGCCATCATAAGAACCTGCTACTCCAATACTCTCTCTGTGTTGTAGTGTAACAGCTGTGAGTCCTTCTTACACATTTTTATTTGTGTTTTGAAGAACCAGAAGTTTGTGAAGAAAACAGTCTGAGATGCCTCCCGCCGTACTCATTCTCTCACACTGATCTGGGTTGTTTCTGAGAATCTGGAAATAGCTAATGACCAAAATATCAGTCTCGCTTGGAAAAGGTTTATTTAAGTTAGTTAATATTTCTGTGTAAAAATATAACAATCTTAAATAAAAGGGAAGGTGTTATTGTTACTATAGACTGTTAAAACCAGGGAATGTCAACAATAAATACACAATAATCACCAAGAATCATTCAATTCTGTGTGTGTGTGTGTGTGTGTGTGTGTGTGTGTGTGTGTGTGTGTGTGTGTGTGTGTGTGTGTGTGTGTGTGTGTGTGTGTGTGTGTGTGTGTGCGTGCGGTGTGTGGTCTGGAGTGGTGAAGTTGAATGGGTGTAATGACCTCGAACGTCCACCAGGCGGAGGCAGACGTTGGGTTCAGTGTGGTGACCGTGACGACCACTAGGGGTGTGCGGCGGCGCGCAGAGGGAGAGCGCAATGACCTGATGCGTCCACCAGGTGGACGTCAATAGGGATTGCAATGACCCACGCGACCACCAGAGGCGTTTGACTCGCTCTTTCTGGGGGACGCGGCGGTTGCTTAGCGACCAGATAAACAAGACGCCCGTCGCGCACGAGCACGCGCAAGGGCGGTCTCGGAGCGACGCGGTCTCACTTACTCCCGTAAAGAGCGCCAGAGTTCTAACTGGATGTCGGAGCATGCAGCCAGAACTCTGGTGATCGTGCGGATGTGGTTTAGCAGCACCAGTGAGCAGTTTGGTTGCTAAATGAGGCCGTGGGTGTGAGTTTATCTGATCAGATAACACGAACAGCGGCGGACGCACGGGGCACGGGCACAAAGTCGGGTTAGTGAAGGAGGGAGGGAGAGAGAGAGAGAGAGAGAGAGAGAGAGAAAGAGAGAGAGAGAGAGAGAGAGAGAGAGAGAGAGAGAGAGAGAGAGAGGAGAGGAAGAGAGAGAGAGAGAAAGAGAGAGAGAGGGAGGAGAGAGAGAGAGAGAGAGAGAGGGAGAGAGAGAGAGAGAGAGAGAGAGAGAGAGAGAGAGAGAGAGAGAAGGAGAGAGGGAGAGGAAGAGAAGGACAGAGAGTTCTGGCGAGGTTCGGTTCTGAACCCTGGTTCTTCCACTCAGACATTGAAGTAGCTTCTGGAAGCTACTTGATTCTCTGGTTTCTGCGGTGGAGAACCCGAGTCTGTCCTGCGATGGTGCACGTGACCATCGCGTTCACAACCAGATGGGCTGCAGCTCCGTGCAGAGCTGTGGCCGTATCAGCGGAACATCAAAACACATTGCATGTTAGCTTTGCGTCGTGTTCCAAGGATCCATAAAAAGGAAGAGAGAAGAAGTCGTCCAAACTGTGTCCTGCTCGTCCAGCGGGCTGAACCTCGGTTTGGTTCTGTGGTTCCACTTGGTGCTGTCTTTCCGTCCCGATGCAGCAGAGACGTCCGTGTCTCTCGGCGGTCAGGATGAGAAGCCAGGAGCAGTTAGTTAGAAGGGAGTTTCACCAAGTTTGAAATGTGGACCCCTGTTGTGTCCGGGTCGGGTTTAACCAATGAGTGGCTGGCTGCTAGGGCTCTGCATTCACTGCTGAGTTCCTATTGGCTTCAAACATGGGGTGTCTTTTTTATTGTTCCTGGTGTTTCTACTCTGGGGGAGAAACTGCTGGAGGAGTTCAATGGAATCTTGAGCCTAACACACACGCACGCACGCACGCACGCACGCACGCACGCACGCACGCACGCACGCACGCACGCACGCACGCACGCACGCACGCACGCACGCACGCACGCACGCACGCACAGCTGGATTTGAACAGGAAACACATTTGTTTGGACATTCCAATGATTTTAGTGAAAGACGCCTCAATAACATCATTCATTTTCTTTAAGGAAAAATCAACTTTCACAGGATTGTGAAAAGAGATTTATTTTGTGTAAACATCTTTTCTATCTTTTTTCACAAAAGCAAAGATAATTGTTATTTACAGGAGATCCTATTGGACGACTTGTGGCTCGTAGCCAAAGTGCCTGTGACGCCTGATGTTGCTGCTCCATGTGCAGCAGCCTCTGCTCATTGAGAAGTGTGCTGTGATTTATTAATGCTGGGTAAAGTCAGCTCACTGACAGCCTCATGAATCTGTCAGCCAGCAGCACAGATTGTATCTGTGGATATGTTTTGGGTTCATGCTCCAGAAATCTTTGCTCTCCATGCACAGTGGAAGCCTTGGATTGCTCCTTCAGAGGGCGAGGTGGCAGTGTTTTGTGTACAGTGTGTTTTAATATGCAGTATTCAGGCCATAAATGGGTCACCGCCCCAGAGAAATGTTCTACCTACCATATAGGGCTGCGTGTGTGTGTGTGTGTGTGTGTGTGTGTGTGTGTGTGTGTGTGTGTGTGTGTGTGTTAATGATTGAGCACATTAAAATGAAGCTTCAGTCTGTCAGTCAATAAAAATATTGCAGATCTAAAACTCCCACATTCAAGTCAGTTGAAAGGAAATCTAAATTAAACATAGTGCATTCCTTTCAGAATAGTTATGAAATATGTCAAACATCAGCATATTTTTAAATCACAATATTTTTTGACTGTGCTGCATCAGCTGATCTTCTCCCAGGAAGGAATCAGATATATTCAAATGAGCCCTTTTTCTTGGTGAGACTGAACTTCAACGCTTCATTAATTCTATTGTTGAATCAAACTGTCCCACTTTCTCAACTCAGGAAGCTGAAAAACCCTGAAAAAGACCAGAAGTGGTTCATTATCGCACATTTCCTACAGGTCGGACATGAAAAACCAAACCAAACATAAGATCTGCTTTGGTTGGTTTAGCTCACTGAGCTGATACAGAGACTTGGTCATGTGTCTCAAACTTTCTATTGTTTCATCCTCACGTCCGCTCGCTGCCAATGTTAACTCTCTTTCCACATTGACGCTCAGCTGCGTCAGTATCGTACAACATGCTCCTACTGGAACTCATGATACTGAATCTCACACCTGAAAAGTTTGCTTATCACCGCTCAGATCAAACTTTCCCTCTCAGAAAGCACATATGTGTGACCAGCTTCAGCTTGGAGACGTTGCTGTTTTTCCACAATGTGTGATATCTCCGTCTGTCGCCTGAATATTAATAATGGCTCCCAGGGACGCTCAGTCTCTCAACCTCCTCAGCTTTTATCTGACAGCAACTTTTTCTTCTCATGTTCAACATTGAGGTGTTTTAATAGTCAGTTTCTGCCTTCACAGATTTAAAAATAAATCTAAACAAGAGCAGCAGCCCTCTTAGATCAATCTGCCTCAGTTTGAATCAATACCAGAAACACATGAGGGGAACGGAGCTCCTGTCAGCACTCTGTACCATCGACACTCTGTACCATCGACACTCTGTACCACCACACTCTGTACCATCGACACTCTACCATAGACACTCTTTACCATAGACACTCTGTACCGTCGACACTCTGTACCATCGACACTATGTACCATCGACACTCTGTACCATCACACTCTGTACCATCAACACTCTGTACCACCACACTCTGTACCATCGACACTCTACCATAGACACTCTGTACCATAGACACTCTGTACCGTCGACACTCTGTACCATCGGCACTCTGTACCATCACACTCTGTACCATCGACACTATGTACCATCGACACTCTGTACCATCACACTCTGTACCATCGACACTCTGTACCATAGACACTCTGTACCGTCGACACTCTGTACCATCGACACTCTGTACCACCACACTCTGTACCATCGACACTCTGTACCGTCGACACTCTGTACCATCACACTCTGTACCATCGACACTCTGTACCGTCGACACTCTGTACCATCACACTCTGTACCATCGACACTCTGTACCATCGACACTGTACCGTCAGCACTCTGTACCATCGACACTCTGTACCATCGACACTCTGTACCATAGACACTCTGTACCGTCGACACTCTGTACCATCGACACTCTGTACCATCACACTCTGTACCATCGACACTCTGTACCGTCGACACTCTGTACCATCGACACTCTGTACCACCACACTCTGTACCATCACACTCTGTACCGTCGACACTTTGTACCATCACACTCTGTACCATCGACACTCTGTACCGTCGACACTTTGTACCATCGACACTTTGTACCATCGACACTCTGTACCGTCGACACTTTGTACCGTCGACACTCTGTACCATCGACACTCTGTACCGTCGACACTTTGTACCATCGACACTCTGTACCATCGACACTCTGTACCATCACACTCAGCGGCATCATCAGGTCTGTTCACATAACTTAGAACTCTGTACCCTGGAGCTGTGGCTTTGGGATTTTGCTGCGGATGGGTCCGCCGCCCAGCTTGTTGCTGGTTGTGGTGATGATGACGATGATGATGATGAATTTTCACTTTCTTAGCGGACATGTGACTCTATTGCCCCTTTGTAGTGACTCTACAGCCCCTACAGCCTCGTTTTCTCAGCGCAGTATGTGCTGGTATGGTAGAAGTTTTCATGTGTTTCCATTGACAAAAGTTGTGGATAGTACCAAAAGTACCACACCCAAGGATTTCCCCTTTCATAACCCTGAGGAAGCTCGCACATCGGAACGGTTCCATAAGGAGGAACAAGAACGCAGCCGTTTGCTGATTGGTTGGTGACGATTGTCACTCTCGACAAGCAGCAATATTAAAATATCTGATCGGCCATATAAACACTCCCGTTGTTGTTCGCATACGCTGCTTAACACATACTGGTTGTTTCATTAACTGTGTTTATTGAAATGTTGGTGCGACACTGCCCCCTGGTGTTCAGACTAGGTGCAGACGCTCCTCCCCATAACAGGAGAGGAGGAGACTCAGCAGGAGCTGGACACTCCTATTCACAATGACAACGTTTTGCAAGCTGTGTTACAGAAAATGGAGGCTCACGCCTTTGGTCTGACGGGGCCACAAAACCAAAAATGACTGAGGAAATAAAGAATGAATGGAGGCTGAAATGAAGCAGTGGAGCAGATGAACCCTCAGAGGCCAGGACTTTCTGAAGGAGCTGCTGAGATCTCAGCTCAGTGAGCTACACTCTGTTGGCTGGTCTTAGACCGTGGAAACAGCGAGATTATCCACCTCTGAGATGTAAGCTGCTGTGGATGAATTCATCACCTAAATGGATTTATGGACTTTTATATTTGTAGAGTAAATAATGTCATGCTAACAATCCTCCAGTGTTTGTCTGAATATCAGCAGCAGATGTAAAGTCCCAGTTGGAAAACTTCGTCTGAGGACAAAGAGGAATGAATGCTGAGTGTGTGACATGTCGTTATATAGTATGAAACGTGTGCATGGCAGAGCGGTGATGCAGCGGAGAGTGTGGGAGGCGGCTTGAGGGAGGCGCTGAGCAGGGAGCTGACAGACCTGAGGCCTGTCATGGTCCCACTGTCTCTTCCCCTGGACAGTAGCAGCCGGGAAGGCTTTAAGGGGGGGGGGGGGGGGGGGGGGCTGCAGGAGGAAGGAGGATGGAGACGGTCAAGGCAAAGACTCATTTGTCATGTTTGGCAATAAAAAAGTGTTGAAAGCCGAGCTGGCTCTGCATCTGTGTTCAAGAAACCCCTGAGAACGAGTCTCTGGTTACATCATGTTTTCCCAGTTTGAGTCTTTGAAGTTAAGAACAGAAACAACTGAGAGCTGATAAGTCAGTGACGTGAAAGAGGAGTCGATGCTTCTCAGTGTGAAGTTTTCCTCCTCTGACCTAAATATCATCAAAACATTTAGAAAAACCTGTTTGTGACCTTCAGTCTTCAGATTGTACTGGAACCCACAGCCTGAACACCTCTGAACACCTCTGAACACCTCGCTCCACATTGTTTGTGACCAATAAAGATCTGGACTTGACCTGAGATGTCCCTGTCTCTCCAATCGTCCACATGTCCCCATCGCTCCACATGTCCCAGCTTCTCCACAGGCCCATGTGTCCACACGGCTCCACCTTTCCTGCTGTTCTGCATCCTCCATCCTCTGACACTGCTCAGGCTTCATTACATGTGGCGATTCTTCCCTGAAGCATGAAATGATTCTAAATACTAATCCAGGCGGAGATTACAGGAGGCTTGTTTCAGCGTCAGACACTCCCCTTCACTCCTCCTCGCCGGCAATTTGACAAATAGATGTTTAAGCTTTATTAATGGCTTTGGACTCTTGTCCAAAGCAGGTTTCAGGTTTCTGCTTCCAAACATCCACAGCAGTGTGTCGCCTCTCCTGATGATCTCAAAATGAGCTCTGATCTGTTAACGCAGTGTTTTACCTCAAACCACCCAGACTGTCATGTCATGATTTGAACTTATTTACCTCTATAGTGCACAAAATGCTTTATGGTTGTTTTTCATTTTTAAAGCAGCACTTTTGTGTCACATTAAAAGGTTCACCATCATCTCACTGAAATGTCTGCGTGGAACAAAATCCTCAACATTTCCACATTGTTTACACCTGCAGGTGTCCTTCAATGTCATGTCTGATCAGCTTAATGGAACCGGTGTGTTGATGTGGACAAGATCTGAGAGGAATGGGGGGGAGCGGGGGGGGGGGGGGGGGGGGTGTAACCTTGAATGTAAGGACAAGAATCTTGACGTCTATGCTTTGGTGAACTTGAAGCCAGTGGAGCTGCTGGAGCACTGGGGTGATGCGGTGGAGGGTGGTGGGGGTGCACTGGGGTGATGCGGTGGAGGGTGGTGGGGGTGCACTGGGGTGATGTGGTGGTTGGTGGTGGGGGGTGCACTGGGGTGATGTGGTGGTGGGTGGTGGGGGGTGCACTGGGGTGATGTGGTGGTTGGTGGTGGGGGGTGCACTGGGGTGATGCGGTGGAGGGTGGGGGGTGCACTGGGGTGATGTGGTGGTGGGTGGTGGGGGGTGCACTGGGGTGATGTGGTGGTTGGTGGTGGGGGGTGCACTGGGGTGATGCGGTGGAGGGTGGTGGGGGTGCACTGGGGTGATGTGGTGGTTGGTGGTGGGGGGTGCACTGGGGTGATGCGGTGGTGGGTGGTGGGGGGTGCACTGGGGTGATGTGGTGGTGGGTGGTGGGGGGTGCACTGGGGTGATGCGGTGGTGGGTGGTGGGGGGTGCACTGGGGTGATGTGGTGGAGGGTGGTGGGGGGTGCACTGGGGTGATGTGGTGGTGGGTGGTGGGGGGTGCACTGGGGTGATGTGGTGGAGGGTGGTGGGGGGTGCACTGGGGTGATGTGGTGGTGGGTGGTGGGGTTTGAATGATGATCCGGGCAGCTGTACTTTAGATGAGTTGGAGTTTATAGAGGGTTCTTGAGGAAGGCCAGAGAAAAGGGAGTTACGGTAGTTCAGATGTGAGGTGATGAGGGCATGAACCAGGGTGGAGGTTCTGTTGGCTGCGAGTGATGTTGGTGGGGGTGGGGGTGCTATTGGCTGTGAGGGAGGGAGGTGGGGTGGAGGTGCTGTTAGCTGTGAGGGAGGGGCGGAGGGGGTGGGGGTGCTGTTGGCTGTGAGGGAGGGGCGGAGGGGGTGGGGGTGCTGTTGGCTGTGAGGGAGGGGCGGAAGGGGTGGAGGTACTGTTGGCTGTGAGGGAGGGAGGTGGATATTTCACAGGTGGAAGAAAACTCAGCGGGTGGTGTTGTTGAGGTGAGATTGAAATGTTAAGGAGCTGTCGAGGTTCACACCCAGACTGGAGTTTTCAATTTTGATGGAAATACTTTGCTGGTGAGGATGTTGACATCGCTGTGGGTGTGGTTAGTACCAGTGTTAGTTCCCCTGGCAAGGCTGGCCACGCTGTGGTTCACCTTATGACTGGTGTTTCTCTGTGGACGGAGGTGTAAACCCCACCTGGAGCCACGGTGGATGTATTTCTGACAAAGAAGGCGAGCGATACTTGGGTCGCGGTGAAGCTGACTGCTGGAAGCAGAGTTAGAGAAGTTCAGCGGTGGTGTATTGGAGGATCGTCATGGATGGGTGGAGTAGGGTGAACTGAGTGATCCAGGAGAGTCCAGATAAAAAGTTTGCTGACCGTCATTGTTGCTGCTGCTGATGAGTCAGAGAGAAGCATGAAATCTGTCATGTCAGGGGAAGAAGCCAGTCTAACGCTGTTTGTGGACATTGTTAAATCAATAGTGTTCAATCCAAGAACTGACATGGGACAATCAGTGTTCAGACCGAGGAGGATGATGCATGTGGAGCCGGCTGTCTGACAGGTGCTGATGGAGGTTTACAGGACCTGAACTGAGACACCAAACTCTGATACAGGTCAGAGAAAAGCTGCAGAAACTACAGAAAACAACATGAAGTCTGTTTGATTCTCCTTCTGAGCTCATGGGTAAAAGTAGGTGAACAGAGGAGGCTGAGCTCAGGCTCACTGCTCGGCTTTCACTATAGAACTGTGGATTTTTACTGTTCAGGAGGTTGTTGCTAGGAAACAGCTCAGCTACAAGTTTCGGTCCTTTCAGCTCAGTGAATTGGAAAAACTAAAGAGGAAAAAATGGTGAAATGTATTGTGAGTTTCTGTGTGACTGGCTGAGCAAATGTGAACAGAACGACCTGTTTAACATTATTACTCTGGCTGGAAAGGCTCATTTTAAATGGTTTTCTTTACATTTGGGTCAAAACTTCAGTATAAAGTCATGTGGGTGTTATTACCATGCTGAATAAAACTCACCTACAGGACACAGAGTTCTCTAAAGGAACTGCTTCATGTCAGTTAGAAGTTAGCATGAAGGGTAAATGAAGAAAATACAACGACAAGCAAATAATATACCACCAGTCAGCTCTGCTCCTGTAACAGCCTTGAACCGTGGTGGCCAACCAGTCAGAGACCAAGAGCCACAGAAATGACTGTGGTACTACAAAGAGCCACATCATACACAAACGGGCTTAAGAACAAACTCCCTCTCTCACAAACACCAAATGACATCAAATGAAAATCCATACATTTCCATATGGAATTGCAAATATTAGTCAACAGTTGGTGACGTGTGGATTTGAAGCAGAGGAAGAATCTCATCGTCCAGCCCACACAAGTGTGCTCAGATCACTTTGTTACAGGTAGAGTACATTTACATTGTTAAGTTTTGTTGGTAATTCATTCAGTTTGATTATAATCAATTGAAAGCAACACTGATGTACATTCAGCTCTCAGACTTTGGTTAAGTTGGAAAGATTCGGATTTATGTCACAATATGTGACAAAATCATTTTGATGAAAATAACATTGTTCTCTATGAGCAGTCATGCAGATCAGTGTGCAGCCAGATAATACAAACCAAATGGTGTAGTCTGAGACAAGTGAAGGCTGTAGTGATGTTGGTGACAGTGCAGTGAATACCAGTGACAATATTGGATATTTCTGTAGGTTG
This sequence comes from Lipophrys pholis, assembly GCF_963383615.2. Lineage (NCBI taxonomy): Eukaryota > Metazoa > Chordata > Actinopteri > Blenniiformes > Blenniidae > Lipophrys > Lipophrys pholis. The sequence continues at coordinate 25,706,249 of NC_137643.1, forward strand.
CAGCATATTGTCCATAGGATTTCACTGAGGATGGAGGAAAAACAGGGATTAGCCAGGAGCCTAGATTCTGAACACGAACTGTCAACCAGTGTAACGACTGACCGTTGTGATTTGTGTTGAGTGGAATCTGAAGTCTGGTTAAATAGCACAGGACATCATCAGGTAACGATCTCCACCGGATGACCGCAGCTGAACAAAATCCAGAATATCAATCCAGCCGGTACTCTCACTTCTGTCAACAACCACCTGACACGCCCACCTGAAGAGCACAGCAGAGAACAGGAGGAAACAACAATACAGCGAACAGTGATAGTGCCCTGATGAGGCGCGCCACCATCCAACATCCTGGGTGGTGGAGGCGGAGGAACAGGGGGGGGGCAGGATCCCTCTCCTCCACCGGTTTAACCTGGGAGACATAGAAAGTGGGATGAAGCAGGTAATCTTAGGCCCCGTTTACACAACAACAGATTAGAGTGTATCCGCAAAACTTTCTTCACTTTTGGGGGGTCCGTTTACACAACACTAGTGTTCTGATCCACTGTATCTGCAAAGTTATTAATCCGGCTCCCAAGGTGGAAAGATTCTTTCACAGCCGCTAATCCCTCCTGCAGAGACTGATGGAGGCTACAGAGCCTGTTCCTGCTCATCTCCCCCTCCCTCCTGCTCTCCAGTTGTAAACAAACATGGCCGACCCGTAGTGGTACGACCCGTAGTGGTACGACCCGTAGTGGTACGACCCGTAGTGGTACGACCCGTAGTGGTACGACCCGTAGTGGTACGACCCGTAGTGGTACGACCCGCGGTGCATATTCTAGTTTTATGGTCCAGATCAGTAGTTTAATATCATCCGGTTCCTCATCAGTCCATGCAGATGTCAGGTTCTCTCCATTTTCTACACGTCTATTGTCTATTGTTCTCTGCACACATCTGTGTGGTTTCATTACAAAATCAAGCAACAGCGCCCTCCGGTGGCCCAGCAGACTAACTACATCGTTGTCTCTGTGTCCGCTGCTGCAGTGGAAACGCACTCCTTTTTTTTAGCTGATTAGGTGTTGTCACGTGAAACGTTTTCGTGGAAACAGGGCCTTAAACCTCAAATGGACCCACGAAGCTGGGTGTGTGTTTCTTCGACTCCACCCTTAGTGGAAGGTATTTAGCGGTCAACCACACCTTCTGCCCAGGGGTTTAGTGAGGGGCCGAACGTCTCCGGTTAGCCGGCCGTTCCTTCCTATGGGATGATTGGAGCAGCGCAGACCGGGCCTGCTTACAAATACTCCCACACTTCTTAATGAAGGTCTGCATTGCCGGCAACGCCAGCTCTTGTTCCTGGGGTGGGAACAGGGGGGCTGATACCCCAGGGAGCACTGTGTTGGGGCCTACCCAACACAGTGCTCGCACACAAATCTCTGTTTGTTCGCCTCAGACACCAGCGATCCGGGAGAGTCCCAAAAGCCAATCTCTGTGTGAACGAACCGGGAATCGTACCTGCACGCTTTCTCACCGGAACTTTCCTCCTTTCTTTCTCTCTCTCCCACTAACAGCAGACAACAGAGTCTGCTCACGTACATGCATCCAGCGCCGCCCGTCGCCGCTCAGTGTTGGTTAGTAGACAAGAACCCTCACACAGTCACATGTAGCAACCAAACTGCTACATGTTGCTGTCGGATACCAGAGTTTGTCTGGTTGTTCCAACATCCAATTAAAACTTATGCATTTCAATACCGGGCTGACAGCCGCTTGGTATCGTCACGTGACCTCGGAAAGCGTCTCTGCGTCGCCCCTGTAACTCAGCTCTGTGTCTCTGAACACATTTGACCATTTTGGTTCTGAAATACATCCTTGCGTGCATGTGAGCATCGGATGTCCTGTGTACTTGGTTGCTAAGCAACTGCAATGCCCCCAGCAGAGCTGGCTTCTTGGATGGGTTTACCCGACCCATCCGTCATCCAGTGGACGCTTCCACGGCATTGCAACACAGCCACACAAACACACAAACACACAAACACACACCCTCCACCTCCATTCACACACTCTCTGTACATAGCGTTTGCTGTTCAGTAGATTAGATCTTCATGTTAGATGACGTTTGCTGCTTAGATGGGTTGGTTTATGAAAAGAATTGTTAATTGAATTGTGAATTAATGCTTTTTTGTTAATAATTGCCTGTCAGCTGACTTGAACGATTCCTGGTGATTATTGCGTATTTATCATCAACATTTACTGATTTGTAACAGTCTGTGCTCGAATCTCACACCTTCCCTTTTATTTAAATATTATTATATAATACACATCTTAAATAAATCCTTTTCAAACGAGACTGATAGTTTGGCAATTCAATATTTCCAGATACTCCGATGGTGCCCCATTAATTATCATTGAAATAATTACAAATTTATTCAAATTAAGACTCTTTAATTAGGATTTGTTTTTATTGTTGATGAGTAAATGAGTATTTCAACTAATAATTAAAATTTTTCATAAATTACTTCCAGTGATTCATTCCTTTCAGTAACCTATTACAGTAATTTAATGATAATGTCTGAATGTAGATCCCAACAACTGGAAAGGGGACCACCGGCGGGTGAGTTGACAAGGGTTGTGCCCATACTTAACCCATGGCAGGTGGTTGCTGCAAGCAGCGGGGTTTTCTGAGGTGGTACTGCTGAGGAGGGCCTCAATCTCATGGGTTTAGCCACTCCATCTGGCCGTTGGACTGCAAATAAAAGCCAGAGGATAGGCTAACCTTGGCTCTTAGCATGCACAAGGCTCTCAACCTCCGGCATGAACTGAAGACCATGGTCAGAGACAATATCTGCTGAGACGCCATGCAGTTGGGACCCTTCAGAAATCAGCAGGTCCCCTGTCTCCATCACTGTGGGAAGTTTGTGCAGAACTGGGAACCATTTCCTGCTGCAAGCTGTTTCTCCTGCACTCTTCACAGAAGCTGGGTGCACCTGCAGGTCATCAGGGCAATCACCACAGCTACTTAAGCGCTCCTCTGGGTGAAAGCAGAAGTGAGAAGATTCCCATTCAAGTGTGCCTCTCCGTGTTCGCTGCGTGTCTTCAAGCCCTCTAGAAGATCTCTCCCAGTCTCCAGTCCCTCTGCCTTCAGTCTTCCTGGTAAAATCCCTCTCTTCAGTTAGTCACTTAAAGCCTCAAGTCACCCTGAAGACCTTTCGTTCCTGTGCGTCCCAAGTCTCCAGCCTCCAACCAGAGTCCTCATCCCCTGCTTCTCTCTCCCCTCGTTACCAAGAGCCCATCGTCCCCCCTCCAGAAGTTTATGCAGGAGATCTAAGGTCATGTAGACAATTTTTGTTAAATTGTTCCTTAGTATTTGACCTCCAGCCTCTAAGTTACCCCACTGATAGAGTTAAGGTAGCCTATGTTATGAATTTACTTCGTGGAAAGGCAGCCAGATGGGCAGATGTCCTGTGGAAGAACTCTTCCTCTGTCTTATCCTCCTTTGCATTATTTTCGGGTGAGCTCAGCAGAGTTTTTGATCATCCTGTTAGAGATCAGGAGGCCGTCAAATGCCTGTTAGCTCTCCCCCAGGGAACACAGTCGGTAGCTAATTATTCCATTGAGTTCAGGATTTTGGCTAATGAATGTGGGTTTGATGAGCCAGCTTTAGTGGGTATTTTTTGCAAGGGCCTATCTGAGACACTCAAGGATGAGTTAGCCTCCAGGGTTCAGCCCACGTCCTTGGAGGAAGTCATTTCCCTGTGTATTAGGATGGATAATCGGCTTAGTGAGAGAGTCAGGGAACGTTCAGCCCGGGCACGGAATGTGGCTCCCTCTCCTGGACAATCCCCAACGGTGACGCCTCCAACTTCCTCTTCGTTAGCTGCTACTCTTCCCAGTCAGCCCCCTGTGCCCCCCACAGGGGAACCCATGGAGGAACCCATGCAGTTGGGTCGGACACGGTTGGACCCCCAAGTGCCCCAGCACACCAAAAAGAGAGGGCTCACCAGTGAGGGAGGGCCAACTGGTGAGCCAAATGTCTTCCCCTTCTAGCTCTCCGCCCTGCATGTCCATCCCAGCCACCCTCCTCTGGGGCAACCAGTCTGCCAACACCCACGTCCTCATTGACTTAGGAGCTGATGACAGTTTCATCCACACTGGCCTTGTCCAACTACTGCAGCTGCCCCGAGAGCCACGAGTTTCCCCCAAGCGTGTCAATGCTAGATGGCAGACTCCTTTCCCACGTCACTCACCAGACAGCCCCATTGAACATCATCCTCTCTGGCAATCATCGTGAGACCATCCAACTCTTTGTTATTCCCTCCCCTGTATCTCCTGTCGTCCTGGGCTACCCGTGGTTGCAGGAACACAACCCGAACTTCAACTGGGCTAAATCCTCCGTCGTTGGCTGGAGCCTTGCCTGTCATTCCGACTGCCTGCTGTCAGCCAATCCAGTTTCCAATGCCCCGCAGCCTCCGGCCCCTCCCCCAGACCTCTCCAATGTCCCGTCCCTCTATCATGACCTCGCTCCTGTGTTTCGCAAATATCTGGCCCTTACCCTATCCCCCCCCCCACCGCCCTTATGACTGCAGCATGGACCTTCTTTCTGGGGCTCCCCTCCCCTCCAGCCACCTTTACAACATGTCTCACCCTGAGAAGGTAGCCAATGGAAGCCTACATCAAGGACTCTCTTGCTTCAGGCTTCATTCGGCCCTCGTCCTCTCCCCTGGGTGCCGGTTTCTTCCTTGTCATAAAGAAAAACTCCTCTCTCTGCCCCTGCATCGACTTCAGAAGCTTAAACGACATCACTGTTAAGAATAAGGCCCCACTTCCATTCATCGACCCCCTCCTTCGATCCTGAGCGTCTCCTGGAAAATAAACTCTACGTGAAACCTGAAAGTGTGAATTCCATGTCCCTTCCGTTCAATTTCTAGGCTGTCATCGCCCAGGGTCAGCTGCAGCCCGATCCTGCCAAGATCCGTGCTGTAGCAGAGTGGCCCACGCCCACGACCCGGAAGGAGCAGCAGGGCTTTCTCGGATTCGACAATTTCTACCGGGGATTTATTCGCGATTACAGCAAGGTGGCCGGTCCCCTCACTCGTCCTCCAGCATCCCCTTCCAGTGGTCGGATGAGGCTACCACAACATTCAACCAACTGAAGTCCTTGTTCATCAGCACCCCCGTGCTGCGACACCCTGACCCTACTCTTCAGTTTGTTGTGGAGGTGTGCCATCCTGGGTCCAGTAAAATCCACTCTTGTGCATTCTTTTCCCGCCGACTGTCCAGGTCTGAGCGGAATTATGATGTTGGTAATCGCAAGTTATTGGCTATTGTCTGGGCATTTCAAGAATGGAGGCACTGGCTGGAGGGATCCCAAGTCCCCTTTATCATCTGGACCGACCACAAGAACCTGGCCTACCTCCGCTCTGCTAAGAGGCTCAACCCCCGCCAAGCTCGCTGATCCCTCTTCCTCAGACGTTTCACCTTCACACTCTCTTATCACCCTGGAGCCAAGAACACCAAACCTGAGGCTCTCTTTCTCCTGCACTCCCCTGCTTCTGACTCCCCCGATCCTGAACCTAACCTCCCTTCCGCCAGTGTTATCGGTGCAGCCATGTGGGAGATAGAAAGAGTAGTCCGTGACACCCAAGGGGGTCACTCCATCCCCAACACTGGTCCAGCCAACCGGCTCAGCTTCCCTGACCCAGTCCGCTCCCAAGTTCTCCAGTGGGCCCATTCATCCCGTCTTGCCTGTCACCCGCACCCTCCACTTGCTTCAACGTCACCTCTGGTGGCCCTCCATGAATAAGAATGCTTGGGAGTTTGTCCTCGCCTGCCCTGTCTGTGCCAGAGGTAAAGCCTCACACTGATCCCCTGCTGGTCTGCTGCGTCCCCTGCCTATCCCTAGTCATCCTTGGTCCCATATTTCAATGGATTTCGTCACCGGTCTTCCCCCCTCGGACGGAAACACAGTTATTCTCACCGTGGTAGACCGATTCTCCAAGTCGGTGCATTACGTGCCCCTGCCCAAACTACCCTCTGCTCTGGAGACTGCCCAACTCCTGGTCCTCCACGTCTTCAGATGGCATGGTATCCCTCACAACATCGCCTCAGACAGGGGGCCTCAGTTCACTTCGCAGTCTCTCCTCCAGCTATCACCCCCAAACCAATGGCCAGACGGAGCGGGCCAACCACAACCTGGAGACAGCCTTGCGATGTGTTACTGCCCACTTCCCCACGTCATGGAGCCCACAACTTCCTTGGATCGAGTACGCCCACAACTCTCACACCTGCACAGCTACTGGTATGTCCCCTTCATGGTCTGTTATGGGTATCAGCACCCCCCCGTTTCACCATCAGGAGCATGAAATAGCCGTTTCCTCAGTTAAAGACCACCTTCTCCGTATTCGGGAGGTATGGAAGCAAACTAAACAGCAGGCTGACCTTCACCGCTCCCCTGCCCCTGAGTACAAGGTGGGACAGATGGTTTTGCTCTCATTTCGGGATCTCCCCCTCCAGACGGAATCCCACAAACTCTCTCCCCGGTTCATCGGACCCTTTCCCATCACCAATAACATCAATCCCTCTTCTGTAACCCTGAAAATCCCTTCATCTCTTAAGATTCACCCAACTTTCCACGTGTCCCTACTCAAGCCTGTTTCCTCCAGCGACCTCAGCCCTGCGGCAGTTGCATGTTACCATAACTGCCTCATTTCACACATCATTACAGAATGTTTGCTAAATCTGTACAAATTAGGGCATATTTGTATTTCTGATCAAAGCCACAGAGATCCTTTTGAGTCTCTGTGTGGCCAAGGTGCGGCTCCTGTTGGCCCTTTTCCACCGAGCTGGTTCCAGAGCTAGTTTGGAGCCAGAGCTTGACTTAGCACCAGTTCTTCATGTTAAGCCTTCGCTCCAGCTTTGCAATCAGCCATAAGAGCATCTATAAAGATTAACCTTGATATTATGAACTTACTGCATTTGTATTTGATGGAAACCTACTCGAAGCTAAGTAGCCAAGCAAAGGCTAATGCTAACACTACCACGTTTTATCTTAAGGATAAAAACATCTTTAAAAAATTGATCATAAACACAATGAATAATTGATTATCTGTCTGCTGTCTTCTCGAGCTTATTCGTCGTTCTCCTCTGTTGTGTGTGTGCTTCCCTATGGCACAAGCATTGAGGAGGAACAGCTACCTATGCTACCTATACCTATGACGTATTGATGGTGACATGATGACCTGGATCTTACTTGGCTCCTTGCCAATGGAAAAGTAACCAGTTCTTCGAAAGCGTGGGATTTGAACTAAGTACTGGCACGAACTGAACTAGCACCTGGTGCTTCTTTGTGGTAAATAGCCCCTGTGTGGCCATGGTGTGGCCCCTAGGTGGCCTTAATGTACCCCCTGTTTAGCCCCCTGTGGGGGCTTTTCCACTGGCAAGAACCAGGTGCTAGATCGGAGCCAGCTCCAGATTTAGCACCAGTTCTTTGTCTTTCCACCACCAAAGCCCCGGCCTATCAGGGGCTAAACTGGTGCTAAGCTGGCCCCACATCGTTCCTCGTCCAGAGCGGGGCCAGAGCGGGGCCTAACATGTCATCTGCTTGAGTTATCGCTGGAGTTACCGCTTCCTACAAGGCAGAGGAGACGCTGAACCAGCATTTTTAAATCTACAGTGACCACGGAGCCCCGGATTGGTTTTAGAAAAAATATTAACGCATGGGAACGAGATAATAAGTCGTTCCCTCAAGTTAATAAAGTGAGGGACAAGATCATTTAATCTGCGATGATGGAGCCGTGGCTCTAATTGAACTGTGGTGCTGCAGAGCTCCTGCTGTCACACTAAGTCAGCTGTGTCAGATATATAATTGAGAAGCAGTTTTCAAATGTGGTTTTTTTCAGGCTTTTCATGGTGACATCATTGTAACTAACTTCACTTCCAGGTCTTGCATCACGTTACAACCGCAGGCTGAGGTCTGCATGAGGCTGCGATGTGGCGCAAGCTCACTATGAGACGTGACACTTCTGGTTCCTCAGGAACTACTAAACAAACTACAAACTACTGTAAATGAAAGCTTGGAGTTTTTAGCCATAAAATGAGCCTTTAATGGCTTCATGTGAAAGAGAACGTTTGCTGTTGATCAGTGTGTGCTTATGTAGGTTACCATGGAAACGGCTGTAGAGCAGCGTTCTATCATTCTACACCTCCATTCCTCCATGTTGAAGCTTTTGATTCAGACACGTCCAGAAATAAAGTGAAAGGAGCAGAAAGTCACTATGGAATGTTGGAATGGTGAAAAATAAGACCCAAACTCATTCACACATTATTATTATTATTATTATTATTATTTCCCTCTATATCCACTCCGGGACTCCAGACTAAAGAAAGACAGACATGAACAAACACCAATAGAGCGACGAGGAGACTCAATGTTTTCTGGCTCTTTGGTCTCGAGGTCCAGGTCAGACTAGATGGAGCGACCCGGACCAAACCACTGTTACAGTCCGTCTCCTGGATCCTGCTGGAGCTACATTGGTGAAATCAGTGAGGTACCACATTCTGGAGTGACGTGGCTCTCACTGGCTCCATGACAATGGAAACAAAACCGGTTCTTTGGCGGTGCTCATTTAAGAACTGGCCCTGGCACCGGCCCTGAACTAGCTCCTGGTTCTTTTTGGTGGAAAAGCCCTAAGTGTAACCCTGGTGTGGTCCCTGGATTGGGATTTAAATGCGGTTTTGGGGGACCTTCTTTGGGGTGAGGTTGGCCTCAGGTTGTTCTCAGGGTTCGAATGGTCTGTTTGGTGTACAGTGCAGTCATTAATAACTCCAACATGAGCAGATCACTGAAGTAAAGCACGACGTGTCACTTCTCACAATATCAGTATACTTTCTTAATTCTCAGAGGGAAAAGTTCTTTACCATTGGTAGCAGCCACACATCGTGACAAGAGCTGGTGGGGGTCGAGGGTCTCGCTCTGTCACAAAGCGTCTGTTGGACTGTGGGAGGAAACCGCAGTGCCCTGAGGAAACTCTAGCTCACACAGAGTGAACATGCAAACTCCACACAGAAAAGGCCCAGCTGGTATTTGAACCAGGACCTTCTCGCTGTGGAATGGAGTGCTAACCACTGCACCACCATTTGGCCATTTATAGTTTTTTACAGAAGGACTGAGCAAATTCTTCTCTCATCTTTTATTGGCTGCACTGATCGAGAAATAGTGCGACTGGCTACTGTGACAAAGCAACGCCACTTTTCCATGATAATCCCATCAGATTGTCTCAGATTTCTTCATTACTGCAGTAATGATAAATTTCATCATTCTAAAATAGAAGAAAATACTTCATATTCTTTTTCAAGAATAATTGAAAGAAATTATAAGTATCACCGAAAACATAATTGTTTACACTTCAGTGTTATTTTCTTTTGATGGATGGTTTCACAGTTTGGATCTTCTTGAATTGAACATCCTCTTTAAATTATTATTGGTTAACAAGCTGCTTTCAAAAGCATGAAGACTTCGAGTTTGTTTCTCACTGTTAAATCAGCATTAATTGCTTATCCTGTGGTTTACCTCTGTTATTGTTTTAATTTTCCAGGTAAAGAAGGTTTATTCTAAAAACTTTGTGTGCATACTCCTCATGAAAATACCACAAAATAACAGCCACTCTTCAAGTTTTATTCAACAATAAATAATTAAGATGCTATGTAGAGTAAATGGGACATTATTTTATTTATTAACATTTTTTGTCTGTTGTAAAGTACTGTAGTAAATCATAGTTCTGTATTCAGTGTTTAAACTGTTTACTACTCCTTGTCGCATTGATTCACAACCTCCAAACAAGAAGTGAGGAGAGGACGTTTAGTCTGAAACACGAGAGATTCTGGCCGTGTTCTGGTTTGTTCACACAGTGTGCAGTCACGTTTTGAGATAAGCTTCCAGAAGGAAACCCTTTCTAAACACACGGTTCTGTTTTCATGTGGAAAAAAAAAGACAAAGAAAAAGAAAGAAATCTGAGCTCTTTGGTTCCATTCAGGAGTGTTTCTGCTCATGAACAAGCACAATGGATTCAGATGATTTGTGAGGCTTTAAAAAAGTGAGCATGTGGTTCTGATGCAGTTTCCAGTCGATCATCGTTGAGTAAAAACTAGGGATGTCCCGATCCGATCGGTAGATATCGGATCGGGGAGATATTGGTGATTTGTGAGTGTTCGGGAATCTGCAAATCCAGCCGATCACCCTGCCGATCAAAAAAACAAAACAACTTTTTCCCGTCAGCTGCCGTAAAGCAGCCCCGTGTGCGACCTGCCGTAAACTGAGGTGAGCAGCCTGAAGCCACTGAGAGGATCAACCAGCAGTCTGGAGGGAGTTTAAGGTGGATAACCAAACCAGTCCTGAGAGGTGGAGCACCAGAGCTTCACCACAGTCCTGAGAGGTGGAGCACCAGAGCTTCACCACAGTCCTCAGAGGTGGAGCACCAGAGCTTCACCACAGTCCCGAGAGGTGGAGCACCAGAGCTTCACCACAGTCCTGAGAGGTGGAGCACCAGAGCTTCACCACAGCCCTGAGAGGTGGAGCACCAGAGCTTCACCACAGTCCTGAGAGGTGGAGCACCAGAGCTTCGTTTAACACAACTAATCTGATAAGACATCTAAAAAGTAAACATGCGGTGGAGAACGCTCAGCATAGACCATCATCCGTGGACAAAAGATGACGTAATGCCCCCCCTCCTCCCCCCCACCGCTCCGCTACGTCACCTAATAACCACAACAATCAGGGACTACAAGCTCCGGTCGAGCTGCAGAAGCTAGAAGCAGGTGGAGCGGGGCCATAGACCTATAAAACTAGAGTGATAAATAGCGGTTTATGTGCAGAGGTCTACTTCTAAATTTCTATGTGGTCTGTCTTCTTCTGCGTTCTTGTTGTGTTTGGTGAGTCACAGCGCCCCCTAAAGGCAACTGGGAATTGGGTTCTTCTGATTGGTTTTACTGAATACTGTTTTACTGTTTATGTTGTAGTTTTTTATACTTTATATGTTAGTCAAACTGATTCACTGGGTTTCATTTTTTATTTTTTTTAATTTGCCACAAAATCCAGATGAAGTAGTTTAAGTTAAGATAAATAAGAGAAACAAGACTGCAGAGTGTAACTGGGTTTTTGTTCTTCTGACTGAATAAAGTTTAAATAAGTTCTTAAGTCATTCTGAGAAGAATTTTGATTCAATAAGTGAGTTTTACAATAATTTCTAGCTAAACAAAGCTTCTGCCAATAGTACTTTTAGCTCCAGACATCTTAGTTGCTCCAAAAATAGACTATTGAGTATCTTTGCAATAGTAATGTGAGTATCGGATCGGGAAAGTATCGGTATCGGCCGATACTCAATTCTGAAAAATCGGATCAGTATCGGGGGCAAAACAATGTGATCGGGACGTCCCTAGTAAAAGGTCTAAAATAAAGAGGTAAACCCTGTGAAACACAGGAGACAAAGCTTCTTCTACAACAGAGACATCTGGAAATGAAACAGCTGGTCATGTTTTGGTAAACGAGAGTTCAGCCAACTTTCTCTATGATGAAAGTCAATCTTTTACTGTACTTCAGCGATCCATTTCTAACACATGAAATCTAAGCAGAAACAAATTGAACAGTCTTTATCTGACTTATCAGGTGTGTTAATGTGTGTGTAGTGGAGGAATGTTTACAGGTACATTTCACTAAAGTGTTTAAACATACTATTTTGGTAACGGACGTCATTAAAATGGCACTTTTTCATCACATTCACCCATTCATTCACACAACAAGGCTGCAGCCGTGCAGGGCATGATCACTCCATTGGGAGCAGTTTGGGGTTCAGTGTCTTGCCCAAGGACACTTAGGCATGTGCAGATTGCAATTGAACCTGCAACCTTCCAATTGGGAGACGACTGCTCTACCAACTGAGCCATGCCTCCCAAACAGATGTAAAGCCTTTGCATTAATCAGGGGTCAATCTGTATGACTACACACCGCTCACACCACCATCTCCATTGCTTCATTTGAGATGCAGGTTTTCTTTGCTTGTGAAGCTGTTTGAAGTGATATTAACCGGATGAGCAGCTTCTTTGTCTGAAGGATTCATGCTCAGCACGTGCTCAGCATTATCATTTAAATGGGTTATTGATTTTCCATTATTTATAGGCTATAAACTGGAAGCCATGAAGCAGTGCTAACATGTGGAACAGCATAATCAGGCCTGACGGCTGTGTAAATGTTTTTATGGTTGATAAATGTGTGTCTGCCTTCCCAGACAAGCCTGTCGGGCTCAGGTAGAGGTCACCTTGGAGCCTGCTTACCCCGCCTGCTGCCTCCCATTCAGGAGGGCTTTCATGGACCTTTTTCTCCCACCCTGGTGCACGTCCATCTAAACCACGGTGTCACTGTTTACTTTGGATAAAAATACAGTAATTGAACCAAAAGACCAGTGTGTCAAACACACAAAGTGAGCAGGTAACGAGTGAAAATGATTGATTCAGAGCAGAAAACCAACGCCGAGACACCATTGATGCTGCAGTGGAAATCATTTACTGTACATCCATGCTGAAACGTGTCTCATGTTGAGATTAACATTTCACTGGTCAACTGAACGTCACACCAGGCTGCATGTGAGTTTGATATACAGAATCTGAAAATGTGGAATGCTTGGAGATTATCATGTCTACATTAGAAAATGGAATAGACCACAAAGCCTGTTCTCAGCTATAATCACTAAAAGACATAAGTCATTCTAAGTTACTTCTCCTGATTCTGAAAGATGCAAAAACGTCATACTTGTACACATTCAGCATTTTTAAAGTAATCTGAAGTGATCACAGCAGCTGAGAACCAAAGAGAATAAATTCTGCATATGGAAAGAATCTATAATGGGTTTTTACAGTTTTTTCCAATTGCTAAAACAATTTTGCAAACTATTGTGGTTTTATCAAAATACTTAACACAATTCACAAAACCACACACCCAAACTACAAAATACCTCATTGTCAGGGTTATGCAGGGTGGACCCAAACACAGACTCAGCCAATTCCGTGAAAACACGTCTAGGGAACACGACGAGAGGAGCGACAAGATTCAATTCAACTTTATTTATATAGCACCAAATACAACACAGTCATTTCTAGGTGCTTTTAACAGCGAAAAGAGAAAAACTCAACAAAAGATGACAAGACGAGCCGACAAGGACAACAGAGGGAGAGGGGTTTAAATACACAAGGAAGGGGTGCACACAAGTGGAACATTGGTGAATTGAAAACACAGAGACCTGACAGCAGAAAAAAACAACAAAAATAATGAGGCAGCATCTTGGTGCACAGCTGGGTCTGGCCACAACGCCTCGTTCACATCACAGGCAATATCTTCCTTCGCCAGACATGGAGGGAAGAAGCACCTTTAGTGCCTTATCCACCCCTGAATCGCACCACATCATCTTCATCACATGCCTCCTCCATAGCCTGCAGTAAAGGAATGTCCACACAGGGCTGCGGTCACATACCTTCCACCGCCATGCCGAACAGAAACCTTCTCTGGGGTCAGAAATGGTGAGTATGGTGGAGGTATTGGACAAGAAACGGTGGGTGGTCAGCAAACCAGGCTTGGACTGGGGCTGCACCATGAAAGCTCACCTTGTCCCAGACTACCTGGTACCGGTTTCTTTGATGGTCTGCATCGTTCATACGCTCTGGTGGGAGGAGAATGTGATGGAGTCTGTCCTGAAATGTGAGAATGTGGGCTGTGTTGTATGGTCCAAGGTTGGCATGACGGTGGAGGACAGCATGCGTATTGGAGATGGCAGCTCACATGGTGATGTTCCACGTTGGCCAGGAACATCTGGAATGACTCTGTGGCCAATGAGGTTCCTTCCCTTTCTCCTGGTCTCTCCTCGGTTGAAGCCAGACTCATCTATGAAGATGAACTCATGTGGGATTGCATGAGCGTCCATTTCCAGTACTCCCTGAACACAAAGAACAAAAGTCAACATGGTGTCATCCAGTACACTGGAAAACATGTTGTGTGTAGTGTACTGCAGTCACTACTGTACTTACATCCACATATGCGGGTCTGAGCTCTTTGTTTCTCTGAGAGTTCCTCTCTAAAGGAACCTTATAAAGTGGTTTCAGTCTGATTTGGTTTGGCTGGACAATGTGAGTCCATGTGGACAGACGGACCCGTTCAATGTTGTTGGATGTGATGTTGTCTTGGATGATGAGGCTTTGAATTTCACCTAATCTGATTTCATCATTTTCCAAAAGCAAGTTTACAATGGCAGCTTCCTGTACCCTGGTGAACATTTGGATATATCGGGCTTGGACAATCCAGCCTGAAGAGATTTCTCCCACAGTAAACTGTACAGGAAAGTTGTACAGTTAGTGTATGACATCATCCATTCATGAAGTAAACAGGTGTCACCTAACTGATCCACCATGACATGAGGTGTACTACATAGTGTGAAAGAACCTTTGGTTCCATACCGGTGCTCCAGTCTAAATGTCTGGACGACAGAGGCGACAGTGAAACGGCTCAAGTTGAGCTGCTCTCCGTCCAGCTTCTGGCATCGTCAGCCCATGGTTGATGACATGATCAACTCAGATTGCTCTGGTTTCATTTGAGTTGTTGTCTTCTTTGGCCATGAACTCCTCTACCAACTCTACCCCTACCGCTCACTCTTCCTCCCCCTCTCATTCTCACCCTCCCTCTTCCTCTTCCTCTCTCTGAAACATCTTCCATTGTTGTTGTAAAAGAAAGAGGTGCTCACCTGGGGTCTTTTTATCGAGCTCATTTCCTGATTGAAGTGTGAACAATGAAGCATTGAGGTGTTTGGCCAGGAGGGACATATATTGACCAATCAGCTCATGTCGTGTCATTTTGATTGGTTTTGAAGTTGCAAACATGTGATGTCAGATTGTTGTGTCTTATGCAGAGAACCGAGTTCACTTCATTAAAAAGTGCCATTTTGAATTCAAAATGTGTGAAAAGCAGAAAATGTGTCTTGACTTTTGGAGACTTGAGAGGAGGTTTTGCTCTCTGGGTGTCACTTAAAAGAATTGTGCTGCGGATGTTATTTTAGTGTGTTAGCAACTGGAGAAAACTGTAAATATCCAGTCTCAATCATTTCAATCTCAGCATGGAAACAATAATGTATCAATACATCGGATTGAAGAGAAGTTTAAATAAAATGAACTCTCTGTTATATTAATCGTATTTCTGAAGAAAAGGAGGAAAATCTGCCAGTTTGTTGGTAAAAACCTGAGAACATCAAACTGAAGAGGATCACTCCTAGATTCATTACCATCCATCCATCTTCTCCCTCTTATCCGTTCCCAGGTGGTGGGGGTGTCAGTCTGAGCACCGTCACCCAGATCACATTGACCCATTAAGAACCTTCCTGCAGGTGGAGAGCCCACAGGAAGGTGGAGAGCCCACAGGAAGGTGGAGAGCCCACAGGAAGGTGGAGAGCCCACAGGAAGGTGGTGCCCGGCGAGGGACATGAACCCTCTACCTTGAGACTGAGAGTCTGATGCTCTACCTACTGAGCTGGACGGGGGACATGAACCCTCTACCTAGAGACTGAGAGTCTGATGCTCTACCTACTGAGCTGGACGGGGGCACTTTGTTACCACTTCAATACAACGTTATTTTCATTCTTTTGTTCTGACTGTGATGATCGTCAGTGCAGACGTGTTCAAGTTCAAGTACAAGTACCTCAGATCCTTTTTAATAGAACAGGGTACTTACTGATAAAAGTTTTTCAGGATTGTTTTGAGAGAGACGTGGTTGAAATCACCCATTATAAAGTTTTGGGTGTCGGGGGAGAGTGACTGCAGCCTCTGCACTGCCTCTGCACTGCCTCTGCGATGGTGCTGCAGGTGGCGTGACCCCTCGGGGGTATGGAGACTATGGGAATGCAAAGTTGGGGAAGTGGCAGGGGATGTAAAATGGACGCAGTGACACTGAAGAAAGTTCAACGTCTGGTAGAACGTCTGCAGATATCCTCTCGTTCATTCACATACAGACATAATCGCCCTCCATAGCCAGACGCAGGTATGACACCAGAAACTAAAGGAGGCATGACAGAAAACATATGGAAACTTTCCAGAAATGCAGCATGACCAGCAAGACCGGACTTGACCAGTGAAAATGAACATAAACAATACGATCTGGACACGGTCAGTTAAACTGGACATGAGCAGTGAGAGTGGACGTGCCTGGAGGTGCCACTCAGATCACATGCTACTCTAAATCCTCACACTGCTGATGTTCCCTCTGTTACTGTGAAAGTCACTGATGATAAGAAGTGTCATGCTTCTAGTGAAGGCCTGTTTTAGAACTGAGGAAACAATCAGTCACTCAGGTGGGTAAAGAGATGAATCTGTGGTGAACTGCTCAGAAGAATGTGGATTCTTTAACTGTGGGGTGAAAAGAGGCACTGAGCGTCACAAAGACTGAAGTGCATCTTTATCATGATGAAGATTTACTGGAGAAGATTTATGTGGACTGGAGGTTTACGTTGACGCCCCCTCCTAATGTAAAGGTCTTTATTTATAATTATTTTTGTAAATTTACTTCAGACATTATTAATAATAAACACACCTTATCCCTGTCCTCCATCTTTATAACATGCGTGAGCAGTAACTATAATAATTATCAAAGTTATGTGTGTGTCACAGCCTGTTTCATGGTGGTTTTAGATTTATTTATTTATTTTTTAATTAATTAATTAATTAATTAGTCTCCAGAACAGTAATTTCTTTTCTGAATTGACCCATCGGTCGGCACAGAAGCATACTGCAGAGGGGGGGCTGGTGGGGGCCGACTCGCTCAGGGACCCACGTTGCAGATTTTTGGACTGTAGGAGACCGGAGTACCCAGAGGAAACCCATACTGGTTTCATGTTGGATTTATATTGGTGTTACATGCATTTCATCTGGGTTTCATGTTGGTTTTGTGTTTGTTGGTTTGGTGTTGTTTGGGTATGGGTTTGGTATGGGTTTGGTGTTGTTTGGGTCCGGGTTTGGTGTTGTTTGGGTATGGGTTTGGTGGTGGTTTTGGTGGTGGTTTTGGTGGTGGTTTTGGTGGTGGTTTTTAAAGTTAAAAATGCAGTTTAGTAATTATTATTTTCTGTTCATGTTTGTTATTGCTATGTTGCGTATTTGTGAATTTTATCTGAATGGATTATGATTATTTGCCAATGTTATATTGATTTTGCTTTATTGTTTGATCGCCTTTATGCAGTCGGTTGTCCCTCCCGGGCTTCCGTAGTTCCTCCATATATATTGACCTTATTCTACTCTGTTCTTCCCTTTTTGTGTCATTATTTCCAGTAACCTAAATGTACATAGTGGTGGAGGCAGCGCAGTGTTTGTATCTGCTCTATAAAACTACCATAAAACATAACAAACAACGCTGCTGCCAGGATGTTAAAGTGGAAGATGAAAACTGAGCTGGGATGAGAAAGGACTGTGCTAACTTACGGTGAAGTCTTCATCCTGTCATTAACGGCTCACGGAGCAGCTAAGATCAACTTTAGGAGTACTGAGGTGTACCAGTATCTACACAGTGGAAAGGTGGGCCTGTGCCGTCATCCAGAGACGGAGAATTCACCTTCTGAAGGCAGAAGCGAGTCCCAGCCGGTCAGCTAGCGCTAGCCACCATGCTAACCACTCGCTGTGGGTGAAGCAGAGCAACCAGCTGTTCCTGCAGCGTCAAGATTGTGGATTAGATGAAATAAACCAGGATGAAATCCTTTCAAACTTGTTATTCTTTATTACAACTGTGAGCTTCACACAGTGAGACATGTGGACAACTCAGCATTAACTCATCTTCTACATCAGAGGTTATGTTGCTTTAAAGGTTACACCGTGCTGCACAAATCCACAGGTCGCATGTCAGTAAGTTAGTAAGTAAGTAACTAAGTAAGTAAATTTGATTTCTATAGCGACACGGAGTCACAAAGTGTTTCACAGTAAAAACAAATAAAAACAGATAAGAGAGAAAACATCTTAAAAACACAACAAATGTCGAGAGTCAGTGGCAGCGAGGGTCGACTGGACTAGAATGTTTTAGCAAATAAATGTGTTTTTAGGCTTTTTAAAGATGTCCCCTGAGTCTAGAACCTTTTAAAGATGTCCCCTGAGTCTAGAACCTTTTAAAGATGTCCGCTGAGTCCAGAACCTTTTAAAGATGTCCCCTGAGTCTAGAACCTTTTAAAGATGTCCCCTGAGTCTAGAACTTTTTAAAGATGTCCGCTGAGTCCAGAACCTTTTAAAGATGTCCCCTGAGTCTAGAACCTTTTAAAGATGTCCCCTGAGTCTAGAACCTTTTAAAGATGTCCCCTGAGTCTAGAACCTTTTAAAGATGTCCGCTGAGTCCAGAACCTTTTAAAGATGTCCCCTGAGTCTAGAACCTTTTAAAGATGTCCCCTGAGTCTAGAACTTTTTAAAGATGTCCGCTGAGTCCAGAACCTTATAAAGATGTCCGCTGAGTCCAGAACCTTTTAAAGATGTCCCCTGAGTCTAGAACCTTTTAAAGGTGTCCACTGAGTCCAGAGAGCGCAGGTCCAGTGGGAGGTCATTCCAAAGTCGGGTCGCAGCAGCTTTGAATGATCGGTCTCCGGGTTTTAAAGCAGGTACGTGGAACCTTTAACAGGTTCTGCCCAGACGATCTCAAGCTCCGAGTCGAGCTGTAGGGCTTTATGAGGACAGCAATGTAAGGAGGAGCTGGACCATGTAGGGCTTTATGAGGTCAGCAATGTAAGGAGGAGCTGGACCATGTAGGGCTTTATGAGGTCAGCAATGTAAGGAGGAGCTGGACCATGTAGGGCTTTATGAGGTCAGCAATGTAAGGAGGAGCTGGACCATGTAGGGCTGAAGCGTTAGCACCAAGAAGCTCAGCAGGGAGCCAGTGAAGAGATCTTAACACGGGGGAAGATGGTTCCTCCTGGTGGTGCTGCTCTAAAGTCTGGAGGCAGAGTTCTGGACTAACTGGAACCGAGCAGCTCTTCTTTGTTGAGGCTGTGAAGAGGCTGTTGCAGTCGTCCAGGCGTGAGGACACAATGCATGGATGATCATTTGGAGGTCTCCCTGGACATCATGGACCTGAGCTTGGTGATGTTAGGGAACTGAAAGAAGCAGGTCTTTACCAGCTCCAGAGGTGATCCAGGGACATGGACTCGTCAAAGATCATCCCTAAGTTCCTCAGCTTTGTTTTGGCTGCTCCACAACATCCTGCTGCTCCACAACAGTCCTCTCTCTCCTCTTTATGTTTAGAACATTGTTGTTTCAACTGCTTTCACCTCGTTATCGAGTTGTGATGACAGCTTCGCACGAAGCATGTCCTGCTACACACGGCTAGCCGGTTAGCCACGGAGCAGCGACACACACAGCCAGCCGCGGCCAGCCACGGATCGTCAATCCACATGAGCAATGTTTAAATCTCTTAATTCAGAGATAGATTGCCAATCCCGTTCACCGTCCAGAACGAGCCACTACTATGAGCAATGACACACTACAGTAGTCCCTCCCACCGGAAGCTGTCACACAAAATGATGCAATATGGCGGCGCTGTAGTTTTGGCGGGTTAGGTCAATACTCCTCACTGTTAGTTTGTATGGCTGAGGTTAAGTTGTGGGATAAATCACTGCCGCAGTATTGTGCTGTTTTCTCTACAAATGTAGTCATTTCCGTAGGTCAAGGCTTTTGGTGTATATTGTTTATGGTCGTATGGTGTCATGCTACCAAGCTGTTTTGTCTTGTTTTGACTTTTATTATAAGAGACATTTTTACTTTCATTCATTTGGTGTGATTTGTCAGTAAAGGCATCCTGTGACGGCTGCATGCAAAGCGGCTCAGGTGAACACTGTTCTCGTTGATTTGTTTATGACCAGAGTGCAGGAAGGCAAGTGGGCAGAAGAAGAGTAATTGAATATTAATCTCTTCTACATTCAATAAATACTGGAGAACACTCAACCCAGTCCTCTTTGTTGATGTTCTAGTCTCAATCATCACCGCCGTTAAATTGGCTTCATGTTGGTTTTGTGGGAGATTTGAGTTGGTTCGTGGTCATTTTAAGACTCTTTTACTTGATTTTAAATCCTTGAATGGTCTCACCCCTCCTTACCTCTCTGAGCTGCTTTACCCGGACACTCCTGCCTCCGGTCAGCTGATCAGCTGCTTCTGGAGGTACCGAGGTCCAAACAGAAGCTCAGTGGGGACAGAGCTTTTTCTTTGCCGTCACAGCGAGGGTTAATCCATGGTTGTGATTAGTCAGACGCTACAAACTCTGCCACTTTCATGTGAACGTGCACTGATCCTGAAGCGAAAACCTGGATTGAATTGCTGAGTTGATAACCTGCTTTCTCATTAACACTTATCAGGATTGCGCATGTCCAGATAAGTTAACCAGGTAAAAGAGAGAAATCCTGTGTTTGTTTATCCCGAGTCCTAGTATAAGCCCCTGGACTGAATAAATGAACATTATTTTGTTGTGTAAACATGATTTTATTTAACTCGATCATTCAAAAGGGATAGAAATGTGATTTTGATGACGTACAAAATACCTAGTTACTTAGATTAATCCCACAACTAATTACAATTTTTAAACTTGCATTTTTCAGCAAGTAAGTTTCTTCAGCTGAGAAAGATTCTCATATTCCTTGTAAAGTTTGAGAGGTGATCATGATGTAATAAGGAACAGAGGTCACATTAACATAAATTTTATAAAGAGGCAATGATTTAGACCTCAATAAAATGGAATTGTCATTAGGGTAATTTAGGTTATAGAATATATGTTTTTGTGCAAAGAAAACGCGTTGTCCACAATGACCTTGGTAAGCAGCTCGTGTTACAAAAATAAGATATTGAAATAGAACTCCACTATTTTCTAAATGCAAAGTTTATTCACTACACATGGTGAAAAGTGAACGGATATTTATCTCTGTAGTAGATTATTGTAGTTCGGACTCTACAGATTTGTTCGCGTGCTAAGATGCATTGGTGAATTGACATGTTCAAAACTCCGAACACTGCAAAACAGAAATCCATGTGGGCTCAACTGTGTCTCACTTTTCATTGCTTTCACACGAAATGCATCCACTGACCAGTCACACTGAAATGGAGGAAGTCTTTTCTCACTCACTTGTTCACACCTGCAAAACACTGGGCTTCAACAGCACATTTTTCAAACGCGAACACACTTTGTTCAAAACAGAATGATAGGGTTTTCTGCTGCAGCCACATCGAAATTTCTTGAAACTTATATCAAAATATTGACAATAAAAAAAAAGTCAATGAAGATGAAACTCCAAACAGCTGATGGTAGTTTTCAGATGAAAACTGATTCAGGTGATCTGCATTTGGCCTCATTAGAAAGCATATATATATATATATATATATATATGGATCAAGGAGCAGCGGGAGAAGTTGGTAGAGAGAGAAGAGCAGCCAGGAGAGGAGGGAGAGGAAGACGAGGAAGACCAAGAGCTGAGGTCTCTGATGAAATCAGGTCCACAGTAACTGACCATGTGATAAATCATGGACTTTCTTATAGAGAGACGAATTTAGGGGGGCAGCCAACAGTTGGATCAATTATGAGACTTTTCCAGCAAACTAACAGGTAAGACATGCATCCCACAATTACTGTATTGAGCCAGATTTAACAAAATAAAGTAATCTATGTTGTACATCAGCTGCAAGTCGAGAAATATATTGTGATTTTTATTGCTGTGCTACTGTATATATGTAGGATGCATAGGTTGGTACCTGCAGGAGGAAGAGGCCGAATTTTCACAGATGTCCAAGAAACTGCTCTTGTTGATATGGTCATCGCAAACAGTGACATAAAGTTGAGGGAGTTATATTCACCAATCATCAATTCATAAAACAAATAATATTCACATCCTCCTTTAGGAACATTTAATTTTTCTAATCAAATGAACAAAAACATTTTCCAAATAAAATCACAAAATAATCCTCCTTGTAAACAAAAATGAATAATTACTCAGAACAACAAATGATCACATGACCTTAAACTCGTGCTCAGGCTTCGTTCTATACCCGGGGTTAACTCCGCCCCGTCTTGCCTGTCACAGCCCTGGATCACTGTGCTGACGGGGGGGGGGGGGGGGGGGGGGGGGTGGCAAAGATGAACTCAGTGATTGATGTCATGAGAAATTCGGAGGGGATGAGGAAATGAGTGTGGCGTGTATCATTGTGTGCAACCTGCAACACAGGGTGTGTGTGTGTGTGTGTGTGTGTGTGTGTGTGTGTGTGTGTGTGTGTGTGTGTGTGTGTGTGTGTGTGTGTGTGTGTGTGTGTGTGCCACTGCGCTCTTACTAACCGAGGATGTCCGCTGCCTGCGTGACAGCAACGGCGTGCGCGTGTCGTTGCCCCGTTGCTGATGGAGTTGCTCCATCACATTCGGATGAAGCAACTATACAAAGTACCTTTTCAAAGGAATGGAGAACGTGTCTAACAACTCTGTTATCAATAAGTTCAGGTCACCAGGATCCGATATGAACTTATTTAAAGACTGGATGGAAAAAATCTTTACTGCTAATATTAAAAAAACATGTTATAAAATGTGGAGATTATAATGTAGATCCTCTCAAGGCAGAACAACTAATTTACTGAAGAATTAGTTGATACAATGTTCAGTATGAATATGTTTCCCCGAATCACAAAACCCACTAGAATAACAACCCATAGTGCCACTGATAGACGGCATGTTCACCAATATCCTGGACAAGAACAGAATCAGTGGCTTGTTACTAAATGATACTAGTGACCATTGAGCAGTCTTCATGGTGTTTGAGGTTAACTGTAAAACAACTAAAGATGAAGACAGTCTGAGTAACAAGAGGGTTCTAACTGAACAGTCAATAAGGAATTTAAGAATGATCAAGCTTCTCTAACTTGGGAATTTATGTATAATGAGTGTGACGTGAACTGAGCTTACAACTCCTCCTGGAAACACTTATTACGCTTTATGACATAAAGTACAGGAAACAAGAGGCCACAAAAACTCCATGGATAACTAAAGGGCTATTAAATGCAAAAAGAAAAACTATCTATATAGAAAATCTCTTAAGTACAGAACCAGTGAGACTGAATTAAAATATGTAAAGTATAACTACTTAACTACTATTATGAGAGAAAGTTAAAAAAAAAGTATCACACAGAATTACTAAAGAGTACTAGAAATATTATTAAAGGAATGTGGAATTTACTCAATACTGTCAGTGGACGTGTTCCTAATAGCTCAGGTTATCCTGAGTACTTTGTGGAAGATAATTCAATTATAAGGGAGAGGGAAGAACGTGCTGGTTGGTTTAACTATTTTGTTGTTATCGTTGGACCTGAACTGGCAAAAGAAAATCCCCATAAACAATAAACCAATAAAAACTTAATAGAAGACAATTCTAAGTCAATGTTTCTCGCTCCGGTTATGGAGGTGGAGGTGTTGGATGTAATAAGAAAATGCAAGAACAAGACATCACGGGACATTATTGACATTGATATGAAAACTGTTGGGAGAGTAGCAGAAGAAATCATTAAACCATTTACATATATCTGTAACCTCCCTCCTCAGAGTGGCAGTTCCCTCCACAATGAACATAGCAGAAATCATTCCGTGACACAAAGCCAGTGATAAACACCTTTTTACCAGTTTCCGCCCTGCAGCTCTGCTGCCACAGTCCAAAATATTAGAAAAAATATGTGATACAAGACTTCGAAACTTTATTGAAAAACATAATTTATTATCTGATAGCCAATATGGATTGAGACAGAATAGGTCAACATCTCTTGCTTTAACTGATTTAATAGAGGAAATTTCAAAATGTATACATTTTTATTGATCTACTAAAAGCTTTTGACACCATACATCATTAATATTATCATCATTATAACGATGAATAAATTGGAGACCTATGGCATTAGAGGTACACCTAAGCAATGGTTGCAGAGCTACTTGGCTGAGAGACCTCCGTTTGTACAAATTGAGCAATATAAATCAGAGAATGGAATTTTAAAATGTGGTGTTCCTCAAGGGTCCATACTGGGGCCTACTCTGTTCATCATGTATATTAATGACATTGTTAAAATATCTACATTAATGAAATTTGTACTTTTTGTGGACGACACAGATATTATTTGTTCAGGAAATAACTTGGAGCAACTTTTGGATCAAATAACTGAGGAAATGAATAAACCAAAAACCAGTTTAATGAAAATAAGTTATCACTGAACTTAAAAAAGACTAAATTTATGTTTGGAAACCGAAAAAATGACATTACTGTACAATTATCCATTGATAACACAATAATTAAAGGAGTTCAACAAAAGATCAAAAGATGAGAAGATCTCTTGGAAACCTCATGTTAGATCTCTGCGGACAAAAGTTGCATAATGTATTCTGAGGAGAGAGCGCCGTGCTCTCCTTCACAAAGCCCTCGTGATGCTGGACCCTTCGTTTGTCATGTCGCATTTAAATTATTGTGTAGAAGTCTGGGGAAATTGTTGTAAGTCTAATTTATTGCCTCGAATCACTCTACAAAAAGAGGCTATAAGAGTCGTTCATGAAGGAAAATATAATGATCACACGAACCCACTTTTATTTTTAAATCATCAGTTTTAAAATTTATTGATTTTGTGAATTTTAAAACTGCTCAAATAATGTTCAGGGCATCAAAATAATCTCTACCCTCAAATATCCAAAAATGATTTAGTGATAGAGACGAGCATCAAGCATACAACTTAAGGAGGAGTAACAAACTGTACCAACCAGAAGTTAGAACTACTTTAGAATCCATGTGCCTCTCAGTGTTTAAATGTTTAACAGAAATGTGATGATAAAATATTTGGAAGAGAGAGACTGATGCCCTCAGCTGTGGGCATTAAGGGAGAGGGGTGAGGGGTGAGGGGTGAGGGGTGAGGGGTGAGGGGAGAGGGGTGAGGGGTGAGGGGTGAGGGAGTGTCCGGGCTGCTCGTTGTCTTGTTGTGAGGATTTTGTGTTTTACTGTATATTGTGATGTTGTGTCTAGTGAGGGGGAGTGGGGGGGTTGGGATTGTATAAGCGTTCGCTTCATCTATCCCCTTTTGAAACCCTGCACTGGTTTATGTTATGTAAGCTGTTTTGTGTGCAGGTTTGAAATAAAATGATTTACTACTACTACTAGGTAAGATGTTTGTTCAGAGTAACCAAGCGGATGTGTTTGTTGTGCTGTAAAACCAGGAATTTCATTTGTTCCAGACGGTCATGGAGATGGAGGCCAGAACAATTCCAGGTGAATTGGTATACGTGGATGAAGCAGGATTCAACCTGGATAAAAACAAGACGACAAAAGAAATGTCATTGGGCAACGTGCAACAGTTGATGTACCAGGCCAGAGAGGGGCAATTATAACAATGTGTGCAGCCCTCTCCAATGATGGTTTGTTCTGCATTAACCTCTCATTGGGCTGAACAACACAGGCTCATCTCTTGTTCAGATGATGTGTGGCACAATGTGAGGTTAATGCAGAACAAACCATCATTAGAGAGGGCTGCAGTTCCAACACTGCTGCAGTGACTGCATGGTTCACTGCACATCCAAGGATGTCTGTGGTGTTTCTGCCTCCATACTTGCCCTTCTTGAACCCCATTGAAGAATTCTTTTCAGCATGAGAAGCTTTATGATTGCTCTCGACACAATCAGTTCTCCTTGCTGGACGCTATGAATGCTGGTTGTGGAGATATTTCTCCTAAAGCCTGCCAGGGATGCATCCGACCTTCAACAAGATGCTACCCTCGGGGCCGAGAAGATATAAGATGTGAAGTCTACGAAAACATGTGGCCGACTGCAGATGACAGGTTCTGAATATTACAGTATACATGTGGTGTTTTTTAATTTGATCTGTAATTTGTATTCTACCCCTGGAATTCTGAGATTCTGCATTATTCTGTTTCCGTAATCATTATTTTTTGTATGGTCCACAAGTACACAAATGGTCTTGAATAAATCTCTGCATTCCCGATTCAGTGTTGTTGCAATATATTACAGCATATACTACAATTTAGAACCTTAAAGTGCAAAAGATCCTATATAAAATACTGATTTACCTGACAAAAATTCTTCAAACTTGAAATATGAGATGTATTTGATGTAATGTTCTTTGTTTATATTTTTGTTAAGAGTGATTGTGTTTCCAAAGTGAGACGATGTGCTGGTGTTTTGTTGTTGAGACACACTTTTGGGCTGAGCTGCAGGATGGAAATGCAGACTGTGTTAAGAGTTTTGAACATTTCGCTTCAGTGTCGACCAATGTGTCTTAGCAATCGTCAGGATGAACCGCCACCTGCTGTCATTCAGGAGGTTTGTGAGAAGCACCCTGCAGATCTTTCACGACCTGTAAAGTAGTTTTCAGTGATGAAAATGTTAATGATCCTGCAACAGTTGAGACATTAGAGGCTTCATATAAGATGTCACTAACACATGGTCAAAGTACACCAAAGGTATTTTTAAATTTAGTAAAAGCAGTTAGGATTTGAGTTTCATCCTGCACACATCGAAGTTGCCAGTGTTATTTCAACCCTCGTCTGTTTTGCTGCTGAAGAAGCTCCAATCACTCAGATTATTTCCACCCTGTGATTGGAATAATTACCGCTCCCATCCACTGTCACTTTCTGTGTGTGTGTGTGTGTGTGTGTGTGTGTGTGTGTGAGTGTGAGAGTGTGAGAGTGAGTTTTGTCTGCTAGATGAAGTTTTGTCGCAGATTAATGAGCTAAAATAGTTATTTTTTCTCAGTGAATGAAGGTAACCATCGACCTACAGCACTGACTCTGTAAGACGGATGGAAACATGCTGACCGTGTGTGTGTGTGTGTGTGTGTGTGTGTGTGTGTGTGTGTGTGTGTGTGTGTGTGTGTGTGTGTGTGTGTGTGTGTGTGTGTGTGTGTGTGTGTGTGTGTCCACAGTGTGATCCTGGTGAAGCCACGAAGCTGCTGTATGACCTCCTGTACACGGAGCCCATTAAGGTGGTGCTGATGCCCGGCTGCAGCTCCGTGTCCACGCTGGTGGCTGAAGCGGCTCGCATGTGGAACCTCATTGTGGTAAGAACCTTGTCCATCACTCTGGATCTCCACCAAGCTGCGAGATTACACTCCGTCTGCACGGAAAGCAGCAGTAAACAGAAAGGAAGATTGAGAATTCTGAGTCAGGATTATATTTCATTTATGAAATAGAAGAACTATATTTTCACTGCTTTTGCCATTTTTATACTTTATTCCCGCTATTAAATTCATTTCAACTGTTGTGGCCATTTTAGGTGTTTTGTTAATTTTTGCTGCTTTAGTGTATTTAATGAGGTGACTGGTTACGCAGGTTCTTAGACATAAAGCAAAGCAACTGAAGAAGTATTGGTAACTGCACAGTTGAAAAGGCTGAAACACACACCTCGCAGTTGTGAAACTGATGAATTCATCCATTCATGCACAGCTGCAGGTTTCAGAGAATCAGGGACACAGAGTCCTTCAGCTGAGCTCCAATATTCCGGAGCATTCATGAGGAACCTGGTAGCAAGCGATTCTTCATCAGCATGAAAGCTTCTGTGTCACATGTTCACACACTGCAGTCAGCATGACCAGACCTCCTGCAATTCTCCTCACATCATCAAACACATGTATTTAAAATCAGTCACAGCTCAGTGTGATAGACAGCTGGCCTCATTAATATATTTAAATCCTCCATTGTCAATGAGCCTCTGCTGCAGGCGGAAAAGTTGAAGGAAGTGTAGTGAAGCAAAGATGTGCACAGACAAACGTTTCTTATCAACCAAAAAATGATTACTGTCGATTTTCTTTTCTATAAATCTGTCACCAGTAGATGAAATCATCACACACAGCTATACAGATGCATACAAATGTGTTTTTTTTTTTTTTTTTTTTTTTAATCAAGAACATTTTTATTGCTTATCAAAGGTAATATAAACAAATAGTGTGTACAAAGTGCTGGCTCACTCAAAAGTTCTCTGTTGGTTTACAATGAATTCGCAGTCTTAGCGTGAGTCTTCACTGTCCCACATTTCAGACACAAGACAAGTAAAAGTATTTGCACAGGAAGGAGATGGATTAATGATAAAAAACAAACAAACAAAAAACACAAATATCCCAAAACATCCCAAAACAACGTGAATACAACGATGCATTCACGCCAAGACCTACATTTAATTATCACATATAGCTGTATTGTAATAAATATTCACAGAGCTGGAAAATATTGCAAGAAGGAACCCCACATATCTTCAAAAGCACCAGGAGTTTGTTTTAATGAGCATCTTGTCTTTTCTAGTTTTAAACATGACATGACATGCTGCAGCCACTGTGTGTGAGAAGGTGGGGAGGCAACCTTCCACCTAAGTAGAATTGTTCAGCGTGCCAGAAGTAAGGTAAAGGCCAAGGCATGTTTTTTAGTAGTACTGAGATGTACTTAATTTTTGAGAACCCCAAAGAGGGCTACAATTGGGTTTCGTTCCAATCTAAAATTCAGCATCCGAGATAGTGTGTTGAAGATGGTCCCCCAGAAGTTGCCCAAGAGAGGGCAGGACCAAAACATGTGGTTGAGGGACGCCTCCATCAGGTTACATCCGACACACAGTGGACTCATTTCAGGGTACATAGAAGACAGTTTGGCCTTAGAGATGTATGCCCTGTGTACAATTTTTAATTGAACTAAACGATGACGGGCACACAGGGAAGATGAGTGGAGCAGTCTAAGTGCGTCAGCCCAGGCATCTTCTGTTATGCTGTTATGTCCTCCCCCCAGGCCTTTTTGAATTTGTCCACTGAAGGGCTTTTAACTTCTGACATAGTGTTGTATAGTTTTGAGATCCGTCCTTTGGCTGGCTTTAGTGAAAGGATATTATCGATTATAGATGCTTGGGGCGAAGTTGAAGATTCAGACAGTTCATGACAGAAAATGTCGAATCTGGAGATAGCAGAAAACAAATCAGATTTTGAGAGCTTGAATTTCTCTGTCAGTTCTGAAAAAGATCGCATGATACCATCTTTGAGCAAATGTTTAAACTGAGTGACACCTTCTCGATGCTATCTCTGATGCCATCAGTTGCTTCGTCTGGTTCAAAAGGGCAACCAGGATTTCTTTAAACAGAGCTTTGTTTTTTATGGTAACTATAACTCCGAGATATGAAAACTTACTTTATCCAACCTTAAAGTTTAGGTTAGAAAAATTCAAACCCCTTGCCTTATCATTGAGTGGAAATAGCTCACTCTTGCAGATATTCAATTTATAGCCTGAAAGAGTACCAAAGTGACTCAGCCGTGTTAAAGCAGTAGGAAGTGACTGAGTTGGGTCAGAAATGTAGAGCAGAAGGTCATCCGCATAAAGGGAGACCCTGTGCTCCACCCCTCCTCTCCGAATACCAGACAAACCATTGCAAGTGTGAAGACCAATAGCAAGAGGTTCCATAGCTAAATTGAAGAGCAAAGGACTTAGGGGACACCCTTGATGAGAACCACGATATAAACTGAAAGGCTCTGATCGTTGGGAGTTGGTACGGATCATAGCAGTGGGGTGGGAGTACAGCAATCTGATCCACAGGGTAATGAGGGCCCAAACCCAGATTTACCCAGCATGGCGAATAGGTACAGCCATCAAACGTCATCTCTGCATATTTGGAGACAACACACTCCGGCTCATCCTCCTGAGCAGTATACAGAAAGTGTATACAGAAAATGTCAAAGAGTCGCATAATGTTATAGTATGACTGCCTCTTTTTAATAAAGCCAGTTTGGTCTTTTGATATGATGGAGGGAAGAAGGTTTTCTAATCAGTGAGCTAACACTTTTGCCAGAATCTTTGCATCAGTATTCAGAAGGGCTATTGGCCTGTATGAGGCACATCTGGTTTGGTTTTCCCCTTTCTTTGGAATTAGTGTAATACATGCCTCTGTGAAGGACTGAGGGAGTTGACCCAACTCGCAGGACTCTGAAAGAACAGAGCACAACAGTGGTGAAAGTACCCCAGAGAATTTCTTAAAAAATTCTGACGGGACTCTGTCAGGACCTGGACACTGTTTTGACTGCATAGAAGTTATGTTCTTAATAATTTCTAAATGGAAAATTGGCTCTTCCAGTCATTTAGCAGAGTCCAAGGTGAGTATTGGAAAATTGAGGTTATCAAGAAAAGAGGCAATTGCATTAGTGGGTATGTGGGACTCTGAAGTATAGAATTCTGTGTGGAGCTCCTTGAAAGCTGTTTTAATTTTTAGTGGATCAGTTGTAGTCACACCATTACTCAATTGTATCTTCAAAATAGCCTGCTTTGAATTAGAACCCCGAGGTTGATTAGCTAGTACTTTATCAGATTTATCCCCATAGGTATAGAACATAGTTTTATTCCTTAGGAGCAGCTGTTCAACACGGTAAATTGTGAGTAAATCAAATTTCAGCTCGACTCTTTTTTTTTATATAGTTCAGGGCATTTATTCTGGGCATATTGTTTGTTTATTTCGCCTATTTTATAAAACAGTTTATTTTGTTCCTGTATTGAAATGCATTTCATTTGGACAGTATACGCAATGATCTGCGTACACAGGTAAGCTTTGAGTGTTTCCCAAAAGATAAGATAAGAAGTGCCTGGATTATTGTTTGTATCAGTAAAGAAAGCTATTTCACTCTCTATGAACTTAAACTCTGCGTTTGAGAGCAAGGTTGAGTTAAAGCACCACTGACTGTACCCAGGAGAAGAGCCAAGAAGTAACACAGAAAGTGTTACAGGTGCGTGGTTTGATATAACAATAGACTGATATTTACATGTAGTAACAAAAGACAGAAGTTGATTACTGCATACTGAATACCGCATTCTTGAATCTGTATGGTGTAGTTTAGTTGGGTTCTGTTGTTCTCTATCATTGTAAGAGCACTTTGAGATGTTTGTTGATGAGATTTAGCACTTTACAAATAAAATTGAATTGAATTGAATTGAATTGAATTGTACTGGTGAAAAGAAGGAAAACTCTTTGACATTTGGATGCAAAAAATGGCAGGTGTCGTGCATACCAAAATCATGGCGGAAACCATTAATGACACCTAGTCGCCGTGCTGGGATTATTAGAAGACCGGTCTAAGGCCGGGTCTCACCAACAGTTGAGATCACCCCCAAGAATAACGTTATAAACATTTAGATTTGGCAGTAATGAAAACAACCGATGAAAAAAGTTTGCATCATCCACATTTGGGGCGTATACATTAACCAGGACCACAAATGTCTCCTACAATTTGCCTGGGATAATTAAATACCGACCATAGTTACCTGATGCTACATCATGTGGTTCGAATGGAACATCATGATCAATTAGTATTGAAACTCCTCGAGATTAGGCCTGGAATGAAGAGTGAAAACATGGACCAGACCAACGCAACTTGAGTCTGAGTTACTGTACGTACTTGGGTTTCCGGTAGAAAGTCAAGACTTTCCTTTGTTTAACAGGATGGTTTAATCCCTCTACATTCCAGCTCAGAAAGTTAAGCCCATTCATTGTGCAGCATACGTAAACGGGTTGACATAGAACTGGCCGTGGCAACGAAGTGCCATAAATGGATAAGTAAGGTATTTAAGGTAAAAAAATGTAGCATGTTTAGCAGTGATGGCACACCCACACCCTGCCCTCCCAAACAAAACTGCTGCGATACAAAACAAAACAAAACAAAACAAAACAAAACAAGAAAACCCAAGGGCAGCGAGCTCTTTGAAACAAATATCCTCTCCAACTTGTCTTCCAAGTGTATCACGTAAGTTAAACTGAAACACAGCAGCTCTGGGATCCGTCCAATAAATGAGAATACTAACCACCTATTTAAGGGTACATAAATGTGCCAGGGAGTCAAATTAGTCAAATCAGTCAACTGTCCACGTCAAAAAAAAAGACTCAACTAAAATTTTAATTGCTATTGAAATGACCCGTTTGGCAGACTCGTGATTTCTTACGTTACATAAGCTAAAGGATGGATGAAAGTAAGCAGTACTTCATGTAAAAAATGGAAACTAAATGCTAACGAAAAGGTCAAATCGGGTTGGGGAAGCCAAGCCCTTTCTACAGTTTAGCAGACAAAGAGATGAGCAGTGTATATCACCAATAAGTGCGCTGGTATCTGGAGCGATGACTCAGTCCTGGGTCAAGATGTGCCTGCAAATTCTCCTTTCATGCAGGGTTGAGTTGGCGAGGGCGGTGATCATCAATAAACTTCTGCGCCTCATCCACGGTAGTGATCCATTTCTTGGTTCTGCTTGTCAGCGTCACGTGGAGACCGGCCGGATAGAGCAAAGCAGCTTTAAAGCCCCCTTTGTACAGCTCCGCCATCACGTCCCTGTATTGTACTCGTTGACTCATCACTTCGGCGCTGTAGTCCTCCACAATATGAATCTGGTGGCCATGGTAGTCAAATCTCCCTCTGCAGCGGGCTTCCCTGATGACCTGGGGCCTCCTTTTTAAAACCGTGTGTAGGATTCTTACTCAAAATGTACGTGCGCCCAAAAGCTGAAAATGGCGTGCGCCCCAAAAAATTTGAATCAATAAAACCGTGTGTACGCACATCTGCACGCACTTTCCTTTTAGAAATCACAATCCACCTGGAAGGTTGCGCAGTTCGTATACCGCCCTCAAGACGCCCACTTTCTACCATTAATGCTCAATGCAAAGGGCCTCGTCCATATTTTTGCATCTCATTCAGCCTGTTGGTCGCCGGTATTTGATGTTAAATCCTGACAGGAAAGACAAAGAAAAGGAATTATACGGAGAGAGAAATAGTCATGAGGAGGTGGAGGTCATGAGGAGGTGGAGGTCAGGAGGAGGTGGAGGTCAGGAGGAGGTGGAGGTCAGGAGAATGATATTATTTGATGTCACAGTAGTGGAATCACTAACAAAAGTAGAAAAAAACCATCAGCAGCTCGTCGTCACCGCTGGAAATAGTGTGAGATCCACAGAGGTGGAGAAGAAGAATCTGATGTGTAGGTGGAGGCCAGAGGAGAGTGACACCATGGGCGTCAGCACCCCAGCCCACTGCTGGACCCCAAAACAGTCCTCACGCTAGTGACGGCCAGGGTGTGTCAGGGTGTCGGAGAGGAAGGAGACATTTTGGTGGAGACACAGCAGACCGATAAAGTTCAGTTTCATCTGATAATTAAATGTATGAATTAAATATTTGAATAGGGACTGTAAAAAGGCTCAGTGGACTTTGTGTTTTATCCTCAGTCACTCCAGAGGTGGAGGTGGAGGGTGACAAGGAGGTTGTTCTGTCTGCTGCCCCAGTGCGTCCCGAGCGGATGACTGTACCGCGAGAGGCTTTTATCAGGATTTACAGTCATAAGGTAGAAATGTACTGAACTGTATCACGTATCACATATGTATAATGATAAAATAAGCAATGTAAAATCTATCATTTCTTTATTCCACATGTAACCATTGGTAAATCATCTCAATTGCAGTTTGTTTTTTGCATGAGACTTTCCCAGAGATTCACATTTGTTATTACAGTGCACATACAGTTTAGTATATTTGTACGTTAAAACTGTAAATCCTAATAAAAGCAGCTGGAATTGAACAGACGTCCCCATCAACAGCCAGTCAGTGTGCTCTCCCGACACTGCAGCTTTACACACGGCTGTCACCGCACTATTTATGTGTTTCCTCTGAAATGAGACTGATTGTTACTCACTTTGTCACCATTGATAATCAATCAGTTCTATCCACCGCTCTGTTTCATTGGAAGATGAACGTTTGACATGTGAACATAGAGCTGCTGATTCAGTATTAATGTTCCACTAAAGAAACATCTAGAACTCTGCAGCTCGGCTGTTTATGATTACGTGGATCTGTAAGTCTGATATTTGAAGATATTAAATATATGAGATGAATCTGGCTTCAATTCTCCACCTCACAATCAGCGCTGCAGGTTCCCCGTCTCCAAAATATGCGTGTGGAAGGTTCAAAGTTTACGTACCAGTACGCATATTCTCCCGCAAAGTTAATTTTTTTAAAACACAAACTTTGTGTGGGAAGTGGCGTACGCATCTTTCAGGACCCGTTTTGTGCATAAGCAAGCTTTATAAATGTGGCCCCAGCTCCTTCGTGTGGTACCGGTGCAGGCAGAGGATGACGGGCCGTGGGCGCTGCCCTGGACCCGGCGTGGGGATCAGTATGCGGTGGGCTCTGTCAATTTCCGGCGGGCAGGGCAGCAAGTCTTTCCTGATCACGTCTTGAAGTAGCTGAGGAAAAAAGTCATGTGGACGACCCGTCTCGCTGGACTCAGGCAAGCCAATAATACATATGTTTGACCGCCTGCTGCGGTTCTCCAGTTCGGTAACTTTTGCCATGAGCTTGATGTTTTCCTCGCGGAGAGCGGAGTAGGCAGTTTCAAGATGGAGGATACGCTGGCTAAAGTCGTCTGAGGTGAGCTCAAGAGAGGAGACACGTTGGTCATGGTCGTCCGCCAAAAGCTTTGTCTGGTCTAGTTTGGCCTGAATCCCAGCGAGTGATGCCTGAAACTCAGCTGCTAGCTCTTCACTGTGCAGATATCGCGTCTATCGCTAAGCCAGAGCTAGCCTTAGCCTTAGCGATGACGTCATCCTTTTCAACAGCTTTCTTGGCCGGCATTCCAAGAGATTTATTCGTTCTTGGTTTTAGTAAAGAATAAATGAGAATAAAAAAAGACCTGGCGAAAACGGGCAGCCCTGGCGGGACGACCTATTCAGCGTAAATGTGGAGGACATTTGTCCATTAGTGGTAATCCTTGATTTGGGATTGTAATATAAAGTTCTTACCCAATCGATAAAATTTTGTCCTAAACCAGATTTTGCCAATACCTTAAATAAGTAGGGCCATTCCAGCCTGTCAAAGGCCTTCTCAGCATCTAACGCTACAGCTACAGTTGGATCCGACCTTGCCTTTGCCAAATGGATTATGTTGAAGAGAAATAAGAAAATAAGAGAAGAGAAGAGCCTGCATAAGGTATTAGATGTGCGTTTCTGGATAAAACCACTTTGATCTGGGTTAATTATGTTTGGCAATATATCACCTAGTCTATTTGCTAACAATTTAGAAATGAATTTATAATGTGTTCAATAAGGATATAGGCCGGTCAGAGGCGCATTTCAAAGGATCTTTATTTTTCTTCTGTATAACTGTGATTATGGCAGTTGTAAAAGATTCAGGTAATGTATGCATTTTGGCTGGTAAATCTATAACGTGTGTAATTAAAGGGAGGGGTAAATCTTTAAATTCTTTATAAAATTGCGGGGGGAAACCATCCTCTCCTGGGGCTTTATTAGATGGGAGTGAACATAAAGCCTTGTTGAGTAAAAGGGAGGTCAAGATTGTTTCGGTCATCATTAATTATTTTTGATATTCAATTGTGGATAGAAAATCGTCAATGCATTATCTGGAAGATCTGATTTATATAGACTGGAATAGACATCTTTAAATGTGTTGTTAATTATTGTTGGGTTATTTATGTAACCATCCCCTGCATTAATAGTCCTGCTGCTCTCCTCAGCCTTCAGTTACCATGACAGAAGTTGGTGTTTTCTTTCCCAACTCATAATACTTTTGTTTAGTTTTCAAATTATCTCTTTCAAGTTTTCTAAGTGTTTAACGTGTTGTACTGGAGTTTTTTCTGAACTAAAGATTGGTAAATGTCATTTGAACCATTTCTTTGGAAATTTTTCTCCAAATCTAAAATGTCTTTTTAGACCCTTTATATAAGAAATTATTTGTCCACTTAAATAGGCTTTCAAAGTATCCCATAAATAAAACAATTGGGAGAGGAAGCACAATTTGTTTCACAGAAAAACTTAATCTGATAAATGTCCAAAATTCAGCACTTTGGAAAAGCGTGGGGTTTAAGCGCCACCTATAGTGTCTCCTGGGTACATCAGGAAACATGATGGACATCGTTAATGGCGAATGGTCAGACAAAATTCTGGACAGATATTCAGATTCCAATACCCTATGAAATAACTGAGCAGATAATATAAATAAATGAATTCTGGTGTTGGAGTTATGAGGACATGAATAGAAGAAGTAATCCCGAGTCTGAGGATGTAAGTTCAGCTCTTTCATAAACGTCTGAGTTGTCTTAGCTGCTTTTGATCTGGTGATTATTTTGGAAGATTTGTCCTGAACAGGATAAATACAAAAGTTGAAGTCGTTCCCTAATAATACACTTTGTTTTCCACCTGCAATTTTTAGAAAAATACTTTGCATGAACTGTTCATCATCCTAGTTTGGTGCATATACATTTAGGAGTGACCATTCTTCTGAGAATATTCTACAATAAACAAAGACATATCGTCCCGAAGGGTCAATAGTAGAATCAATAACTTCCAAAGGTATGTTTTTGTTCACTAGAATGGCCACGCCTCGGGCTTTTGAATTGAAAGAAGAAGATCTCACCTGCACTACCCATTATTCCCTTTTTAACTTTTTATGTTCTTGCATAGTGAGGCGAGTTTCTTGGATAAAAGCTATGTCAACCTTTAACTTTCTTTAATATGTTAAAATAATTTTTCTTTTAACTGGCCCATTCAAACCATTGACATTAAAACTAACAAACTTCAGTATCCTATTCATCTAATTCAGCTTGTTTTATAACATTTGTAATAAATACTGTAAATAAAACCAAGGTATGGCACATAAGAATCAAGCAAAACAAAACGAGAGAGAGAGAGAGAGAGAGAGAGAGAGAGAGAGAGAGAGAGAGAGAGAGAGAGAGAGAGAGAGAGAGAGAGAGAGAGAGAGAGAGACAAAGGGTGAGCAGAAAACCCACCAGTGCCAACCCCAAGCATATGGCACACCTCCCTTTATCGGAACGGTCTTGTATTCGTGAACAACCTCTAGTTTAATTAACTTTGAAACTCTACTGTGACAAAGTCGACTGCAATGCAGGACCAGGGACGGCTTGGAATCAGCAGAGGTTACAGGAGAACTGAGCTTGGTTGTGCAGGCTGCCATGAACCTCCTGGTGTCGCGGTCCAAGGTGGGCCACCAGAACGTCTGCCACAGGACCCCCAAGGTGTGAAGAAGATGATAATAATAATAACAATAATAATAATAACAACAATGACAAGACCTAAGCCTAACCTCTACACCTGTGGGGTGGAAACAAGATGAGCCTGGAGTTTCACTGTGTGTCAGGACCAGACTTTAACATCTAGCGCCACCCAGTGTATCGGAATATGTTCTCCAGCTCTGCATCAGTCTGTTGTCTGGGATCGATCTGTACTGACTGGATGTGCAGGGGAACCAACCAGATGTAGAGGTCAGCCCATTGACTTTGATGGGCAAGTTTGACAGATAAAACAAATTCATGAAGCAACACCGTATCATGAACTACAGACATCACTATTACTGTTTCACCAGTGTCTGATTCATCCTGAACATCAGCTTCAATAGTGTTTAGTTTCTCTGTTTTCCTCCCACTAACTAAGATAACTAAAGGAATGCAAGAGGCATCCTCCCAAGTGACGAGTCCCTTTGTATCTGCAGTAACTAGTGAAATATCTTCACTACCTTCAAAGAACTAACTCTAATCAATCATGTGCAGTACCGCTTTCATCCACCTGAACAACACCTGCTCATGGACGACCTGACCAGGTGACGTGAACTCATTGTTTGCTGAGAGTCACAAATGTTAAAGCTGCACTTTCAGATCAGTGAAGAAGTACATGATGGACACTTTAAAGTTGTAATCGAGCTGGAGGCGTCCAGGAGGAAGATCCCTTACACAGTAGTGTGACTGTCTGCAGGTCAGAACTGGGAAACTGCACTGACACTGAAAAAACTGCTCCACATCCATTCCTTCATTTTTCATACCCAGCTACCTTCGTGTTTTAAAGAGCTTTTGCTGCACATCCCGAGTCAATCCGTGTCCCAGTTTGTCTCATTTACTGCTTCACAGCGATCGGAGGAAACCAGCAGGAGGGGAAACTGGTTCTCTCACACTCTAAATGTTTCAATCATCTTATGAAGAACTTCATGAACAAAACTTTCAATTTAGAAAAAGTGTAGTTCACGTGTACATCTTTAGAAGTTCCCATGCTCATCAATCCTCATTATTTATTGTATTTTTAATATCTGCCCAATTTAAGTTGGATGACAGGAACGTGTCATTAAAAAGTTGGGACAGCAGCTTGTTGTTATTGTGCAGCAACGTTTATCAGTGTTTAAGGAGTTCTGAGGAGTTAAAAGGTTCAAGTTCACGGCCCAGTTCTTCAAAACTGGGTTATTTTAACCACATTTGCACCACGTTCCTCTGAGGTTCTAACCTCTGGTATCGTCTCAAATATCTCAGGTTTCAATGTCAATCAAAGGAAAAGAGGAACTAAAGGGAAACGGCTGGCAGGTGAATAAAGAACCAATCAGAGTGAGAACAGGCTGCTCTAAAACTGGACTTCAGCGGACGTCAGTGGTTCCTAGGCTAAAGGAGGTTCTAAAGGAAGCATCAGTGGTTCCTAGGCTGAAGGAGGTTCTAAAGGAAGCATTAGTGTTCTTAAAATTTTTTAATTTCTATTTTATTTATCAGGGACAGTGCAATATACAGAGATAAAATCTGATGTGCACATAGAGTATGTAGCTCGACACTAATTTGCAACTCTGGTCCCTGGAAGAGCTTTTCAGAGTGTAAAATAGGAAACAACAGTACATTCAACACCAAGATACATCAGACAAGCAGAAATACACAGAATACACATAGTAAATATCTGATTCCCAATAACCTGTTATCATAAAACACATTCCCTCCCTCCCTCATTCACTACAGTGAAACACATTCCCTCCCTCCCTCCCTCCTTCACTACAGTAAAACACAGTCCCTCCCTTCCTCCCTCCCTCCCTCCCTCCCTCCCTCTCTCATTCACTACAGTAAAACACAGTCCATCCCTTCCTCCCTCCCTCCCTCTCTTCCTCCCTCCCTATTTAACTAAAGTAAAACACATTCCCTCCCTCCCTCCCTCACTACAGTAAAACACATTTCCCCCTCCCTCCCACCATCCCTCCCTCCTTCACTTCAGTAAAACACAGTCCCTCCCACCATCCCCCCCTCCTTCACTGCAGTAAAACACATTCCCTCCCTCACTACAGTAAAACACATTTCCCGCTCCCTCCCACCATCCTTCCTTCCTTCACTTCAGTAAAACACAGTCCCTCTCTCCCTCCTTCACTACAGTAAAACACATTTCCCCCTCCCTCCCACCATCCCTCCCTCCTTCACTACAGTAAAACACAGTCCCTCTCTCCCTCCTTCCCTCCTTCACTACAGTAAAACACATTTCCCCCTCCTTCCGACCATCCCTCCCTCCTTCACTACAGTAAAACACATTTCCCCCTCCCTCCCACCATCCTTCCTTCCTTCCTTCACTTCAGTAAAACACAGTCCCTCTCTCCCTCCTTCCCTCCTTCACTACAGTAAAACACATCCCCCCCCCCCTCCCTCCCACCATCCCTCCCTCCTTCACTACAGTAAAACACAGTCCCTCTCTCCCTCCTTCCCTCCTTCACTACAGTAAAACACATTTCCCCCTCCTTCTGACCATCCCTCCCTCCTTCACTACAGTAAAACACATTCCCTCCATCCCTCCCTCCTTCACTACAGTACGACACAGTCCCTCCTTCCCTGTAGACATAGTAGTATTTCATAAGTGGGTACAGTCTTGTCTTGTTTTCAGCCAGTCTTTAACCTTTGAGGTGAATAGTTTGGGATCTGTTATCATTTTTAATTTGTTTGGCGTTGCCTTCCAGGTGTGACTACCTGTTATTGAGAATGTCTTTTCTCTGAATGTGGTTTTTCGGTGGTGTATTTCACAGTTGTTATTCAGCGAGCTCCTGGTGACTCTGCTGCTGTCCTGTTTTTGGACAGAACCAGAGAGTGGCTCTGGTGCTGCATTTGAAGATTAATTTCAGAAAACTCAGGAAATTATACTTTTTGATGACTTTACAGTCTTTAAAGGAAGCATCAGTGTTTCCTAGGCTAAATGGGGTTCTAAAGGAAGCATTGAGCCTCCTTTCCTTAGCTTTGTGAGGATTCCAATGCATAGCCACCAATTTAACACTTAAACACCACGTGTTAAGGAAAAGTGGATAGGAAAGGAGATAGGAGGGACCCACCCAATCGGTCAGCTGCTCTCCTGGTTATTGCCTGAACTATTGATGACCACCGGAGTGCCTGAGATAAAATGTCTCTCCGATCCAGAACAATTCAAGGTCCACAACAGTAAGGCAATAAAATGGACACAGTGCAGAAGTTTAAACTGTGAAAGCGAAGGTGAGAGGTGGGATCAGATCCAGCCCCTCTGATTCTTCATCGGATGGTTGGTGCAGCATCGTATGGACATGTGGGGCGAAGGCAGCAGGAAGTTAACTCTGAGGCTGATGATGGTCACCTGTTGCTGTAGTTGTGGGATTGCAGCTCTTTCTGTCTCCTGTGTCTCAGCTGTCGTATGGCTCCAGCTCTCCAGCTCTGTCCAACCGCCAGCGCTTTCCCACCTTCTTCCGCACCCACCCATCGGCCACGCTGCACAATCCCACCAGAGTGCAGCTCTTCCAGAAGTGGAAGTGGACTAAGATTGCCACCATTCAGCAGACGACGGAGGTTTTTACATCAGTAAGTCTCGTAATTGTGTTCAGTTAACTTTGCTGAACCTGTTGTCTCCTGAGCCACGTTGTGACTGCGTTTCTGTGTTTGTTATAGACTCTGGATGATCTGGAGGAGCGAGTGAA
The DNA here is from genome assembly GCF_963383615.2 of Lipophrys pholis. Lineage (NCBI taxonomy): Eukaryota > Metazoa > Chordata > Actinopteri > Blenniiformes > Blenniidae > Lipophrys > Lipophrys pholis. Next base: position 25,746,996 of record NC_137643.1, read on the forward strand.
GGAGGCTGGGATTGAAATCAGCGTTCGTCAGAGTTTTCTCACCGACCCTGCTGTGGCTGTCAAAAACCTCAAGGTACCAGAAACCGCTCATTCCTAGAAACAGCAGCGGCCAGTCACATCCTGTCAGGCAGCGTCTGGATCGGTGTCTGTGGAGAACCCGTATGAACACTGACTCCTGCACCGACCGCCCATAGTCACGTCAGTGTCGAGAACATGAAGGTCAGAGGTCACTGAGCATGTCCAGCTCCCAGAGTTCCATCAGGAACTGCGCAACAAATCTACTCTGTTTAACAGCAGGGCTGAGCCAGAAATTAATACAACTCAATCGTCAGTGAAACGCCAGTACAAGAATACTTTTTTGCCGCTCAAACTTTTTTAGTTTTTAAATTATTAAAAAGTTTACATTCAATCAATGTCAATTTGGAAAACCTTAACAGGTTCAAAATTAAAAAAGAAAAGAAAGAAAAGTACAATTTCAACATTCTCCTATATTTAATGTTGCCTCCTGGTGCAAAATACATATAAATACCCCGCAAATCATGTCCTGTGTGGCAGTTTGCAACCTCCAACAGTCGTCACTGTGTAGCTCTGATGCTAATGCTAACCAGTGAAAACAGAGCATCACAACCTGTTTGCTGAGCTCAACAAAATACAAACAGCAGACAATTCCAGGCCATGTCTTTTTAGTCAGTTTTGCATTGGATCGAAAAGAAGCAGAGTACTTTATTTTACTCAGCGTGATGAAAGACATTAAAGCCTCTGAACATGTTGAAATATTGAGCGGCAACATGAGACTCAGATGAAATCAGTAGCAACCGTCACCTTCCTCCACAGGAAGTCCACAAACAAACACTGTGTTCTGCTGCCCGATGTTACTGATGTGTAGTTCCATTCACTCAGGTCTGCTCACAAAATATTGATCAGTCCAGCTGAAAGAAATGTGTTTTGCAGTGTGAGCTCTTGGAGGAAAGTAGAGCACAGATTGTTGATGGAGTCAGACTCAGCAGCCAAAGTATCACTGCCTCTCACGTGTAATGAAACACCCTGAGATTCATGTTCTGCACACATAAAGTCTGTTTCTAAAGCAGCTCATTGGTAGCTGGCCCAGCTGCAGTGCCTGGTGGTGACAGGGGAGTTTCTGAAGAGGATTCTTCTTCTTTACTGGAGGATTTATGTTAAAGAGCCCATCAGAGAAACATCCAAACTGTCTTCTGTACGTGAACATGACGGTATCATGAGCAAATAATCCAGGAACAAACACAATATGTACTGCTACAGGTACTACAGGTACTTTCTCCTCGCATCATTAATAAAATGTTTGTTTGTGGAAGTCAAAGTGATCAGGCTTCTGGGTTCAGTGAATATTGCTCCATCTTCAGTGTGCTGGTTGGTGAAGGTCAGACTCTAAATGAGCTACACACACACACGCACGCACGCACGCACGCACGCACGCACGCACTATGACAGTGTGGAACTGTTGTGTTCAGTTGAATTTGAAGTTTATTAAGTTAAATGAATGTCACTGATTTTCTCTGTGTGGTGCAGAGGAAGGTTCAGCTCTCCTGCTTTCTACGTTCTATGTTCTATGTTCTTCTATGTACACCTCATGTGTAACTCTGCTGTTTCTCACCTCCAAGCGCCAAGATGCCCGAATCATTGTGGGCCTGTTCTACGAGACCGAGGCCAGGAAGGTCTTCTGTGAGGTGAGGTCTCCTCCTTGTCTGCTGGCAGAGATGTGGCCCACTGTGTGAACACAGTCAGGACTTTAATCAGATTTATTTCAAATCACTTGAATAACCACATTTATACTTGTTCTTCTCTGGAGTTCTGCTTATTTGACCAAAAAAAGGTCTTTTACCCAATTCAATAACATGGAATTTGTCTGGAACCGTCAATTTGGGTTTTGAGGAAACAGGTCATTTAACCTGGTGTGAATTATCAACAACATTTAAATGTTATGAATTATTTATTTTTTCCAGATAATTTAGTGAAAGCTGTATGGAATCACTACAGAGTATCTGTAGAGTCACTAGAGGGGCTGTAGAGCCACTAGAGCCGCTGTAGAGTCACTGGAGAAGCTGTAGAGCCACGAGATGGGCTGTAAAGCCACTAGAGGAGCTGTCGAGTCACGAAAGGAGCCGTAGAGTCATTAGAGGAGCTGTAGAGCCACGAGAGGAGCTGTAGAGTCACTGGAGGAGCTGTAGAGTCACCGGACAAGCAGTAGAGCCATGAGAAGAGCTGTAGAGTCACTAGAGAGGATGTAGAGTCACTGGAGGAGCTGTAGAGTCACTGGAGGAGCTGTACAGCCACTGGACAAGCAGTAGAGCCATGACAGGAGCTGTAGAGTCACTAGAGGGGATATAGAGTCACTGGAGGAGCTGTAGAGTCACTAAAGGGGATGTAGAGTCACTAGAGGAGCTGCAGAGCCACTGGAGGGGATGTAGAGTCACTAGAGGAGCTGTAGAGCCACTAGAGGGATGTAGAGTCACTGGAGGAGCTGTAGAGTCACTAGAGGGGATGTAGAGTCACTGGAGAAGCTCTAGAGTCACTAAAGGGGATGTAGAGTCACTAGAGGAGCTGCAGAGCCACTAGAGGGGATGTAGAGTCACTAGAGGAGCTGTAGAGCCACTAGAGGGATGTAGAGTCACTGGAGGAGCTGTAGAGTCACTAGAGGGGATGTAGAGTCACTGGAGGAGCTCTAGAGTCACTAAAGGGGATGTAGTCACTAGAGGAGCTGTAGAGCCACTAGAGGGGATGTAGAGTCACTAGAGGGGATGTAGAGTCACTAGAGGGGCTGTAGATCCACATGTGGTTGCAGAGCTGCATGTTTCGGACTAGAATAATTTCATATCATTACTCACACACACACACACACATCAGTGCTTAACACAGAGCTTCATGGTGCTCACTGGGAGCCACTTCAGCACGCTGACATGTGAAGAAAGGTTTTGAACCTTCAACCCTAAGGCCCTCTAGCAGCTCAGCTACCATATGTTAAAGTGAATCCACCTTTGTCCTCTGTGTCAGCACCGTTTAAGTTAAATCCTGCTTCAGGGTCCATTAAGGTGTTTGCCTCTCCTTATTGTTCTCCCAACAGAAGTTAGCAAACTGAAAGGCTCAAACTGCCATGTCAGGGTTTTAAATGTGTTCGAAGCTCATGTGGCTCATGTGTTCTCCATCCGGTTCTCACCAGTCCGTTTTGGTTCTGCAGGTGTACAAGGAGAAGCTGTATGGGAAGAAATATGTGTGGTTCCTAATCGGCTGGTATGCAGACAACTGGTTCAAGATCAAAGACCCCTCTATCAACTGCACTGTGGAGCAGATGACCGAGGCAGTGGAGGGTCACGTGACCACGGAAATCGTCATGCTGAACCCGGAGACGGTGCGTGGAGCCTCCAATCTGGTGAGTCCCGGCTCGCTGCAGGCTGCAGGAGGAAGTTCTAATGACAAACAATGAGAAACAACAAGAACACTTCTACCACCAGAGCAGCTAGGGCTCAGCTTCTAGACTGGCTTGTTGCTCATTCAGAATGTTGCAGGTTTGATCCCCCATATGACGAATTGTACTTGAGCAAGACGCTGAACCCCGAACTGCTCCCAGTGGATGGCTGGGTGCCTTGCAGGGCTGCCACCCACCTTGGTATCTTTGTGAACATGTGCTGTTACATCAGTGACAAATGCGCAATATGAGTGAACTCCATCTTAATGTTGGACTGGATGTTCAGTTCAAAGCTTTGAAGGAAATGTTCTGTATGAATTCCAGCTCCGTCAAACCATGGTCCTGTCACAACAACAGCCCGGACATGTTGCTGGTTGGTCTTTCTGCCCACGCAGATGCTGCACTAACATCCCCAGAGGATTAAAATCCCTCAGACTGTCCCACATATACGTCCCAAACAGCTGAATTCAGTCTCTGTGGACTTTCAGCCTCTGATTTCCAAACGAAATGTTCCCATCACATCATCATTTTATTGACTGAGGAAGATTAAACCATTGGAAGGCACTTGCTCAAAAAGTGTAGAGCTTTATTAGATGGTTCTTTCACCCTGGTTCTGGTTGTGTTGCTGCTAGTGTGAATACTGTCATGCTGATTATTACAGAATTGTATTTCTTCAGTTTAGTACTTGATGTCCCTGTGTCCTTGTCTTTGTCCTCTTATGCTGGCTGCCTGGGTGAAGGGACAGTACTCTCCTTACATCTTTCTTAGTGTACTTTTAATTAGGAAAATAAATCATATTAAAAAGGGATGCTCAGATTCTAAAATTACCATGGATATTTAGGAAGAGCCTTTAGACATCAATAACAACAAAAGAAGAAGAAACCCTCCATATAGTTGTACTTTACAGCAAAGCAGAACAAAAACTAATTTTGATTACACGCTGGCTATATGGACTCACAGTAAGTTGTTTAGGACATCATCAGTTTCTCCTCAAATTGATTTGATGAAACAAATGTTTGTTTTTTTCAACAAGTTTCACAGCCCAGTTTCCAGGAGTCCACATGTCTGACTGATCTACAGATTCCACGACCTGCCAATCACAACTTTGGATTTAGATTAAATTATCTGTGATAAATATTTATAAACTGTGTAACTCCATTCCCAAAACGACTCCTGTATAAAGCTCCTCACTAAATGTTCTTATTTTTAACAAAGCAACAATTGACTTGAATGTATGTTTCATTTTGCTCTCTGAATGTGAAGTCTATAGCCTTCAGTCCGCCGGCGTTCACAATCACATGACTGCTTTGATGCTAATGCTAATGTGCAAGCATCAGCAGGCTGGCTTTCACTCATCTTTGGTCTTCTAACATTTCATATAACTAAAACGTTAAAGTTAAATCCACAGTACACTATTGTGAAAAATGAAATCCTCCTAATCAGAAGTAGATCTTTTCCTCCTTTGACAGGCTGGTTTAGGCCTGCCAGCCGTGTGCTTGATTGCCCTTGTAAACAAACGTTAAAGGTTGTGGTCTGTGTGAAGTCTGTCTTCTTCTGCGTCACTTCCTGTGAGAGATTTCCTGTTAAATAAGTGAAGTTGAATGAGAAGGTCCAAATTTAGTCTCTCTAAATAATCTAATGCAGGTGTCAGATCCCTGCAGTTCTCCACATGTCCAACAGTTCCTCTCATATTGATTCAACCGGACCCCCTGCTGGGCGGTGCTTCAGAAAGATTTTACTCGATGAAGTGATGAAGAAAAAGGAGCAGGTATGGAGAGCCTTAAAGGACATTCAATCACAACTTCTAACATGAGCTTAAAATCCCGAGAGGCTTCAGACCAAAGTCAGACCTTCTTCAGACAAACACAAACCTCAGCCAACTCTGAGACTCTACCTCCGTGGAATCTGTTCTTTTTTTCTCAAATCCCTTGTGTTAGTGTCAGCTGTAGATCTTTAACACGTCCTGGAACATGACTGCGTGTTTGCTGAGTGCTGTTTAGCTGCAGGTTTAGAGCTCTCACACACCTAACCTGTGTATCTGACACAAGGATGGACTGTTCCCATTACTGAGGTGTGTCTGGTTTTGATCTGATCAGAGGGAAACTGAGTGTGTGGTAGTAGAGGTATACTGCTTTGTGTCCCAATACTCAGAGGAACAGTACCTCTGCTCTCTGACTTTTGCAATTTACTCTTTAAACCTTAATATTTGTGTGAGTCTGTTTTGGTTTCACCACAAAGGTCACCTGGTGACAGCTCACTGCTGCATGTTCTCATTCTGCAAAATACTTCACAAAACACTTCAAAAGGCTTTAATTAAATGACTAAAATGGAGGCAACAAGAAAGAGGAGACTGTCTGGCTTCAATACCTCTTCTATTGTTACACAGCTCCTCTGTGGATCCTTCCCCAGAAAACAAACAGATCGATTGGTTAACACGTCTAATATGCACTAATTGGCCGGCACAACATAGAAACTCATCATCAGAGCTCAGTGCAAATAAGAAAATGCATCATGAAAGCCTGAGACAGCTATTAGATTAGAGAAAACTGGATGATTAAAGTGGGCATGTTTCTCCTGGATATGAAGATAATGTGGAGAGATGATAGATGAGTGCTGACAGTCCAGTACAGTGGAGCGATGCTACTCGAGACTGGAGTTTTTTCAATGTTATTTGATATTTATTTACTTGTCCAGTAAAGTTTGAAAAAAGAAAGCTGTAATTTCTTTGTATTTCAATTTTCTAAAAGAAATAGCTGTATTTCTGTAGTTATTTCATTTTAACTTTGTAAGTAACTGTGGCAGTCGAGCATGCCACCGCCGGGTTCCCCCACAGAGACGCCGAGTCAGAGCTTCCCAAAACCATAGTTCTTTTTATTAAAGAAACACCAAAGGATAAATCACCACACACACAGCTCCACTGTGTGTCTCCCGCCTGTCACCCCGAATGTCTGGGCGGCTCCTCCTTTATGGGCAGAGAGGTGAGGCCGCACACCTGATTCTCATCAGGGGCTTAATCACCTCTCTTAAAGGAGACATATCATGCTTTTAAATCCTTCCTTTTTACATATAAATCATACAGTTGTGGTCTATACAACGCGGAACTGCAATGCTTGGGTCTGAATTCCTCATTATTAGAGCTCCACAGCCCCCTTTTCAACCCCTTTTCTGATGTGCTTCTGAGAGCAACTCGTTTTGGGGCTGTCTCTTCAAATACAAATGAGACACTTCATACCCCGCCTCCTCTCCAGGTTGCAGAGGTCACACTCGGTTCAACGCCACCCTGTTCGGCCATCTTTGTAGTTTGATAGAACAGATACAATTATCTAGCGGCGCAGAAACTTGATATTCACACATTATTTACAAAATGTCAACAAGGGAAGATTTGTCCATCCAGCCATACATGTTGGAGCCAGAGTCGGACCCGGCGGAGCCAGATGAAAATGACCATGATGCACCTGAAGAACAACGTCTTCATATGGATGTAACGCAATGGTGTGTTACTATATTTACACTAACTTCTCCATCCATGCCCACTACTACAATACTGCCTGTATTACAACGACTATTTAACACAGAAGTTACATTATAATCTAAAACGAGCACACAGCGCTAACATATGAAGCAACTGCTAATGCTAACAAAACAATGACAGGGACGTCTTATCATCACACTTTTTAGCGTTATATCCAGCTTACCGAAGTGCTCTGTTCGTCGTCTCCATAGATAGAAGGAACTGACCGCTCAATCAGACCAAGTCTTTCGGCAAATCCTTCTTTATACTGGCGGAGGTTGCTGAAGTAGTCGTCCTTAAAGTGATTCGCGCACACAAAAATGACCTTACCCACAGATGTGGGTACATTTCTGTGAAAAATAAAACTCAACCAGGCACTTGGAAAAGGTTCTGATGCTGGGAGACGGTGTAACGAAGCTTGTGGGTTACTACATCCAACAACCGAACATTTCGACTTATCCTCTCGTAACTTCGGTTGGACTACAAAATCGCAGCGAGAAACAAAAATGGCGGATTGCTCGAAATGTCGATGTCCTAATTTGGCAGTTCCGCTGAGAATACTGTGACGTCATTGTTCAAAAAACGTAATAGAGAATAGAAAAATCGAAACCGATCGCAAAATATGACCAAAACAGAATATAAAGATATCAACGGAGCACCTGAAGAGACTACTTTGAACTTTTCTGTACCTCTAAACACTCTAAATATACACCAAAATGCATTTAAGGGCTAAAAAAGTGGATTTAGCATGATATGTCCCCTTTAATCACCTTAACCACCGCCACATACCCCCATCGCTAAGTTTAGGCCCACGGCCTAACCAACGTTCGGAGGCAGCCCTGCTCCGGAGGCCACTTACAGGGGCGGCCCCACCGCCACAGGGCCCCCCAGGGGAGGGGATGGAGCAAGCCATGAGCCTCGAACCCACTCCTCCTCTCCACCCCTTCGTCTGGGCCGTAGCTGCCGTCGCCCGCCTTGTGTGGGCCATCGCTGCACACCTCGTGTGGGCCGTCGTCGCCGCCACCCACCACGTCATCGTGGTCGTCTGGGCTGCCGTAGCACCGGGCTTCCGTCGCCCACCTCGTCGTCATGTGGGCCGCCGTTGCCCGCCTTGTCGTGGTCGTCTGGGGGGCCGTCGTTGCCTCTGCCCACCTCTCCGCCGCCGTGGACTTGGACGTCGCCTCCGCCCACCTCTGCGCCGCCGTGGACTTGGCCGTTGCCGTCGCCTCCGCCCACCTCAAGGGTCTCAAGCGCACCGCTCAGGCGAACCGCACTAGACAGCAGTGTGAGCACTGGAGCCGCAGCATCTTATTGACGGAGGTATTCAGCCCAGTCGCATCCTGTTCTGGCAGCTTCCACTGGACGGAGGTATTCAGCCCCAGCCAATCCTTTTCCTGAACTTCCTTGGCAGGGCTTCAGTAGGGCTCAGGACCAGAGGTCACAAGGTCCTGTTCGGCCTCCCCACGCATCTAGAACTGGACTGGCTAACCAGCGGTCCCCCAGGGACCCCAGAGCCCAGGGCGCATGGAGATGAGACCTGTTGGGCCGGCGGTCGGATTTTTCACCCCGGGTCAGCTCAGGCTCTGGGCTGCCCACATCCCAGACACTTGGGTATTGACTACACTATCTCAAGGGTACCGCATTCAGTTCCGCCGCCGCAATCTGGTCCCTGCGCAGGTGATCACCTTTCTTGGGATGGTATTGGATTCGCGTGCCCTTCACCTCAGCGGGGCCAGGATATTTTGGAGATGCTCCCACAGTTCCGGCGTGGGCGGGCACTTCCGTATGTGTTATACCTTCGCCTTCTTGGCAAGTTAGTGGCAGCGTCGACAGCGGTCCCACTGGGACTGCTGTCGCTTCACCCATTTCAGATGTGGCTCAACAGGTTGCATCTGGACCCCGGGCATCACGATCACAGACACAGCAGGCTGCTCGTTTCTCCTCTGTGCCTGCGGTCTCTGTCTCAGTAGAGACAGAAAGCCTACCTCACGCAAGGGGTTCCCCTGGGTGCCTTTCCTTCTTGTTGGGAGGTCGTCCATGTCGATCCGTCTCTCCGAGGCTGGGGAGCAACGTGGCAAGGGCAGATGGTTCAGGGAACATGCAACGGATGTCAACGTTGACGGATGTCAACGGCTACAGCACATCAATGTACTAGAATTGATGGCTGTGCAGTTGGCACTACAACAATTCCTCATACACCTTCGGGGAAGACATGTTTTGGTGAGATCCGACAACACCAGTGTGGTTTTTCACATCAACCACCAGGGGGGAACCAGGTCTGTGAGCCTATTCAGGTTGGCCACTCAGATCTTGACGTGGGCAGCACCACGTCTGGCCAGTCTGAGAGCCATGCACATACCAGGAGGCCAGAATGTGGCTGCGGACTTTCTGTCCCTCCAGTCACCATTGCCGAGGGAGTGGAGGCTTCAACTGACAGTGGTAGACCAGGTTTGGCAGACCTTCGCAGGGCAGAAGTCGACCTTTTTGCTTCCACGAAGTCCATGCATTGCCCTCTGTGGTTTTCCCTCAAAGGCGAGGCCGGTTCCCTCAGCCTGGACGCACTGGCACACAACTGGCCCAGAACTGTACTATATGTCTACAGTGAGGACGTAGCGTTTACCATCTCAAATGCTCGTGCACTGTCAACACTGAGATTGTATGCAAACAGGTGGAAACTGTTCGACCACTGGTGCCGGGAACGTGGGTTGGACACAGTACGTTGCCCTCTCGCCTCCATACTGCAGTTCCTACAGGAGCTTCTTAACCAAGTACGATCTCCATCCACACTAAAGGTGTATGTTGCTGCCATTTCATGCTCTCATGCTGGCATGCAGGTGCTTCGGTTGGCCGTGACAAAAATGTGACACTTTTTCTGAAAGGTGCCAGTAGGCTCCGCCCTCCTAGCCGTCCAATGGCTCCATCATAGGACCTGTCCATGGTCCTGGAGGCCCTTCGGGCTTCTCCATGTGAGCCATTGGACCAGGTTGAACTGAAATGGTTCTCCCTTAAGATGGCATTTCTTTTGGCCATGGCCTCGGGTAGACGTGTTAGTGAACGGCAAGCCCTATCTGTCAGTAGTTCTTGCCATAGGTGGGCAGCAGATGACTCTGGAGTTACCTTGTGGACGGATGCATCTTTCGTCCCCAAGGTGTTTTCCGCTACACGCGATACTCAACCGCTCCAGTTGGGTCGGTTTGGTACTCGGGCCTCTGCTGATCCCCTTTGCCCTGTCCGTGCACTAGACGTGTACGCATCGACCACAGTGGGTATGCAAAAGTCCAATCACCTGTTTGTGTGCTGTGCTGGGTCGCCGCCGGGTCTGGCCCTGCTACACAACGCTTTTCCCACTGGGTTGTGGAAGTTATTAAGCACGCCTATAGCTCAGAGAGACGTACACTGCCTGCTGGTGTACGCTGTCACTCGACGAGGAGCTTGTCAGCATCATGGGCTGCGTCCAGTGGGGTCGTAATCCAGGACCTCGTGGACGTCACAGACAACATTTTCGAGATTCTACCAAGTGAATATGGTGGTGCCCCACCCACTGGAGGCGGTTCTGAGACAGCACCCTTCTGGGTCGTGAGGTGGGTGTTTTCCTGAGTTGGTGATTGCTCGGGACTTTGTTGTTATACGTCATCGAATGATTAAAGCACTGCCTCTGGCGGTCTGGAGGGATGAAAAAGAACGAAAGTTACGTATGTAACTGCGGTTCTATGAATCCCAGATGACCGCCAGAGTGTTCAGTCCCTCGGAATCCTCGTGTGCTCGCGAGAAGTATAAGGGACTGAGCTTCCGGTGTCACGTGGCTACATACACCAGGAGGTCACAAGTGACTTTGTTGTTATAATATTCTCTACCTGCGTATGCACAAGGATGATCCTCCAGTGCTTAAAGCTGTCATCCGGGATTCATAGAATTGTAGTCCATCCATCCATCCATCCATCCATCCATTTTCTTCCACTTATCCGTTTCCAGGTCGCGGGGGTGGCAGTCTCAGATACTTTAAGATTAAGATCCTTTCCTGCAGGGGGTGAGCCGACGGGAAGGTGGCGCCCAGCATGGGACACGAACCCACTACCCTGAGATTGTGAATCTCATGCTCTACCAACTGAGCTAGCCTTAGGTCTTAGAACCATAGTTACATACATAACTTTTGATTCCACATAGAAATGCCCAGACTTGAAATTGTGACTTTTTTTGCTTTCAGCTGAGAGCGAACATCACTGTTTGACCCTCCACATGCGTGTAATGGTCTGACTGAATAATTTTCTTTGATTCAAAAAAATCCACAGTGCAGGTAATTTACAAATTGAGTCTGCTCGAGTCCAAGTTCTCGCTTTGAGAGTGAACCACATTACAAGCATGTTCTGATATCAAAGTAATGCTGTGATCATTCATTCATTCATTCATTCATTCATTCATTCATTCATTCATTCATTCATTCATTCATTCATTCATTCATTCATGTGATCAGTCTGGTCTCCTTCTCTTTCCTCAGACCTCTCAAGAGTTTCTCGCCAAGCTGATGTCCAAACTGGGGGGTAAGAATCCAGAGGAGACCGGGGGCTTCCAGGAGGCCCCCCTGGCCTACGATGCGGTGTGGGCTCTGGCCTTGGCCCTCAACAAGACTGTGGGGCCCCTAAAGGCCAAAGGTCACCGCCTGGAAGATTTCAACTACAACAACCGAGACATCACAGCCGAGATCTACCGGGCGATGAACACCAGCTCCTTCGAAGGAGTTTCAGTGAGTATAGAAACTCTGGGGGGCAGAACAGAGGAGGCAGGGAACAGGCACATATTAAAATGCCTTCTTTTTCAGGGTCATGTCATATTTGATGCTCAAGGTTCTCGGATGGCCTGGACTCTGATTGAACAGCTTCAAGGTAGGAGTCAGAATTAGATCTTATACTTTGTCCTGATTAATATAAGATCTTTCAAACATCCTGCTGCCGATGCCTGAAGACTTTAACCTGATACTGCACACCAGGACTTCTTCCTGTGTGTTGCAGCTGAGAACATGTTGTCTCCATGTTTGTCCTCTATGACAAACCAGTCTAATGATCTGTGGACAGTTCACAGAGGAGACATGTCTGGTCCTATCAGGCGTAGTTATGGATCATTGTCACTGTACTACATAATGTAGTTGTGTACAATTACTGTCCCCTCAAAATAACTCAACACCAGTTATTAATGTCCAAACCAAGTGAGTAAACATGAGTCAGAACAATGATTTACAGGTTGCTAACTACTCCTGATATCATCACCAGTAGAACTAAATCACAAGTAATTGACTTAACACAGCTCTGCTCCTGGATTCTTGCTCCGTCACAAGATTGGAGAAGACGAGAGCACGAGAGTGACCAGCAAAGATGGTTTGTGGGCTCTCCTGAGGTGGCAGCACCTCGGAGGACTGGCCAATCACTTCTGATGTCTGGCTTCGGAGGGGTCGCTGAACCCTCTTGCCACCAGATGGTTGAGACTCACATGCATAATCCCAACAGGGGTGCGAGATACTGTATGTTCTTGTATACCTCCACTAGTACAGGTACCATGTTCTGGGAGTCAATGCCATCAGGAAACAAAGGCAATCTTCTTTATTTTGTGATCAATGTCATTGTCAGAGTGAGATTGTTCTTTTTTGTGAAATATAAGAAAAATGAACATTTGCATAAAAAGTTAATACTTCTCTGAATATGTTATATGTATCTTCACCCATCATCAGCTGTTAACAAAGAGCGCCCTGTAGGGAAAAAATACAACACAAAGATGTCAGAGGATTGGAGGTTTTGAATTCACAAATGTCAAAGGATACCACACATAGAACCTTCTGCTTGTGAATATTGACAAATCCATTGTTTGTCTTCACGGATTCTTCAGTCTGATATTTACACAGCATCATGTTGTTAATGACAAACGGGTAATAATCCAGCGGGACTGGATGGTATTAGTCCAACAAGGCACCAAAAGAAAAAGGTGTGGGATTACTCATCTGGACATCAGTCATCAAGCTTTATTGTGCAAGAAGCTGGTGAGAAAAGACAGACCTGTTTTATCTGAAGTACTAATTCTTCTTCTTCTTCTTCTTCTTCTTCTTCTTCTTCTTCTTCTTCTTCTTCTTCTTCTTCTTCTTCTTCTTCTTCTTCTTCTTCTTCTTCTTCTTCTTCTTCTTCTTCTTCTTCTTCTTCTTCTTCTTCTTCTTCTTCTTCTTCTTCTTCTTCTTCTTCTTCTTCTTCTTCTTCTTCTTCTTCTGGCTCTCACTCTGCTCTTGCTCAGGGTGGTTTGGAGATTTGGAGATTTGTGTTTCAGATGTGTTGAAAGCTCTCATGTTTCAGGTCCTGAATGTGCAGACTGTGCACTTGATCCAGAACACATGTAGGCCCTCAGCACATGTAACCTCAGCACTCACTTCTCTCTGCAGCTGCTGCATCCAATTTAAAAGTGTGACACTCACTCAGATAGCAGCTCCTAAAAACAGCTCCCGCCTTCATGATCACTGTTCAGCAAGAATCAAATCTAGGCCAGACTCCTGAAGAACCAGCAGATCCAGCACATGTCCTCAGATTTGATTAAAATGTGATTACTTCAAAATAATTGCACACGAAGCCCCTAATTTTATTAGTCAGTTTTCAATGAAGTTTCACCAATGGAACCAATAGCAATTTGAACTAAATGAAGAAATGAATTGGCAAACAAATTGATTAGTTAGTTGTAAATTGTTTATTGAAGGTGACTGTAACGGCTACCTTTGACCTTTCTATTCTTTTCTAATCATGGGCGATATTATATATTTTTTAGTAGATATGAGTCGTGCCTGTGTTTTTCTTCATTTTTGATTTTAAGTACGCTTCCATGGTTGGATGAGCGTGTGTGTGAAGCTTGAAGCAGAAAAGTGTCATCAGACAGTGTAGCTCAGGTGCTTTGTGGGACCTGTGATGTCTTACAGTATGTGTGGAACTGGAGCCCTCAGTTGACGAAGCCGCACGGCTGAGAATGAAGACAGATTTATTGCTGATGTGACAGATGTGATTTTCAGCACCTCGATCGAGGTGTGCGAGCCGATTTGCAGATATTACAAATCAACCCCAGAGCCAGCATGGTGCTCACTGGAATTCTGAGCAACATGTTGTGTCATTAGTCCTGGTCAGACTCCTTGTCTGTCAATGCAGCAAACGTCAGAGGAGAATCCTGGGTTCATCATTTAATCAAGGAATTACTTGTGTCTCAACTTGTGAAATGTTCCAATAAAGGCAGCACCAGGAGGAGACTCCAAATCTCTACTTGTTGCAAGAGCAAAAACTGTTCTCTAAAAGACAGCTGTGACAGGTATTTGAAAAGTACATGCCGTGGCTCATCTTGTACTGTTTGAAGATTTGGGAACCGTGCGCTGCCCGGGGAACAGGATTCAAAGTGAGCGCTGATCTGTTTGCTGAGAGCACAGAGTGGATTCTTAGTAGGTGCCAAGTCATTTGTTTTTGCCTGTGGGCTCCGCTGGATTCCGCCAGGTTCTGTGGGTTCTGCATCACTCAGTTTAATTACAAAAGCCTTGAATCCTTTTCACATATGAAGTGATGATCCAGTGGTAGAATTCTTGTCTGTCACGTAGGAGGCTGGAGTTCAATTTCCAGCTAAGACAGAGTTGTTTTTTTTGTTTTTTTAATAGCGGTACTTATATCACAAGCTGCTTCCCAAAGCAAATATTAATAGATTCACGTCATCATTATCCTCTTATTGGAGCGAGGGACAAGAACAACCAGAGCCACCCCATTGCACATCCAACTCCTGTCCACTCTGGGATTTTGTGCACCAAGTTTAACATTGAACCACTTCTTTTTTAAATCTTCGCTGGCGATCTCTCCTCTCATCCAACAGAATGAACTGTGGCCGTTACCTGACCCCATGCAGCATTTTCCCTCTTGTTATCCCAACATTCAATGAACCAATCAATACTTCTGGTTTGCTTCAACCCCGCTGACAAGACCTCCATTTCAGTTTCAGAAAAGTTCTTTTTTTTTGTCCTCTATTTCAAGATATTGAAAGCTGAGGACATAATAGATATTTAAAAGAAGCATGTTTTTGCCATTGTTGGTTAATTGGAGGCATTTCTGAAGGCAAATGACCTCAAAAGTGCACAAGCATGTTGACTAAGAAGAAGTGGGATTCATCAACACTGATGACTTACTGGTGTGTGTATGACCCAAGTAAGCATGTTAGATTAACACAGATTCTTTTGTACTAATGAACACTTTAAATTTAATTCATAATCAATTTTTGGAACATTTTCTACACACTGATGATCAGTGTTGTGCTAGGTACTGGAAAATAGTAACTACTTACAGTTACTAGTTACTACATTCAAAAAGTAACTCTATTTATTTGTTGATTACTTACACCATAAAGTAATGCATGACTGTTAATAGTAACTTTTTAGTAACATTTTTTGAAGAAAATGATTTAATGCTCCCATTAATGCCCTTATAGCTTCAGTTCAGTGTTTTATGGAATATAATACACTCTTGCTAAATTTGACTGTTTTATCAATTCACATCAATAACGTCTGCCAGCATTATGTTCTATCTATACAAACCCAAACCTTACGCAAACACAAAGTAATTTTTAAACTAATTTATTAAAGTCAGCCAAGCACAAACTGAAAATATCACAAGGATTTCTGAAATAAATGACACAAAACAAGCTGAATATATTATTCAGAATGAAAGAACAAAAATGAAAGGGACTTCAGCATCATTAAAGCTGGTGTCTTTAGAACTTAAAAATGGTACTTCTCAGCTTAAGCATGAACACGAGCAACAATGTACAACATAAACACAAAACATTCTGAAAACAATAAAAGCAATCTGAAGGATTATTCAGAGTCAATTTGTATGAATTAAAGAGCTGCTCAAAAATGAACTCTGGGGGGGAAGGGACCTCCGGGCCGCAAATGGAGTAGATGTGCTTCCCTCAGCTCCCGATACGTTTTGTGTCTAACTTTACTTTGACGCCTATTTTCCGCTTTTCGCTGAGTTGATCCAGCGAACTATCCTCAAAACAGCTTTTTCAGACAGAAATCACGAAATGGTAGCGACACAAACTAAAAAGAAGACCGACTCACCTGCTTCAGTCTCCATCGATGACAACATGGCGGCACTCACGACGCTACTCGAAGAGCATCGAAAAGCCCTCTCTACCGAATGCAAGACTGCCATAACATCGCTAGGGGCGAAACTGGACTACGTGCAGACCACTGTTACGGACCACGGACACTGCCTGACCTCACTTGAAGCAAATGCAGACCAGCTCAGTGACCAAATGGAGACGCTTGAAGCTCAGTATGCAGCTATGGACCACAGCTACAACAAACTTAAGGCGAAAACGATAGAGTGGCGTAGCCGACGTAATAATATCAGGATAATCGGCCCACCTGAGTCCATAGAAGGTACACAGCCCACTGTTTCCTTCTCTAAAGTTCTGGTGGATATCCTCGGTGATGAGATGCTCCCCTTGCCCCCAGAAATTGACCGTGCGCACTGACCTCTCACAGCTAAACCTGACCCCAAAGCCAGACCGTCAGAGAGCCGTCATTGCCTGCGTCCACACCTACAAAACCAAAGTGGCCCTAGTCCAGGAGGCCCGGAGGACAAGAGCCAAGCTGACCTACGAGGGGAGGCCGGTGGCTATCTTCGAGGACTACTGCCCCAAGGTGGTGGAACAGCACTCGGCATATTGAGAGGTTATGGCTGGTTTGTACCAGAAAGGATTCAAACCATCACTGCTGTACCCTGCCAAGCTGAGGATTACAACCATGGACGGAAATAAAAAATTAAAGATTTTTCACATCGGTGGAGGACGCCACGACATTCCTGAGGACCCAGCACGACACCACGTCACCACGTTACCACGTCACCACGTCACCCCACCAGGAAGAGCAGTAACTGTAAACAATCGGGACCAATTCTCGATTATGTTTTGTCCGAACAATTTAACAACCACAGTTCAGATTAAGAGTCTTATTTTCTCTGAAGTTCCTAGTTTCGTGGCATATCGTGGTTTCCACAGCATTGATGAAGGGTGTGCATTGTGACTTGCTAGTGGGCTCCACGCTGCTTTAGTGCACACGACAAGCTATCAGCTAGCTTAGCCGTTAGCACAACGCTGCGTCCGTCTTGTTTACACCCAAGAGACCGCTATATGGTGAACGGAGATTACAATGCGCCCCCTGTGGGCTTGGCGGACACACCACACACTCTCTCACCAGCTCACACTTGTATATGTGTGCAGTGTTTCCAGTGGAGGTCTGAAATATACAGATTTTAACGGCGCCAGCTCATAATTTATGATCTCTGACTTATTATGGAAAGACTTTCTTCTTTTTTTTCTTTTGTTTTCTTTATCTTTTTGTACTGATACTGTTGATTAGAATGTCCTCACTATTAATATTGTATACAAGGCTGAACAAATATTTCCTTTCTTTAATCTCATAAATAGGAGTATCTATCCATTTACTATTCACTAATACACTTTACCTAAATATCAACAACTTTTCTTTCTGCTGCTATTTTATTTTATTTTATTTTATTTCATTCAATTCTATTTTATTATTTTTCTCATTGCTGGTATTATTACAATTGCTACTACTATTACAAAGATATATATATATATATATATATATATTTTTTTTTTTTTTTTTTTCTCACTTATTTAAAATATTTTATTTTTTCGATATCCCTTTTATTAATCGACAGACATGTAAAATTGAGGATAGTTACTTTGTGGCATCTATATACATATGGTACTGAGGCCAGATAGAGCGGAAGTATTTGTGTAGAATAGTTGGGGAGTAGGAAGAGGATGCAGTTGCTCATTTAAGTTGTTATCTGGGATGTATGGGGAGGGGGAGTTTGTGTTCTGTTCTGGGGGTTCATGAAAATATTTTTGGGGATGGGGCTTGGGAAAGGCACAACAGTTTGGCACCCAAGTGGGATGCACCCTGATTTCAGCAGGGATGCAGTGGACAGCCCTGCAGAGCCCAATTCTATGGTTACTCACCTTTATATTTATAATATATGAGTGGAGGGTTTAAATCACCCAGTTAAAAGGAGCAAGGTCTTTACCCATCTTAAACATCTCAATACATATACTGCTTTCTTGCAGGAGACCCATGTGCGTTGTTAAGATCATTCTAGCCTGATGGCAAGCTGGGCGGGGCAGCACTTCCAGTCAACATTCCAGGTCAAGGCAAAGGGGGGGGCTCCATTCTGGGAACCAAGCATATAAATTTCCAACCAAGCAAATTACTGCCGATAAAAATGGAAGATTTATGATCGTCTCAGTTTCACTACTCAATACCGAAGGAACTCTATGCTCCAAACTTAGATGATGTAAACCTCTTTGACCATTTTCTCTCTGTGCTGCACGACTTGGACACACACTACTTAATATTAGGAGGGGACTTTAACTGCTGGTTGGATCCATTTCTTGATCGTTCATCTGGCAAGCCGGGGATAGTAAGCAGGTCTGCTTCCTGTATCCAGTCCTTCCTATCTGAATTTGGGGTTCTGGACATATGGCGGTTCCTTCATCCAAAGATGGAACAGTACCCCTTCTTCTCCAGTGCCCACCATACATACAAGAATAGACTACTTTCTCCTTGACAAAAGACTCATTCCCCAAGTCCGTTCTTGTACATATCATAGCATTGTCATATCCGATCACGCCCCCATTGTGATGTCATTTCAACTTCCTGATGCTCCCCAGTTCAGGGGACACTGGTGTTTCAGGTCAACCTTGCTTTTAGACCATACGTTTGTGAAATATACTGAAGAACAAAGAACAATTTTTCTAGACACCAACTGTACACCAGATGTCTCGCCTCTTGTAGTTTGGATCCACTCAAAGCATACTTGAGATGTCAAATTATTGCATTCACTGCAAAGAAAAAAAGACAATCCCAGAAGGAGCAATTGGATCTCTAGAAAACAAGATGTCGATCAACAATATGCACTGAGCCAAACACCAGAACTATATAATAAATGTCTAGAACTAAAAACTAAATTTGACCTCCTGACCAATTATCAAACACAAAATCTGCTACTAAAAAGTAAAGGCACATACTATGAGCACAGTGAAAAGACAGGGAACTTATTAGCTAACCAGTTAAAAGGGAAAAGGGTCAAACAACTTATTACAAACCAACATTGGAGAGACCACTACAGATTACAACAAAATAAACTACATTTAAAGATTTTTATTGCCATCTGTACACCTCAGAACTCAACAAAGATGAAACAGCAATTAAGGCCTTCCTTGACACCCTCCTAATAGCGACTGTTCCCTCAGACTTTAAAGAGAAGCTTCAGGCACCTCTATCCAAAGAGGAAATATCACAGGCTATAGCATTGATGCAATCTGGAAAATCAGTTTCCCGGCAGAATTTTCTTCTCAGTTCTCAGCCCACCTCTCCCCTCAAATAACAAATGTTCTGGCAGAGTCTCTTAGGCTGGGCTCACTCCCTAAGTCGTTAAGTGAGGCAACTATAACCTTAATGGCCAAAAAAGAGAGCGACCCATCACAATGTGCCCCAGGCATATATCTCTCTTAAATACAGAAGTTGAAATATTTGCTAAAGCACTGGCGACCCGACTGGCCGAAGTTGTCCCTGGGGGGGGGGGGGGGGGGGGCAGGATGGGGGGGGCAGGATGAGGGGGTCAGGATGAGGGCTGAGCTGCCGGTCACTCCCCTGCCAGCATTACCTTGATGCAGTCGCGTCGCAGTAGATCGGAGTTTCGAGCCAGAAAGACAGCTTACAATTTATTATAGTGTCTTTCTGCTCAACTAAGTGAAATCATGAGCTTATTTTGGGTTTGAGAAACTCTCCTCGCCCTCGCCTGACTCTCCATGATCCCAGTGGCGCACAAACTGAATCAACAGAAACACGCCCACAATGCGTCGCCACTGTAAACAAGGAGAAGTACAAGGCAGCCTGCCACAAATGAATTCATTTATCAAGTAACAGACAAACGCACCATGCTGTAATGTAACTGAGTTACTTTATTTAAAAAAGAAAAGCGTTAGAGTATTAGTTACTCTCGAAAGTAACAGCGTTATAGTAAAGCGTTACTAGTAATGCGTTATTGCCCAACACTGCTGCTGATAAAGAAAGTTTGCAGATGACAGTACCATGATGATGAATCTGCTTGCAGATTTGAAGCGGGACAACAGGTCCGAGGTCTGCTGGAGCCGATCAAGAAGCAGACAATCGATGACAATGAACTCCTCACCTTCTGTAACAAGGGTGTCTCCTGTGGAGTCCTTCTCAGTGCTGGGATCCACCTCAGGACCTGAAGGGAACCTCCTATATACTGTCCTGAAGAAGCAGAAGGACGAGAGAACATCGGGAAGTTGGACCTGCTAAAGGGTCTGCTGACCATCTTTTACAACGCTCCCATGATATGACCCATGACCCAGCTGCATTGGAGAGAGTCTTCTGTCCGTACTGGACCTGTACCGTACATGTTCAGACCCTTCACATACCACTCCATTCCAGCTGCTCTCCTCTGGGAGGCGTCGCTGAAGTCTGTTGATCTATAAACTGTCTCACCTCATATACAAACTGTATGTCACCTTTCGAAGTACATATTGTTGTAAATCTTCGATCTATCTCAAGTCAACCACAAAATAATTCTCTTTATGTTGTGTACATAGTCAAAACTCCTCTCTACACACATCATCAATACTGCTGATTGTTATTCTGGTGATGAAGAAAATCATTATTATTAGTAGCACATGCTTCAGTATTGCTGCCTTACTGTACTGACCACGACCCCTCTGCACTGTTTACTTTGTATTTCCTCCTCGGTCACACAGATTCTCACCATCTGCTGTGGGACTTTGATTAGAAACTAGAACATCTCTGTTGGTGTCCTACATGTGATGTTGCTTCACGCTGTCCCCTCTGGGGATTAATACAGTGCTATAAATAAAAGAAATATTACTCACTTACTTCCACATTTCTGAAGGTCTATAGACTACATGCTTATAAACCAGTGGGACACGCGTATGTGCGTGTTTTACTGAATTCATAACTCTATTTACATTCCCCAAACTATTTTGTTGGTGCTTTTGTCAGCAGACCACTAAAACTGGCATTGTGATGTGTGTGATGGCTTGTGTAACGCTGATTAAAGCTTGGTCCGCCACACAGGGCCTCTGAATCACACAGCACTCTGCTCTGTAGTGTCCATTTGGTTGACTGTGATAATAATGTGCAATGATTAGTGGATAATTAGACGAGGAGTTCAGTGAGTTGTGGTTTGTGCCTTTGTGTGCTGCTGCACTGGGTACTGAAGTGTTATTACAGCCAGCCACAGGGATGAGCTCCAGCTGATGACAGGCCAATTTTCATGGGTAGAGCTTACAGAGATCCCTCAGGCCTGGATTAGATTAATGAAATATTCCACGAAGTGCAACTGAGGGACAGGGATGTAGGACATCTGACTTGCCAGCAGAAAACAAAGACACGAATGTCAAAGTAACATTTTTATTAGAAGCAGTACTGACTGAAGATGAACCCTGTTGTAGATGTGTCTGGTACACTGGTAGGTGTGCCAACCACCAGCCTTCAGTCTGGGCTTTATTATCCCGCCAGGATCAAGAAACAAGACCGCAGACTCAGCAGAAAGATCGCTGACATTTCTTCTATTCATTATACGGGTGGATTAAAGATGTAGTTAGCCTAGCTTAGCATTAAGCACCTTTTAAGAATTTTTGAGCAAGTAAAGAAAGAAAGATGGATGGATGGATGGATGGATGGATGGATGGATGGATGGATGGATGGATGGTTAAGAGCTGCCTCCAGATCCTTCCTCTGGAACCCCTGCAGTATGTGGGTAGCCTCCTCACTCTGGAGGGCACCTCAGGAAGAGGTTCTGGTCTCCTTTCCAGGGAGGCACCGGATCCATCCTTTACATTTGCATACATTGAGTCAGTAGTTCTGTTTCCCCAGTTGTTGCAGTCAACATACTGGGTGAAAGCAGGAAGTGTCGTGTCCAGAGGTACATGGTTAAAGTACCCAGATATTATCATGCGTAGTCACCTCATGGTGTCGTGTTTGTAACTTAACAACAGTGGAGTGGATGACGTCACTCGTTACCACTGCCTCGGCCAATGGTGGAATATAGATGCATTGAACAATGGAATGTCTGAACTCTCCTGGGGAGAGAAGGAGTGCAGACTCACCAGGAGTTCTAGGTCCCTACAGCACGTTGAGATTAGAATGTGTATACTCCCTGGGTTACACTCTTCTTGTTCATGTACAGAGCAAGTCCTCCTTCTTCCTTCCTTTAGAACCTCCTTTAGGTCAATGAACTACTAATGCTTCCTTTAGAACCTCCTTTAGCCTAGGAACCAGTGATGCTTCCTTTAGAACCTCCTTTAACCTAGGAACCACTGATGCTTCCTATAGAACCTCCTTTAGCCTAGGAACCACTGATGCTTCCTTCAGAACCTCCTTTAGCATAGGAACCACTGATGCTTCCTTTAGAACCTCCTTTAGCCTAGGAACCACTGATGCTTCCTTCAGAACCTCCTTTAGCATAGGAACCACTGATGCTTCCTTCAGAACCTCCTTTAGCCTAGGAACCAGTGATGCTTCCTTTAGAACCTCCTTTAACCTAGGAACCACTGATGCTTCCTTTAGAACCTCCTTTAGCCTAGGAACCACTGATGCTTCCTTCAGAACCTCCTTTAACCTAGGAACCACTGATGCTTCCTTTAGAACCTCCTTTAGCCTAGGAACCACTGATGCTTCCTTTAGAACCTCCTTTAGCCTAGGAACTACTGATGCTTCCTTCAGAACCTCCTTTAGCCTAGGAACCACTGATGCTTCCTTCAGAACCTCCTTTAGCCTAGGAACCACTGATGCTTCCTTTAGAACCTCCTTTAGCCTCGGAACCACTGATGCTTCCTTCAGAACGTCCTTTAGATTAGGAACCACTGATGCTTCCTTTAGAACCTCCTTTAGCCTAGGAACTACTGATGCTTCCTTTAGAACCTCCTTTAGCCTAGGAACCACTGATGCTTCCTTTAGAACCTCCTTTAGCCTAGGAAACACTGATGGATCCTTTAGAACCTCCTTTAGCCTAGGAACCACTGATGCTTCCTTTAGAACCTCCTTTAGCCTAGGAACCACTGATGCTTCCTTTACCAAAGGAGACCAGCTCATGTTCCCCCACAATTCCTTGCGATGACAACATTTAAAGGAACCCGCTCATCGGAGCGTTCAGGGAAACTCAGGATGACTGAACAAGGAGCAGATCATGTAAGTTACCAAAGTAATAATCTGCCTAGAACCACTTGAAATCATCTAGAACCCAGATCCCAACTAGGATGTTCTGGATGTTGTAGAACCAACACAGTAAAGTCCAGTTTTAGTGCAGCCTGTTCTCACTCTGATTGGTTCTTTATTCACCTGGCAGCCGTTTCCCTTTAGTTCCTCTTTTCCTTTGATTGACATTGAAACCTGAGATATTTGAGACGATACCAGAGGTTAGAACCTCAGAGGAACGTGGTGCAAATGTGCTTTTTGTAGTCCATTTTGGAAATGGGTCGTTTTTTCACCACAGCAGACGTCACTAACCTTCACCTAGTGGGGTTATTACATCACCTAGTGGGGTTATTACATCACCTAGTGGGGTTATTACATCACCTAGTGGGGTTATTACATCACCTAGTGGAGTTATTACATCACCTAGTGGGGTTATTACATCACCTAGTGGAGTTATTACATCACCTAGTGGAGTTATTACATCACCTAGTGGGGTTATTACATCACCTAGTGGAGTTATTACATCACCTAGTGGAAGTGCAGTGGGATTGTCAAAATAACGGGATTGCCTTTCCTAACTCCTTTAGGAAGCCTCCTAACACCTTTCCTTAACTCCTTTAGGAAGCCTCCTAACACCTTTCCTAACTCCTTTAGGAAGCCTCCTAACACCTTTCCTTAACTCCTTTAGGAAGTCTCCTAACACCTTTCGTTAACTCCTTTAGGAAGTCTCCTAACACCTTTCACTAACTCCTTTAGGAAGCCTCCTAACACCTTTCACTAACTCCTTTAGGAAGCCTCCTAACACCTTTCCTAACTCCTTTAGGAAGCCTCCTAACACCTTTCACTAACTCCTTTAGGAAGCCTCCTAACACCTTTCCTAACTCCTTTAGGAAGTCTCCTAACACCTTTCCTTAACTCCTTTAGGAAGTCTCCTAACACCTTTCACTAACTCCTTTAGGAAGCCTCCTAACACCTTTCCTAACTCCTTTAGGAAGTCTCCTAACACCTTTCCTTAACTCCTTTAGGAAGTCTCCTAACACCTTTCACTAACTCCTTTAGGAAGCCTCCTAACATCTTTCACTAACACCTTTAGGAAGCCTCCTAACACCTTTCACTAACACCTTTAGGAAGCCTCCTAACACCTTTAGGAAGCCTCCTAACACCTTTCCTTAACACCATGACATCATCCAGGGGTTAAGGTAAAGTGGCTAGGAAAGGAACTAGGAGGGACTATTAGGAGGCGCCCTGATACCTGACATATATAAAGAAGGCGTTGCTAGATTACGTCTTGTGTCCACAGAGTCACTGGAAGAAGCTGTGCACTATCAAGCTCAAAGTGAAATGTGAAACCATGGAATTAGTCGTGTTGGTGGAGAACTTTATCAAACATGTTGTAGTTCATCCATATGTCTTCCACTTCGTTTTCTCCTGGTCAGGGTTGTGGGGTGCTGGACTCAGTCCCAGCTGACTATGGGCAAGGTACACCTGGACAGATAAGGACAGGTACAGCTGGACAGATAAGGACAGGTACACCTGGACAGATGAGGACAGGTACACCTGGACAGATAAGGACAGGGACAGCTGGACAGGTTACTGGTCCTTCACAAGACAAACACAGGGGAGGGAAGACAACCTCACATACTCAGGAGCAATATAGCCTCACCAGTTAATCCTAACATGCAAGTTCTGGAATGTGGGAGGAACCTGGAAACCCTCTCACAGGAGAGGAACCTGGAAACCCACTCACAGGAGAGGAACCTGGAAACCCACTCACAGGAGAGGAACCTGGAAACCCTCTCACAGGAGAGGAACCTGGAAACCCACTCACAGGAGAGGAACCTGGAAACCCACTCACAGGAGAGGAACCTGGAAACCCTCTCACAGGAGAGGAACCTGGAAACCCTCTCACAGGAGAGGAACCTGGAAACCCACTCACAGGAGAGGAACCTGGAAACCCACTCACAGGAGAGGAACCTGGAAACCCACTCACAGGAGAGGAACCTGGAAACCCACTCACAGGAGAAGAACCTGGAAACCCACTCACAGGAGAGGAACCTGGAAACCCACTCACAGGAGAAGAACCTGGAAACCCACACACAGGAGAGGAACCTGGAAACCCTCTTACAGGAGAGGAACCTGGAAACCCTCTCACAGGAGAGGAACCTGGAAACCCTCTCACAGGAGAGGAACCTGGAAACCCACACACAGGAGAAGAACCTGGAAACCCACACACAGGAGAGGAACCTGGAAACCCACACACAGGAGAAGAACCTGGAAACCCACACACAGGAGAAGAACCTGGAAACCCTCTCACAGGAGAGGAACCTGGAAACCCACTCACAGGAGAGGAACCTGGAAACCCACTCACAGGAGAAGAACCTGGAAACCCACTCACAGGCGAGGAACCTGGAAACCCACACACAGGAGAGGAACCTGGAAACCCACACACAGGAGAGGAACCTGGAAACCCACACACAGGAGAAGAACCTGGAAACCCACACACAGGAGAAGAACCTGGAAACCCACTCACAGGAGAGGAACCTGGAAACCCACTCACAGGAGAAGAACCTGGAAACCCACACACAGGAGAAGAACCTGGAAACCCACTCACAGGAGAGGAACCTGGAAACCCACACACAGGAGAAGAACCTGGAAACCCACACACAGGAGAGGAACCTGGAAACCCACACACAGGAGAGGAACCTGGAAAGCCACACAGAAAGTTTACGTCTGTGGTTATCAGGAGACACCTTCAGGAGACACCTTCAGGAGACACCTTCAGCAGACACCTTCAGCAGACACCTTCAGGAGACACACCTTCAGCAGACACACCTTCAGCAGACACCTTCTGGAGACACCTTCAGGAGACACCTCCAGGAGACACCTTCAGCAGACACCTTCAGGAGACACCTTCAGGAGACACACCTTCAGCAGACACACCTTCAGCAGACACCTTCAGGAGACACCTTCAGCAGACACCTTCAGCAGACACCTTCAGGAGACACCTTCAGGAGACACCTTCAGGAGACACACCTTCAGCAGACACCTTCAGGAGACACCTTCAGGAGACACCTTCAGGAGACACACCTTCAGCAGACACACCTTCAGCAGACACCTTCAGGAGACACCTTCAGCAGACACCTTCAGCAGACACCTTCAGGAGACACCTTCAGGAGACACCTTCTGGAGACACCTCCAGGAGACACCTTCAGCAGACACACCTTCAGGAGACACACCTTCAGCAGACACCTTCAGGAGACACCTTCAGGAGACACCTTCTGGAGACACCTCCAGGAGACACCTTCAGGAGACACCTCCAGGAGACACCTTCAGCAGACACCTTCTGGAGACACCTTCAGGAGACACCTTCTGGAGACACCTTCTGGAGACACCTTCAGGAGACACCTTCAGGAGACACCTCCAGGAGACACAGACAGTTTCATGTCAGTGAGACGGTCTCTGTGTCAGCAGGGCTCCACGTCTCTCTGTCCAGCTCAGTCTTGTCTTTTCCTCATTATGAGCCGTCAGGTCACTAGACGAGTGTGTTCACTATCGCATGTGTGAAAGTGACCAGCAGTGCTAACGTGCCTGCAGACTGTTCACTGTGGCTGTAAGGGAAAGTCTATTGAGCACTAATACGTTCTTTCACTGTACAGATACTGTTTAATCAGATCAAGCATGTTCCTGAATGAGGCTAAATGTGGGAGTACTAGTACTATCAGTACACACGTGTGTAAATACATTTTGATGTGTGTGAACTTCTTTGACTAATTGAATTTGTTTGTTTGGTGTGCTTGTAATTGAATTGCAATATCTTAATTGGATTTGTGTGTATTTTGTGTATCTGTTCGTGCATGTGCAGTTATATTTTTGTGCAATACCACAGTGTCCCTAATTAGATGTGTATTTACTGTATATAAGTATATAATTAGCCTTCAGTGTTTTGGAGTCACATGAAACCCAGTTTGCATCAATCTCATCATACAAGAACACATTTTAAACATTTACATGAATTCCATCCAGCAAACACACACACACACACACACACACACACACACACACACACACACACACACACACACACACACACACCTTTATTTCTGATGTGACTGTGACCCCTGTGTGTCTGTGTGTCTGTGTGTCTTTCAGGGGGCAGCTATAAGAAGATCGGATACTACGACAGCACTAAAGGAAATCTATCCTGGTACGGGAATGACAAGTGGATCGGTGAGAGACTTTCACTCTTCATACTTCTGGTTCCAGGTTTACTGGTGGTTCCAGGTCTGGTAGTGGTTCCAGGTTTGATAGTGGTTCCAGGTTTACTGGTGGTTCCAGGTCTGGTAGTGGTTCCAGGTGTACTGGTGATTCCAGGGTTACTGGTGGTTCATGGTCTGGTAGTGGTTCAAGGTCTGATAGTGGTTCCAGGTTTACTGGTGGTTCCAGGTTTACTGGTGGTTCCAGGTCTGATAGTGGTTCCAGTTTTACTGGTGGTTCCAGGTTTGCTGGTGGTTCATGGTCTGGTAGTGGTTCAAGGTCTGATTGTGGTTCCAGGTTTACTAGTGGTTCCAGGTTTACTGGTGGTTCCAGGTCTGGTAGTGGTTCCAGGTTTACTGGTGGTTCCAGGTCTGGTAGTGGTTCCAGGTTTGATAGTGGTTCCAGGTTTACCAGTGGTTCCAGGTTTACTGGTGGTTCCAGGTCTGGTAGTGGTTCCAGGTTTGATAGTGGTTCCAGGTTTACTAGTGGTTACAGGTTTACTGGTGGTTCCAGGTCTGGTAGTGGTTCCAGGTTTGATAGTGGTTCAAGGTTTACTGGTGGTTCTATGTTTACTGGTGATTCCTCGTTTACTAGTGGTTCCAGGTTTGGTAGTGGTTCCAGGTTTGACAGTGGTTCCAGGTTTGATAGTAGTTCCAGGTTTGATAGAAGTTCCAGGTTTGGTAGTGGTTCCAGGTTTGGTAGTGGTTCCAGGTTTATAGGTGGTTCCAAGTCAGATAATAGTTTCAGGTTTGATAGTGGTTCCAGGTTTGATAGTGGTTCCAGGTTTGATAGTAGTTCCAGGTTTGGTAGTGGTTCCAGGATTGATAGTGGTTCCAGGTATGGTAGTGGTTCCAGGTTTGGTAGTGGTTGCAGGAGGTTTGATAGTAGTTCCAGGTTTGATAGTGGTTCCAGGTTTACTGGTGGTTCATGGTCTGGTAGTGGTTCAAGGTTTACTGGTGCTTCCAGGTTTGGTAGTGGTTCCAGGTTTGATAGTTATTCCAGGTATGGTAGTGGTTCCAGGTTTGATAGTAGTTCCAGGTTTGATAGTGGTTCCAGGTTTACTAGTGGTTCCAGGTTTACTGGTGGTTCCAGGTCTGGTAGTGGTTCCAGGTTTGATAGTGGTTCCAGGTTTGGTAGTGGTTCCAGGTTTGATAGTGGTTCCAGGTTTGATTGTGGCTCAAGGTTTACTGGTGGTTCTATGTTTACTGGTGATTCCTCGTTTACTAGTGGTTCCAGGTTTGGTAGTGGTTCCAGGTTTGACAGTGGTTCCAGGTTTGATAGTAGTTCCAGGTTTGATAGAAGTTCCAGGTTTGGTAGTGGTTCCAGGTTTGGTAGTGGTTCCAGGTTTATAGGTGGTTCCAAGTCAGATAATAGTTTCAGGTTTGATAGTGGTTCCAGGTTTGATAGTAGTTCCAGGTTTGGTAGTGGTTCCAGGATTGATAGTGGTTCCAGGTATGGTAGTGGTTCCAGGTTTGGTAGTGGTTGCAGGAGGTTTGATAGTAGTTCCAGGTTTGATAGTGGTTCCAGGTTTACTGGTGGTTCATGGTCTGGTAGTGGTTCAAGGTTTACTGGTGCTTCCAGGTTTGGTAGTGGTTCCAGGTTTGATAGTTATTCCAGGTATGGTAGTGGTTCCAGGTTTGATAGTAGTTCCAGGTTTGATAGTGGTTCCAGGTTTGATAGTGGTTCCAGGTTTACTAGTGGTTCCAGGTCTGGTAGTGGTTCCAGGTTTGATAGTGGTTCCAGGTTTGGTAGTGGTTCCAGGTTTGATAGTGGTTCCAGGTTTGATTGTGGCTCAAGGTCTACTGGTGGTTCTATGTTTACTGGTGATTCCTTGTTTACTAGTGGTTCCAGGTTTGGTAGTGGTTCCAGGTTTGATAGTGGTTCCAGGTTTGATAGTAGTTCCAGGATTGATAGAAGTTCCAGGTTTGATAGAAGTTCCAGGTTTGGTAGTGGTTCCAGGTTTGGTAGTGGTTCCAGGATTGATAGTGGTTCCAGGTATGGTAGTGGTTCCAGGTTTGGTAGTGGTTGCAGGAGGTTTGATAGTAGTTCCAGGTTTGATAGTGGTTCCAGGTTTACTAGTGGTTCCAGGTTTACTGGTGGTTCCAGGTCTGGTAGTGGTTCCAGGTTTGATAGTGGTTCCAGGTTTGGTAGTGGTTCCAGGTTTGATAGTGGTTCCAGGTTTGATTGTGGCTCAAGGTCTACTGGTGGTTCTATGTTTACTGGTGATTCCTCGTTTACTAGTGGTTCCAGGTTTGGTAGTGGTTCCAGGTTTGATAGTGGTTCCAGGTTTGATAGTAGTTCCAGGATTGATAGAAGTTCCAGGTTTGATAGAAGTTCCAGGTTTGGTAGTGGTTCCAGGTTTGGTAGTGGTTCCAGGAATGATAGTGGTTCCAGGTATGGTAGTGGTTCCAGGTTTGGTAGTGGTTGCAGGAGGTTTGATAGTAGTTCCAGGTTTGATAGTGGTTCCAGGTTTACTGGTGGTTCATGGTCTGGTAGTGGTTCAAGGTTTACTGGTGCTTCCAGGTTTGGTAGTGGTTCCAGGTTTGATAGTTATTCCAGGTATGGTAGTGGTTCCAGGTTTGATAGTAGTTCCAGGTTTGATAGTGGTTCCAGCTTTGGTAGTGGTTCCAGGTTTGATAGTGGTTCCAGGTTTGATTGTGGCTCAAGGTTTACTGGTGGTTCTATGTTTACTGGTGATTCCTCGTTTACTAGTGGTTCCAGGTTTGGTAGTGGTTCCAGGTTTGACAGTGGTTCCAGGTTTGATAGTAGTTCCAGGTTTGATAGAAGTTCCAGGTTTGGTAGTGGTTCCAGGTTTGGTAGTGGTTCCAGGTTTATAGGTGGTTCCAAGTCAGATAATAGTTTCAGGTTTGATAGTGGTTCCAGGTTTGATAGTAGTTCCAGGTTTGGTAGTGGTTCCAGGATTGATAGTGGTTCCAGGTATGGTAGTGGTTCCAGGTTTGGTAGTGGTTGCAGGAGGTTTGATAGTAGTTCCAGGTTTGATAGTGGTTCCAGGTTTACTGGTGGTTCATGGTCTGGTAGTGGTTCAAGGTTTACTGGTGCTTCCAGGTTTGGTAGTGGTTCCAGGTTTGATAGTTATTCCAGGTATGGTAGTGGTTCCAGGTTTGATAGTAGTTCCAGGTTTGATAGTGGTTCCAGGTTTACTAGTGGTTCCAGGTTTACTGGTGGTTCCAGGTCTGGTAGTGGTTCCAGGTTTGATAGTGGTTCCAGGTTTGGTAGTGGTTCCAGGTTTGATAGTGGTTACAGGTTTGATTGTGGCTCAAGGTTTACTGGTGGTTCTATGTTTACTGGTGATTCCTCGTTTACTAGTGGTTCCAGGTTTGGTAGTGGTTCCAGGTTTGATAGTGGTTCCAGGTTTGATAGTAGTTCCAGGATTGATAGAAGTTCCAGGTTTGATAGAAGTTCCAGGTTTGGTAGTGGTTCCAGGTTTGGTAGTGGTTGCAGGTTTGATAGTAGTTCCAGGTTTGAAAGAAGTTCCAGGTTTGATAGTGGTTCCAGGTTTGATAGTGGTTCTAGGTTTGATAGTAGTTCCAGGATTGATAGTAGTTCCAGGTTTGGTAGTGGTTCCAGGTTTGATAGTGGTTCCAGGTTTGGTAGTGGTTGCAGGTTTGATAGTGGTTCCAGGTTTGGTAGTGGTTCCAAGTTTGGTAGTGGTTGCAGGTTTGATAGTAGTTCCAGGTTTACTGGTGGTTCCAGGGTTTACTGGTGATTCCATGTTTACTAGTGGTTCCCAGTCTGATAGTGGTTCCAGGTTTGAGAGTAGTTCCAGGTTTGATAGTGGTTCCAGGTGTGCTAGTGGTTTCAGGTTTGGTAGTGGTTCCAGGTTTACTGGTGGTTACAGGTTTTATTGTGTTTCCAGGTTTGATAGTGGTTCAAGGTTTGATAGTAGTTCCAGGTTTGATAGTAGTTCCAGGTTTGATAGAAGTTCCAGGTTTGATAGTTGTTCCAGGTCTGATAGTGGTTCCAGGTTTGATAGTAGTTCCAGGATTGATAGTAGTTCCAGGTTTGGTAGTGGTTCCAGGTTTGATAGTGGTTCCAGGTTTGATAGTGGTTCCAGGTTTGATAGTAGTTCCAGGATTGATAGAAGTTCCAGGTTTGATAGAAGTTCCAGGTTTGGTAGTGGTTCCAGGTTTGGTAGTGGTTCCAGGAATGATAGTGGTTCCAGGTATGGTAGTGGTTCCAGGTTTGGTAGTGGTTGCAGGAGGTTTGATAGTAGTTCCAGGTTTGATAGTGGTTCCAGGTTTACTGGTGGTTCATGGTCTGGTAGTGGTTCAAGGTTTACTGGTGCTTCCAGGTTTGGTAGTGGTTCCAGGTTTGATAGTTATTCCAGGTATGGTAGTGGTTCCAGGTTTGATAGTAGTTCCAGGTTTGATAGTGGTTCCAGCTTTGGTAGTGGTTCCAGGTTTGATAGTGGTTCCAGGTTTGATTGTGGCTCAAGGTTTACTGGTGGTTCTATGTTTACTGGTGATTCCTCGTTTACTAGTGGTTCCAGGTTTGGTAGTGGTTCCAGGTTTGACAGTGGTTCCAGGTTTGATAGTAGTTCCAGGTTTGATAGAAGTTCCAGGTTTGGTAGTGGTTCCAGGTTTGGTAGTAGTTCCAGGTTTATAGGTGGTTCCAAGTCAGATAATAGTTTCAGGTTTGATAGTGGTTCCAGGTTTGATAGTAGTTCCAGGTTTGGTAGTGGTTCCAGGATTGATAGTGGTTCCAGGTATGGTAGTGGTTCCAGGTTTGGTAGTGGTTGCAGGAGGTTTGATAGTAGTTCCAGGTTTGATAGTGGTTCCAGGTTTACTGGTGGTTCATGGTCTGGTAGTGGTTCAAGGTTTACTGGTGCTTCCAGGTTTGGTAGTGGTTCCAGGTTTGATAGTTATTCCAGGTATGGTAGTGGTTCCAGGTTTGATAGTAGTTCCAGGTTTGATAGTGGTTCCAGGTTTACTAGTGGTTCCAGGTTTACTGGTGGTTCCAGGTCTGGTAGTGGTTCCAGGTTTGATAGTGGTTCCAGGTTTGGTAGTGGTTCCAGGTTTGATAGTGGTTACAGGTTTGATTGTGGCTCAAGGTTTACTGGTGGTTCTATGTTTACTGGTGATTCCTCGTTTACTAGTGGTTCCAGGTTTGGTAGTGGTTCCAGGTTTGATAGTGGTTCCAGGTTTGATAGTAGTTCCAGGATTGATAGAAGTTCCAGGTTTGATAGAAGTTCCAGGTTTGGTAGTGGTTCCAGGTTTGGTAGTGGTTGCAGGTTTGATAGTAGTTCCAGGTTTGAAAGAAGTTCCAGGTTTGATAGTGGTTCCAGGTTTGATAGTGGTTCTAGGTTTGATAGTAGTTCCAGGATTGATAGTAGTTCCAGGTTTGGTAGTGGTTCCAGGTTTGATAGTGGTTCCAGGTTTGGTAGTGGTTGCAGGTTTGATAGTGGTTCCAGGTTTGGTAGTGGTTCCAAGTTTGGTAGTGGTTGCAGGTTTGATAGTAGTTCCAGGTTTACTGGTGGTTCCAGGGTTTACTGGTGATTCCATGTTTACTAGTGGTTCCCAGTCTGATAGTGGTTCCAGGTTTGAGAGTAGTTCCAGGTTTGATAGTGGTTCCAGGTGTGCTAGTGGTTTCAGGTTTGGTAGTGGTTCCAGGTTTACTGGTGGTTACAGGTTTTATTGTGTTTCCAGGTTTGATAGTGGTTCAAGGTTTGATAGTAGTTCCAGGTTTGATAGTAGTTCCAGGTTTGATAGAAGTTCCAGGTTTGATAGTTGTTCCAGGTCTGATAGTGGTTCCAGGTTTGATAGTAGTTCCAGGATTGATAGTAGTTCCAGGTTTGGTAGTGGTTCCAGGTTTGATAGTGGTTCCAGGTTTGGTAGTTGTTCCAGGTTTGATAGTAGTTCCAGGTTTGGTAGTGGTTCCAGGTTTGATAGTAGTACCAGGTTTGGTAGTGGTTGCAGGTTTTATAGTGGTTCCAGGTTTGGTAGTGGTTCCAGGTTTAGCAGTGGTTCCAGGTTTGATAGTGGTTCCAGGTTTGGTAGTGGTTGCAGGTTTGATAGTAGTTCCAGGTTTGGTCGTGGTTCCAGGTTTGATAGTAGTTCCAGGTTTACTGGTGGTTCCAGGTTTGATAGTAGTTCCAGGATTGATAGAAGTTCCAGGTTTGGTAGGTGTTCCAGGTTTGGTAGTGGTTCCAGGTTTGATAGTAGTTCCAGGTTTGAAAGAAGTTCCAGGTTTGATAGAAGTTCCAGGTTTGGTAGTGGTTCCAGGTTTGATAGTGGTTCTAGGTTTGATAGTAGTTCCAGGATTGATAGTAGTTCCATGTTTGGTAGTGGTTCCAGGTTTGATAGTGGTTCCAGGTTTGGTAGTGGTTGCAGGTTTGATAGTGGTTCCAGGGTTTACTGGTGATTCCATGTTTACTCGTGGTTCCCAGTCTGATAGTGGTTCCAGGTTTGATAGTAGTTCCAGGTTTGATAGTGGTTCCAGGTGTGCTAGTGGTTTCAGGTTTGGTAGTGGTTCCAGGTTTACTGGTGGTTACAGGTTTTATTGTGTTTCCAGGTTTGATAGTGGTTCAAGGTTTGATAGTAGTTCCAGGTTTGATAGTAGTTCCAGGTTTGATAGAAGTTCCAGGTTTGATAGTTGATCCAGGTCTGATAGTGGTTCCAGGTTTGATAGTGGTTCCAGGTTTGATAGCAGTTCCAGGTTTGATAGTGGTTACAGGTTTGATAGAATTCCAGGTTTGATCGTGGTCCCAGGTTTGATAGGAGTTCCAGATTTGACAGTGGTTCCAGGTTTATTGGTGGTTCCAGGTTTGATAGTGGTGCCAGGTTTGACAGTAGTTCCAGGTATGGTAGTGGTTCCAGGTTTGATAGTAGTTCCAGGTTTGGTAGTGGTTCTAGGATTGATAGTAGTTCCGGGTTTGGTAGTGGTTCCATGTTTAGCAGTGGTTCCATGTTTTATTGTGGCTCCAAGTTTACTGGTGGTTCCAGGTTTATTGGTGGTCCCAGGTCTGATAATAGTTCCAGGTTTGATAGTAGTTTCGGGTTTGATAGTGGTTCCAGGTTTGGTAGTGGTTCCAGGTTTGGTAGTGGTTGCAGGAGGTTTGATAGTAGTTCCAGGTTTGGTAGTGGTTCCAGGTTTGCTAGTGGTTCCAGGTTTACTGGAGATTCCAGGTTTGATAGTAGTTCCAGTTTTGATATTGGTTCCAGGTTAACTAGTGGTTTCAGGTTTGGTAGTGGTTCCAGGTTTACTGGTGGTTACAGGTTTTATTGTGGTTCCAGGTTTGATAGTGGTTCCAGGTTTCATAGTAGTTCCAGGTTTGATAGTGGTTCCAGGTTTACTGGTGGTTCATGGTCTGGTAGTGGTTCCAGGTTTGATCGTTGTTCCAGATTTGGTAGTGGTTCCAGGTTTGATAGTAGTTTCAGGTTTGATAGTGGTTCCAGGTTTACTAGTGGTTCCAGGTTAACTGGTGGTTCCAGGTCTGGTAGTGGTTCCAGGTTTGATAGTGGTTCAGGGTTTGGCAGTGGTTCCAGGTGTGCTAGTGGTTTCAGGTTTGGTAGTGGTTCCAGGTTTACTGGTGGTTCCAGGTTTTATTGTGTTTCCAGGTTTTATTGTGTTTCCAGGTTTGATAATGGTTCAAGGTTTGATAGTAGTTCCAGGTTTGATAGAAGTTCCAGGTTTGGTAGTGGTTCCAGGTTTGATAGTAGTTCCAGGATTGATAGAAGTTCCAGGTTTGATAGAAGTTCCAGGTTTGGTAGTGGTTCCAGGTTTGGTAGTGGTTCCAGGTTTGCTAGTGGTTCCAGGTTTATTGGTGGTCCCAGGTCTGATAATAGTTCCAGGTTTGATAGTGGTTCCAGGTTTGATAGTAGTTCCAGGTTTGGTAGTAGTTCCAGGATTGATAGTGGTTCAAGATTTGGTAGTGGTTCAAGCTTTGGTAGTGGTTCCAGGTTTATAGGTGGTTCCAAGTCAGATAATAGTTCCAGGTTTGATAGTAGTTTCGGGTTTGATAGTGGTTCCAGGTTTGGTAGTGGTTCCAGGTTTGGTAGTGGTTGCAGGAGGTTTGATAGTAGTTCCAGGTTTGGTAGTGGTTCCAGATTTGCTAGTGGTTCCAGGTTTACTGGAGATTCCAGGTTTGATAGTAGTTCCAGTTTTGATAGTGGTTCCAGGTTTGATAGTGGTTCCAGGTTTGGTAGTGGTTCCAAGTTTGGTAGTGGTTGCAGGTTTGATAGTAGTTCCAGGTTTGGTAGTGGTTCCAGGTTTGATAGTAGTTCCAGGTTTACTGGTGGTTCCAGGGTTTACTGGTGATTCCATGTTTACTCGTGGTTCCCAGTCTGATAGTGGTTCCAGGTTTGATAGTAGTTCCAGGTTTGATAGTGGTTCCAGGTGTGCTAGTGGTTTCAGGTTTGGTAGTGGTTCCAGGTTTACTGGTGGTTACAGGTTTTATTGTGTTTCCAGGTTTGATAGTGGTTCAAGGTTTGATAGTAGTTCCAGGTTTGATAGTAGTTCCAGGTTTGATAGAAGTTCCAGGTTTGATAGTTGATCCAGGTCTGATAGTGGTTCCAGGTTTGATAGTGGTTCCAGGTTTGATAGCAGTTCCAGGTTTGATAGTGGTTACAGGTTTGATAGAATTCCAGGTTTGATCGTGGTCCCAGGTTTGATAGGAGTTCCAGATTTGACAGTGGTTCCAGGTTTATTGGTGGTTCCAGGTTTGATAGTGGTGCCAGGTTTGACAGTAGTTCCAGGTATGGTAGTGGTTCCAGGTTTGATAGTAGTTCCAGGTTTGGTAGTGGTTCTAGGATTGATAGTAGTTCCGGGTTTGGTAGTGGTTCCATGTTTAGCAGTGGTTCCATGTTTTATTGTGGCTCCAAGTTTACTGGTGGTTCCAAGTTTATTGGTGGTCCCAGGTCTGATAATAGTTCCAGGTTTGATAGTGGTTCCAGGTTTGATAGTAGTTCCAGGTTTGGTAGTAGTTCCAGGATTGATAGTGGTTCAAGATTTGGTAGTGGTTCAAGCTTTGGTAGTGGTTCCAGGTTTATAGGTGGTTCCAAGTCAGATAATAGTTCCAGGTTTGATAGTAGTTTCGGGTTGATAGTGGTTCCAGGTTTGGTAGTGGTTCCAGGTTTGGTAGTGGTTGCAGGAGGTTTGATAGTAGTTCCAGGTTTGGTAGTGGTTCCAGGTTTGCTAGTGGTTCCAGGTTTACTGGAGATTCCAGGTTTGATAGTAGTTCCAGTTTTGATAGTGGTTCCAGGTTTGATAGTGGTTCCAGGTTTGGTAGTGGTTCCAAGTTTGGTAGTGGTTGCAGGTTTGATAGTAGTTCCAGGTTTGGTAGTGGTTCCAGGTTTGATAGTAGTTCCAGGTTTACTGGTGGTTCCAGGGTTTACTGGTGATTCCATGTTTAATCGTGGTTCCCAGTCTGATAGTGGTTCCAGGTTTGATAGTAGTTCCAGGTTTGATAGTGGTTCCAGGTGTGCTAGTGGTTTCAGGTTTGGTAGTGGCTCCAGGTTTACTGGTGGTTACAGGTTTTATTGTGTTTCCAGGTTTGATAGTGGTTCAAGGTTTGATAGTAGTTCCAGGTTTGATAGTAGTTCCAGGTTTGATAGAAGTTCCAGGTTTGATAGTTGATCCAGGTCTGATAGTGGTTCCAGGTTTGATAGTGGTTCCAGGTTTGATAGCAGTTCCAGGTTTGATAGTGGTTACAGGTTTGATAGAATTCCAGGTTTGATCGTGGTCCCAGGTTTGATAGGAGTTCCAGGTTTGACAGTGGTTCCAGGTTTATTGGTGGTTCCAGGTTTGATAGTGGTTCCAGGTTTGATAGCAGTTCCAGGTTTGATAGTGGTTACAGGTTTGATAGAATTCCAGGTTTGATCGTGGTCCCAGGTTTGATAGGAGTTCCAGGTTTGACAGTAGTTTCCAGGTATGGTAGTGGTTCCAGGATTGATATTGGTTCCAGGTTTGGTCGTGGTTGCAGGTTGGGTAGTGGTTTCAGGTTTGATAGTAGTTCCAGGTTTGGTAGTGGTTCTAGGATTGATAGTAGTTCCGGGTTTGGTAGTGGTTCAATGTTTAGCAGTGGTTCCATGTTTTATTGTGGCTCCAAGTTTACTGGTGGTTCCAGGTTTATTGGTGGTCCCAGGTCTGATAATAGTTCCAGGTTTGATAGTGGTTCCAGGTTTGATAGTAGTTCCAGGTTTGGTAGTAGTTCCAGGATTGATAGTGGTTCAAGATTTGGTAGTGGTTCAAGCTTTGGTAGTGGTTCCAGGTTTATAGGTGGTTCCAAGTCAGATAATAGTTCCAGGTTTGATAGTAGTTTCGGGTTGATAGTGGTTCCAGGTTTGGTAGTGGTTCCAGGTTTGGTCGTGGTTGCAGGAGGTTTGATAGTAGTTCCAGGTTTGGTAGTGGTTCCAGGTTTGCTAGTGGTTCCAGGTTTACTGGAGATTCCAGGTTTGATAGTAGTTCCAGTTTTGATAGTGGTTTCAGGTTTGGTAGTGGTTCCAGGTTTACTGGTGGTTACAGGTTTTATTGTGGTTCCAGGTTTGATAGTGGTTCCAGGTTTTATAATAGTTCCAGGTTTGATAGTGGTTCCAGGTTTACTGGTGGTTCATGGTCTGGTAGTGGTTCAAGGTTTACTGGTTCTTCCAGGTTTGGTAATGGTTCCAGGTTTGATCGTTGTTCCAGGTTTGGTAGTGGTTCCAGGTTTGATAGTAGTTTCAGGTTTGATAGTGGTTCCAGGTTTACTAGTGGTTCCAGGTTTACTGGAGATTCCAGGTTTGATAGTAGTTCCAGTTTTGATAGTGGTTTCAGGTTTGATAGTGGTTCCAGGTTTACTAGTGGTTCCAGGTTAACTGGTGGTTCCAGGTCTGGTAGTGGTTCCAGGTTTGATAGTGGTTCCAGGTTTGGTAGTGGTTCCAGGTTTGCTAGTGGTTCCAGGTTTACTGGAGATTCCAGGTTTGATAGTAGTTCCAGTTTTGATAGTGGTTCCAGGTTAACTAGTGGTTTCAGGTTTGGTAGTGGTTCCAGGTTTACTGGTGGTTACAGGTTTTATTGTGGTTCCAGGTTTGATAGTGGTTCCAGGTTTTATAATAGTTCCAGGTTTGATAGTGGTTCCAGGTTTACTGGTGGTTCATGGTCTGGTAGTGGTTCAAGGTTTACTGGTTCTTCCAGGTTTGGTAGTGGTTCCAGGTTTGATCGTTGTTCCAGGTTTGGTAGTGGTTCCAGGTTTGATAGTAGTTTCAGGTTTGATAGTGGTTCCAGGTTTACTAGTGGTTCCAGGTTAACTGGTGGTTCCAGGTCTGGTAGTGGTTCCAGGTTTGATAGTGGTTCCAGGTTTGATAGTGGTTCCAGGTTTGGTAGTGGTTCCAGGTTTGATAGTGGTTCCAGGTTTGATTTAGGCTCAAGGTTTACTGGTGGTTCTATGTTTACTGGTGATTCCTCGTTTACTAGTGGTTCCAGGTTTGGTAGTGGTTCCAGGTTTGATAGTGATTCCAGGTTTGATAGTAGTTCCAGGTTTGATAGAAGTTCCAGGTTTGATAGAAGTTCCAGGTTTGGTAGTGGTTGCAGGTTTGATAGTGGTTCTAGGTTTGATAGTAGTTCCAGGATTGATAGTAGTTCCAGGTTTGGTAGTGGTTCCAGGTTTGATAGTGGTTCCAGGTTTGGTAGTTGTTCCAGGTTTGATAGTAGTTCCAGGTTTGGTAGTGGTTCCAGGTTTGATAGTAGTACCAGGTTTGGTAGTGGTTGCAGGTTTGATAGTGGTTCCAGGTTTGGTAGTGGTTCCAAGTTTGGTAGTGGTTGCAGGTTTGATAGTAGTTCCAGGTTTGGTCGTGGTTCCAGGTTTGATAGTAGTTCCAGGTTTACTGGTGGTTCCAGGGTTTACTGGTGATTCCATGTTTACTAGTGGTTCCCAGTCTGATAATGGTTCCAGGTTTGAAAGTAGTTCCAGGTTTGATAGTGGTTCCAGGTGTGCTAGTGGTTTCAGTTTTTGTAGTGGTTCCAGGTTTACTGGTGGTTCCAGGTTTTATTGTGTTTCCAGGTTTGATAATGGTTCAAGGTTTGATAGTAGTTCCAGGTTTGATAGTAGTTCCAGGTTTGATAGAAGTTCCAGGTTTCCTAGTTGTTCCAGGTTTGATCGTGGTTCCAGGTTTGATAGTGGTTCATGGTTTGATAGCAGTTCCAGGTTTGATAGTGGTTACAGGTTTGATAGAAGTTCCAGGTTTGATATCGGTCCCAGGTTTGATAGTAGTTCCAGGTTTGACAGTAGTTCTAAGTTTGATAGTGGTTCCAGGTTTACTGGTGATTCCAGGTTTACTGGTGATTCCAGGTCTGATAGTGGTTCGAGGTTTGATAGTGGTTCCAGGTTTATTGGTGGTTCCAGGTTTGATATTTGACCAGGTTTGACAGTAGTTCCAGGTATGGTAGTGGTTCCAGGATTGATATTGGTTCCAGGTTTGGTCGTGGTTGCAGGTTTGGTAGTGGTTGCAGGTTTGATAGTAGTTCCAGGTTTGGTAGTGGTTCTAGGATTGATAGTAGTCCCGGGTTTTGTAGTGGTTCTAGGATTGATAGTAGTTCCAGGTTTGGTAGTGGTTCTAGGATTGATAGTAGTTCCGGGTTTTGTAGTGGTTCCAGGTTTAGTAGTGGTTCCATGTTTTATTGTGGCTCCAAGTTTACTGGTGGTTCCAGGTTTATTGGTGGTCCCAGGTCTGATAATAGTTCCAGGTTTGATAGTGGTTCCAGGTTTGATAGAAGTTCCAGGTTTACTGGTGATTCCAGGTTTACTGGTGATTCCAGGTCTGATAGTGGTTCGAGGTTTGATAGTGGTTCCAGGTTTATTGATGGTTCCAGGTTTGATATTTGACCAGGTTTGACAGTAGTTCCAGGTATGGTAGTGGTTCCAGGATTGATATTGGTTCCAGGTTTGGTCGTGGTTGCAGGTTTGGTAGTGGTTGCAGGTTTGATAGTAGTTCCAGGTTTGGTAGTGGTTCTAGGATTGATAGTAGTTCCGGGTTTTGTAGTGGTTCCATGTTTTATTGTGGCTCCAAGTTTACTGAATGGTCCAGGTTTATTGGTGGTCCCAGGTCTGATAATAGTTCCAGGTTTGATAGTGGTTCCAGATTTGATCGTAGTTCCGGGTTTTTGGTAGTTGTTCCAGGATTTATAGTGGTTCCAGGTTTGATTGTGGCTCAAGGTTTACTGGTGGTTCTATGTTTACTGGTGATTCCTCGTTTACTAGTGGTTCCAGGTTTGGTAGTGGTTCCAGGTTTGATAGTGGTTCCAGGTTTTATGGTGATTTCAGGTTTGGTAGTTGTTGCAGGTTCACTGGTGGTTACAGGTTTTATTGTGGTTCCAGGTTTGATAGTGGTTCCAGGTTTGATAGTAGTTCCTGGTTTGATAGTGGTTAGAGGTTGGATAGTAGTTCCAGGTTTGACAGTGGTTCCAGGTTTGATAGAAGTTCCAGGTTTACTGGTGATTACAGGTTTTATTGTGGTTCCAGGTTTGGTAGTGGTTCCAGGTTTACTGGTGGATACAGGTTTTATAGTGGTCCCAGGTTTGACAGTAGATCCAGGTTTGATAGAAGTTCCAGGTTTACTGGTGGTTGCAGGTTTTATTGTGGATCCAGGTTTGATAGTGGTTCCAGGTTTGACAGTATTTCCAGGTTTGATAGGGGATCCAGGTTTTATAGTAGATCCAGGTTTGATAGAAGTTCCAGGTTTGAAAGTGGTTCCAGGTTTTATAGTAGTTCCAGGTTTGAAAGTAGTTCCAGGTTTTGATAGTGGTTCCAGGTTTGATAGTAGTTCCTGGTTTAATGGTGGCTCCAGGTTTGATAGTGGTTCCATGCTTGATAGTAGTTCCAGATTTGATAGTGGTTCCAGGTTTTATAGTGGTTCTAGGTTTGATAGTAGTTCCAGGTCTGGTAGTGGTTCCAGGTTTTATAGTGGTTCCAGGTTTGATCATGGTTCCAAGTTTGATAGAAGTTCCAGGTTGACTGATGGTTATAGGTTTTATTGTGGTTCCAGGTTTGATAGTGGTTCCAGGTTTGATACTAGTTCCAGGTTTGATAGTGGTTCCAGGTTTGAAAGTGGTTCCAGGTTTTATAGTGGTTCCAGATTTTACAGTGGTTCCAGATTTGATAGAAGTTCCAGGTTTACTGGTGATTACAGGTTTTATTGTGGTTCCAGGTTTGATAGTGGTTCCAGGTTTGATAGTAGTTCCAGGTTTGATAGTGGTTCCAGGTTTGATAGGGGTTCCAGATCTGGTAGTGGTTCCAGGTTTTATAGTGGTCCCAGGTTTGATAGGAGGTTTGATCCAGGTTTGATAGAAGTTCCAGGTTTACTGGAAGTTCCAGGTTTTATTGTGGTTACAGGTTTCATAGTGGTTCCAGGTTTGATAGAAGTTCCAGCTTTGAAAGTGGTTCAAGGTTTTATAGTAGTTCCAGCTTTGACAGTAGTTCCAGGTTCCATAGTGGTTCCAGGTTTGATAGTTCTTCCAGGTTTCATACTAGTTCCAGTTTTAACAGTAGTTCCAGGTTTTATAGTGGTTCCAGGTTTACTGGTGGTTATAGGTCTGATAGTGGTTCCAGGTCTGATAGTGGTTCCACGTCTGATAGTGGTTTCCAGGTTTACTGGTGGTTCCAGGTCTGATAGTGGTTCCAGGTCTGATAGTTGTTCCAGGTCTGATATTTGTTCCAGGTTTACTGGTGGTTCGAGGTTTGATAGTAATTCCAGGTTTGAAAGTGGTTCTAGGTTTGATAGTAGTTCCAGGTTTGATAGAAGTTCCAGGTTCACTGGTGGTTACATGTTTTATTGTGGTTACAGGTTTCATAGTGGTTCCATGTTTGCTAGTGGTTCCAGGTTTACTGGAGATTCCAGGTTTGATAGTAGTTCCAGGTTTGATAGAAGTTCCAGCTTTGAAAGTGGTTCAAGGTTTTATAGTAGTTCCAGGTTTGACAGTAGTTCCAGGTTCTATAGTGGTTCCAGGTTTGATAGTTCTTCCAGGTTTCATACTAGTTCCAGGTTTGACAGTAGTTCCAGTTTTGACAGTAGTTCCAGGTCTGATAGTGGTTCCAGGTTTACTGGTGGTTCCAGGTCTGATAGTAGTTCCAAGTCTGATAGTGGTTCCAGGTCTGATAGTAGTT
Source organism: Lipophrys pholis (assembly GCF_963383615.2). Classification (NCBI taxonomy): domain Eukaryota; kingdom Metazoa; phylum Chordata; class Actinopteri; order Blenniiformes; family Blenniidae; genus Lipophrys; species Lipophrys pholis. The sequence continues at coordinate 25,789,612 of NC_137643.1, forward strand.
CCAAGTATGATAGTTGTTCCAGGTCTGATAGTGGTTCCAGGTCTGATAGTGGCTCCAGGTCTGATAGTGGTTCCAGGTCTGATAGTGGTTCCAGGTCTGATAGTGGTTCCAGGTCAGATAGTGGTTCCAGGTCTGATAGTGGCTCCAGGTCTGATAGTGGTTCCAGGTCTGATAGTGGTTCCAGGTCTGATAGTGGTTCCTGGTTTAATGGTGGCTCCAGGTTTGATAGTGGTTCCATGTTTGATAGTAGTTCCAGATTTGATAGTGGTTCCAGGTTTTATAGTGGTTCTAGGTTTGATAGTAGTTCCAGGTCTGGTAGTGGTTCCAGGTTTTATAGTGGTTCCAGGTTTGATCATGGTTCCAAGTTTGATAGAAGTTCCAGGTTGACTGATGGTTATAGGTTTTATTGTGGTTCCAGGTTTGATAGTGGTTCCAGGTTTGATACTAGTTCCAGGTTTGATAGTGGTTCCAGGTTTGAAAGTGGTTCCAGGTTTTATAGTGGTTCCAGATTTTACAGTGGTTCCAGATTTGATAGAAGTTCCAGGTTTACTGGTGATTACAGGTTTTATTGTGGTTCCAGGTTTGATAGTGGTTCCAGGTTTGATAGTAGTTCCAGGTTTGATAGTGGTTCCAGGTTTGATAGGGGTTCCAGATCTGGTAGTGGTTCCAGGTTTTATAGTGGTCCCAGGTTTGATAGGAGGTTTGATCCAGGTTTGATAGAAGTTCCAGGTTTACTGGAAGTTCCAGGTTTTATTGTGGTTCCAGGTTTGATAGTGGTTCCAGGTTTGATAGTAATTCCAGGTTTGATAGGTGTTCCAGGTTTAATATGGGATCCAGGTTTTATAGTAGATCCAGGTTTGATAGAAGTTCCATGTTTGAAAGTGGTTCCAGGTTTTATAGTAGTTCCAGGTTTGACAGTAGTCCCAGGTTTGATAGTGGTTCCAGGTTTGATAGTAGTTCCAGGTTTAATAGTGGTTCCAGGTTTGATAGTGGTCCATGTTTGATAGTAGTTCCAGATTTGATAGTGGTTCCAGGTTTGATAGTGGTTCCAGGTTTGATAGTAGTTCCAGGTCTGGTATTTGTTCCAGGTTTTATAGTTGTTCCAGGTTTGATAGAAGTTCCATGTTTGAAACTGGTTCCAGGTTTGATAGTAGTTCCAGGTTTGATAATGTTTCCAGGTTTGACAGAAGTTCCAGGTTTACTGATGGTTATAGGTTTTATTGTGGTTCCAGGTTTGATAGTGGTTCCAGGTTTGGTACTAGTTCCAGGTTTGATAGTGGTTCCAGGTTTGAAATTGGTTCCAGGTTTTATAGTAGTTCCATGTTTGACAGTAGTTCCAGGTTTGATCGTGGTTCCAGGTTTGATAGTAGTTCCAGGTTTAATTGTGGTTCCAGGTTTGATAGTGGTTCCAGGTCTGGTAATGGTTCCAGGTTTTATAGTGGTTCCAGGTTTGACAGTAGTTCCAGGTTCGATCGTGGTTCCGGGTTTGACAGTAGTTCCAGGTTTGATGGTGGTTCCAGGTTTGATAGTAGTTCCAGATTTGATAGTGTTTCCAGGTTTGACAGTTGTTCCAGGTTTGATTGTGGTTCCATGTTTGACAGTAGTTCCAGGTTTGATAGTGGTTCCAGGTTTGATAGTGCTTCCAGGTTTGATAGTAGTTCCAGGTTTGACAGTAATTCCAGGTTTGATAGTAGTTCCAAGTTTTGTATAGTGGTTCCAGGTTTGATAGTAGTTCCAGGTTTGAAAGTAGTTCCAGTTTTGACAGTAGTTCCAGGTTTGATAGTGGTTCCAGGTTTACTGGTGGTTCCAGGTTTACTGCTGGTTCCAAGTCTGATAGTGGTTCTTTGTTTGATAGTAGTTCCAGATGTGATAGTGGTTCCAGATTTGATAGTAGTTCCAGGTTTGACAGTAGTTCCAGGTTTACCGGTGGTTCCAGGTTTGATAGTAATTCCAGGTTTGAAAGTGGTTCTAGGTTTGATAGTAGTTCCAGGTTTGATAGAAGTTCCAGGTTTACTGGTGGTTACATGTTTTATTGTGGTTACAGGTTTCATAGTGGTTCCAGGTTTGATAGTGGTTCCAGGTTTGATAGAAGTTCCAGCTTTGAAAGTGGTTCAAGGTTTTATAGTAGTTCCAGCTTTGACAGTAGTTCCAGGTTCCATAGTGGTTCCAGGTTTGATAGTTCTTCCAGGTTTCATACTAGTTCCAGTTTTAACAGTAGTTCCAGGTTTTATAGTGGTTCCAGGTTTACTGGTGGTTATAGGTCTGATAGTGGTTCCAGGTCTGATAGTGGTTCCACGTCTGATAGTGGTTTCCAGGTTTACTGGTGGTTCCAGGTCTGATAGTGGTTCCAGGTCTGATAGTTGTTCCAGGTCTGATATTTGTTCCAGGTTTACTGGTGGTTCGAGGTTTGATAGTAATTCCAGGTTTGAAAGTGGTTCTAGGTTTGATAGTAGTTCCAGGTTTGATAGAAGTTCCAGGTTCACTGGTGGTTACATGTTTTATTGTGGTTACAGGTTTCATAGTGGTTCCATGTTTGCTAGTGGTTCCAGGTTTACTGGAGATTCCAGGTTTGATAGTAGTTCCAGGTTTGATAGAAGTTCCAGCTTTGAAAGTGGTTCAAGGTTTTATAGTAGTTCCAGGTTTGACAGTAGTTCCAGGTTCTATAGTGGTTCCAGGTTTGATAGTTCTTCCAGGTTTCATACTAGTTCCAGGTTTGACAGTAGTTCCAGTTTTGACAGTAGTTCCAGGTCTGATAGTGGTTCCAGGTTTACTGGTGGTTCCAGGTCTGATAGTAGTTCCAAGTCTGATAGTGGTTCCAGGTCTGATAGTAGTTCCAAGTATGATAGTTGTTCCAGGTCTGATAGTGGTTCCAGGTCTGATAGTGGCTCCAGGTCTGATAGTGGTTCCAGGTCTGATAGTGGTTCCAGGTCTGATAGTGGTTCCAGGTCAGATAGTGGTTCCAGGTCTGATAGTGGCTCCAGGTCTGATAGTGGTTCCAGGTCTGATAGTGGTTCCAGGTCAGATAGTGGTTCCAGGTTTGATAGTGGTTCCAGGTTTGATTTTGGCTCAAGGTTTACTGGTGGTTCTATGTTTACTGGTGATTCCTCGTTTACTAGTGGTTCCAGGTTTGGTAGTGGTTCCAGGTTTGATAGTGATTCCAGGTTTGATAGTAGTTCCAGGTTTGATAGAAGTTCCAGGTTTGATAGAAGTTCCAGGTTTGGTAGTGGTTGCAGGTTTGATAGTGGTTCTAGGTTTGATAGTAGTTCCAGGATTGATAGTAGTTCCAGGTTTGGTAGTGGTTCCAGGTCAGATAGTGGTTCCAGGTCTGATAGTGGTTCCAGGTCTGATAGTGGTTCCAGGTCAGATAGTGGTTCCAGGTCTGATAGTGGTTCCAGGTCTGATAGTGGTATCGCCTCAGTCACACAGTATTATGGGAATGAGTCCATCCTCTGATTAAAGGGGACAGTGTTATAAATAGACGATGTCTCCTGGCGGTCTTTGGCGGGACCGGGCTCTCTGACCTTGATGTGAGGAATGTAATTTTATTCTGTAATCAGGACCCAGCAGGCCTGAGTGGTTCTGCCTCCCGGAGTGTGGACATGATGCAGATGTGTGCTCAGAGCTCTGGGAGCGTGTTGCATGCTGCAGGACTGTGAGACAGAGAACCAAAGTGGGACGGGCAGCCTGAAGCACAGCCTCTGCCCTTGGAGTGTTTTCTGTTTGCTTGTTTGTTGATCCGTCTGTCACGAGCGCCGCCTCAGACTCTGCTGATTGGATTTCCTGGAGAGCCAAAATGGAGGGATTGATTTATGGAGGACGGAGGACGGAGGACGGAGGACACCGTCAGGACTGAGGGGGACAGTCTGAAGGCAGGAGCAGCTTTAAAAGAGGCTTCAGAGGGGAAAACCTCTTGAATGTCAATGAAAGTACATTTGTTATTCTCATGAACTCAGATTTTATTCCCTTGATTATTACAACATAGTACCTGAGGTATTCTAAGAATTCACGGACAATTTAAATAATTTATAATTCAATGGGAGCAACACGTCTCATAAAGTAAAGATCAGCTCAGGGTGAAAAAAATGGATTTGAAGAAGTTCCTGTGTCTGCAAAGAACTACATCCAAAACAATGTTAAAGGAAAATGTGACTCAACATAAAATTTCCAGAGGTTTTCAAGCTGTAGCCACTGATGGAGCCTTTTAGAGGAGGAAGAATATCTCCCAGCACATATTTAGTCTAGTACAACTGGATAAATGAGAATATCCTGGAAATGCTGATTTTGCATTTATTTTCCCTTAAAAGAGGTTTATTCTGATACAGTGCCTGACGGAAGTCTAGTGGCTTTGGCACACATTGACCTGAAGTTCCCCTTAAATATATTTATAATCAATTCATTTTTTTTAAAGAAATTGTTCATTTTAATCCCAACAGCTTCTGGAATTATATTTCGGCGCAAAGCAAAATTGTTAAAAAGCATTGGAATGTTCACAGCTTGTAAAGACCAGTGTCAGTATTGCAAATACACAAGTCTTGTCGCTTTGTCATATGATGCACCGAGTCCTAGACTAGAGCTTCACTTGTGACAAATACTGAATCATCTAATCCTCAGGCGTGTATATTTCAGTAACAAACCTTCACACCAACTGCAGCTCTGTAGGAAGAAAACATCATACGTCTGAAATATCAAGAAGTCTTAGCTTCCTCATACGTTTCCAACCATAAGGGGCCAAATCCTCCTGCAGGATGGCGCTCCATCGCATACTTCCATCGCCACATCAACGTGGCTCCAGGTGAAGTAGATGAAGGAGCTCCAGGATTGGCCAGCCCAGTCACCTGACAGGAACACCATGGAGCATGTCTGGGTCGGAAGACAGAACCAAAGAATCCTGATGAACTCTGGGAGGCATGCAGGACCGCTTTCTGTACTATCCCTGATGGATTCATCAGTCCTTGTCAAACTGCATCAAGCTCATGGAGTCATGGAAGACAGTCCATTTGGATCTCACAGCACCATGACCTCATTCACTGATCGTATAGAATCTAATGGTAGATTTGAATCCAATACTTCGTTAGATTTTCACATTACTTTCTGTAGGCGACTAAACTCTTGTCCTGGACCTTTCTGTTTTCATTAAATGATAACAAATCATTTAATGAAACATTTATTTTGGTACATTGATCTTTTGGGAGGGTTTCAGCTTCCATCTCTGAAACCAATTGATTCATTTCAAATGAAGTTATTATCTGTTGTTGCTACCAAATGGATAAGTCAGGGACTGTATATGGAATGAAACAGACTTTCATAATGCTGCCCGCACACACCTTTTATATTTATGTGTATTACAAAGTGCAGCTGTCTAATTGAGAGTTCATTAAGACCCCCTGGTCTGTGACCCATGACCTCTGACTCCCTGCCCTGACCCCCTGACCCTCTTACCTCTGACCCCCTGACCTCTGACCCCCTGACCTCTTACCTCTGACCCTCTTACCTCTGACCCCCTGACCTCTGACCCCCTGACCTGTTACCTCTGACCCCCTGACCCATGACCTCTGACTCCCTGGCCTGACCCTCTGACCTCTGACCCTCTTACCTCTGACCCCCTGACCTCTGACTCCCTGGCCTGACCCCATGACCTCTGACCCCCTGACCTCTGACTCCCTGGCCTGACCCCATGACCTCTGACCCCCTGACCTCTGACCCCATGACCTCTGACCTCTGACCCCCTGACCTCTGACCTCTGCAGTCTGTGCTCCAGCCTCCCTGCGGTTTTAGTGCCTCTGCGGAAAATTGTGATTTTAAGAGAACCTGGATCAACTTTTCCAACATGGATGTAGTGACAGCAACCTGCCTGCTGTCCATTACTGCCCCCTGCTGTCCACTACTGCCCCCTACCTACCCCTGCTTGCTGCTGGTCCTCTGGGTTCTTGCAGCTCAGATGGACTTTTAGTCCGGGCATTTCCTCTTTTAGCGCCGTTTAAAACACATTGTGAGATGTTGAGTTGATTCCACCTGTCAGTGTGGGTTCTGCATGTTCTCCCTGTGTATGCAGTTCCTCCAGGTCCTCTCTGATTTACTTCATCTCATATTCTAAAGGGGAAACATCTGGGTGAGATGGGTGGTCCTAGACCTTTTTCCTTAGGCCCCCCAAAATGTTCTCAAAAATGGCCGCAGACCTCCTCACTCATCAGTGATCCACCAAAACCTTACAGTGAAGACAAATCCCTGTGGACACCCACACTCGTACCAACATAGCAGGATAGGAGCCCTTAAAAGACCAGTGTTGCTCTGCAGGTCTGCTCAACATTCTAGACAATGGGTCTTATGATGGCCTTCTCCCGCGTTATCTCTGACATTTTCCCAAATGAGAAATGCGCCCTGCAGTGAAAAGCTCTGGGAGAGATTGTTTGAATAGTCAGATCACTCCTGAAACCTCCAGCTGAACATGTCTGTGTGCTGCTTTTAAATCCATCCAGAGATCTCCACACCGATCCTGTGAAAAACAAGCTGCTGATTCTCATGTGTCAGTCGACACCTCAGCTGTGAACACAACATCCAAACTGTAAAGTCCCCGGGCAGCATCAACGCCGCCTCACCTACAGCCACGGGACACCTGTGAGCACTCACACATCCGAGCGAGCTGGATACATAAGGCGTGTTTCCACCGCACAAAAAGTGCGGTAATGGACTGGTATGGTCCGTTACGGTTCGGGTTTCCACCGCAAGAATTTGGGATTTTACAGAAAATCCCGCTCCAAAGGTGGAGGCTTCTCCGCTACCCCTCCCTCGGGGTACTCAGGACCATGGAACGGGTCTGAGTTTGAGGAGCCGTCTGCTGATTGGTCAGTGATTTACGTCACTGTCGAGACTCCCGCCATTGAATCCGTGTAAGTTCTCACCATTGCTTCCTGAGCAGTAACTGTTCCTGCAGGCGAAACAGGAAGCCTGCAACCACAAATAGGATGACCACGAAATCCTCCATGGTACTCCGAGCTTCTCCTGCATTTCTAACAACAACCCTTTTCTGTGTTTCGTTCTTGCGTGATGACATCACATACCTGCGCCGTTCGGCGGCGCTCACCACCCCGCCTACATTGTAACCCTCCCCTCTGCGGTGGAAACGCGACCCAAATTTCAGTCGGGGTCTGCTTTGCTGTACCGCTCCGATCCTTCCCTGCACCGTGTGTGTGTGTGTGTGTGTGTGTGTGTGTGTGTGTGTGTGTGTGTGTGTGTGTGTGTGTGTGTGTGTGTGTGTGTGTGTGTGTGTGTGTGTGTGTGTGTGTGTGTGTGTGTGTGTGTGTGTGTGTGTGTGTGTGTGTGTGTGTGCATATCTCCTTAATTTTCCCTTTGAATAAGTCGTTCTTCTTCTTTTGGGTTTTACGGCAGTTTGTGTCCATGAATTTGCACTACTGCCATCTGCTGGCTAAATCCATCTGCATTGTCCCCCCCCTCTTGATTTAGTCCTAAAGGTGACAACACATGAAGAAAACATCCATTGTCTAAACCACTTTACTACTATTGGGTTTGAGGATTGCTGGACCTGATTCTCACTAACTGTATGCTAGATCAGGATACACCTTGTCCAGGTGAAGGCAGGGTACCTCTAGATAGATGAAGTCCCTCTGCACAGGTGAGGACAGGGAGAACATGCTGTCTCTACACAGAAAGGTCCAGGCTGTGTTTGAATCCAGGCGAAAGTGCTAACATTCAGTCAAACCAAAATAAGTTCAAGATTCGTAGGAAAAGTGAGTGTCATTTCAGCATTATACCATTTTAAGAACATTTAAAAAAAATAAAAATGGAAGCACATTTTGGACGAGATGGCACAGGTTGCCTGCCGCTCTGCCTCTGCTCTCATTCTGAACACTCTCTATGCGATCACTATCACTTCATCCACAAACAGCCCATGTGGAGCAGCCTAAACGCTGTCCTCTCAGCCTGTGGTTCACTGCCGTCAAATTTCACCCAAGAGACAAACACTTGTCAAGTACCACCCTCCCTTCTTACCCACAGAGAGGCTGGCGTCCCGGCAACAACAGCGTTAACTCTCAGTCAGAGCTGTGGAGGAATGATCGGTGCCTCTACCAGCCAACGTCCCAACAGCTTACCTCACTGGGGTCTTCCCATCCTGATGCGGTGAGCCTACATGGCCCGCCGGCTGTCCACCATACATACTTTCCACTTCTTTCCACCGAGGCAGCCAGTAGCTGGAACCGAACCTCACAGCAGGTGAGACAGACAACCTCCAACCTTGTCCCTTCTTCCTCCACTCCTGGGACTGCTGGTAACGTGCTCTGCCTGTCATACCCTGGATTATTATCTGGATTCCCATGAATTCCACTTCGACTAGAGTTAGCCCCACGCTAAACATCCTTCATAGGACCGGACCACTGCTATACTACGCTGCCGATCTCCGCCCCATCAACCACCACCTTTCCCCAGACGACCTGAACTCACTCAAAGAAGCCAGAATAGTTTGCACCATCAGCCCTACACACAGAGGTTCTGGCTGTAATGTAAGTTTGTTTACCACTCCTCATCCTCACCCTTCAGTACCTTTATCTGGTACCATCGTCGGTCCGAGTTATGTCATCCCGACAAACAGCAACACGTAAATCTGACCAACCTCATCTACCTCTGTCTAACACCTGCTCGCTCTCCAACAAAAGCCTCATCCTCCATGACTGCATACTCACCATCAATCTGGACTTCCTCTGTTTAACTGAAACATGGTACAGATGTTGACTGAAGCAAGCATCACTGCACAACACACATACATAGAAAGCCTGTCCTGAAGGGAAGGGTGGCGGTATTTCAGCTCTCTATAGAAAGAACATTGAAATCACCACACTCTCCATCCCTGCTGCACCTCATTCTAACATGTTGTCTACACATTCCCTGACCCCACCCCTCTGATCACTGCTGCCATTTACCCCCCACCCAAAACAAGCCTGGCTTTCCTCACTAGCATCTCCGACTTCCCAAACCAACACAGTGCCGTCCTTCCATCTGTCCGTCTCCTTGAACACTTCAACATTCACATTGACAATCCCAGCTGTACACAAGCCAATGAATTTCTGGATACTCTGGAAACTCAACACATTCACTTCTCCACACACAACCGTGGCCACATCCTGGACTTAGTCTGCTCCACTGACTTCCAGATGTTGCAGCCATCATGCCCCAACCTCTTCATGAGAGCTGCTTGGTCAACCTCGTCTTCACACCTCATCTGTGTTGGATGGACAGACCTGCCAACCTGCTCAAGATATTTTGAGAACCACTTGTGTTGTGTGGCTTTTTTTCTTAAACTTTTGAAACTCCATTGCTTTGCACGCAGTCATTTCCCCATTCACTGCTGGAAATTGGTTATAAAAAACAATAAAACCTATATTTTTGATTACAAAACTTTTAATAAAGAAAATAAAGACATTTTGCACTCATCAACAGAAAACCCCCAAATGCTATGTCCTCATCATGACAGCCTGTCAATGGAACACAAACACTTTCACAACATGAAAATGCTGTGAACAAACCAAGGGAACTATATTATTTAAATATGTTTTATTTTGTTGACCATGGCAGTGGTTCCAAAACTTCCTGCAAAACATTTGTTGGCTTCATGTTTAAACTGTATAAATAATCACATTCCTCCTTATATACAGGCCGACTGCAATGGATACACACACACACACACACACACACACACACACACACACACACACACACACACACACACACACACACACACACACACACACACACACACACACACACACATACAGTTTACCTTTTTAAGCACCAACTGCAGCGAGTGGGGAACGGAGGACGGAGAGGGAGGCGGAGGCGGAGGGCAGGAGGAGGGGGGGGGGGGGGGGAGGGGGGCGGGATGTTACGCTAAATGTTCGTACACTCGTTATTCTCCACTTTTCTACAGCTAAAACTGCTTCCCCACGCTGCTGCATCGTGTTGTTAGACACGAGTACCGCGCATGCTTTTTGTGTAGTTTAGAGTCGTACCAGCGTATTTAGGTACCGAACTGCGTACTTGCTACGCAAAATGCGAAGAGGTTGGCAGGTTTGGATCTAGTGACTTCCAGACACTGCTCTCCACCATCACTTCCCTTTACAAGCCCCATGACAACACGTCATCCTGCACGTCTAATAAATGTCTGGCTTTCCTCAAAATCTTTTAACTCCATCTACAACAACCTCCACATTGCCACTGCCCCCACCCCACCTCTCCAACCTGTCCCACCCTCCTTCCACTGCTCAGCCTTTATCTCAGTTCTCTTCCATTTCTCCTGCCCACCTCTGTGAACTCATGCTCAGCATGAAGACACCTGCACCCCGGACTCCATCCCATCCCAGCTCATCCAGAACCGTCTACCTGTCCTCTGCCCTCATCACTCATATCATCAACTCTTCCCTTTGCTCTGAATCTCCCCAATCTCAAAAATCCTAGACTCAATCCTGACGTCCAACTTCTGTCCCATTTCCAGCCTCCCCTTACACTCTAGAATATTACAATGCGCCATCACTTCACAGCTCCAAACCCACCTCTCCTCCAGTAACCTCTATGAAGTATTTCAGTCTGGTTTCCCACTGAAACAGCCCTTCTCCCAATATCCAACAACCGCCTCCTCTCTGGAAACTCTGGACATGTCAGCATTGTGAACCTCACTGACCTCACTGCTGCTTTCCAACATCATCCACTACTCCTCCTACCTCGCAAGTCTTGAAACATCCCTCAACATCACTGGTACCTGGATCAACCTTACCTCTCCCACTGACATGAATTATTCCATGTAAAGAACCTCTCCTCCACAGCTCTCCTGTCACAAAGTGTTTTCCATGGTTTGGTGCTGGGCCCCCTGCCCTTTGTCCTCTACATCCTCCACCTTTGTAATTTCATTTGTCGTCATGATCTCCAATTCCACTGCTATGCTGACGATGTCCAACTCCACCTCTCCACCAATTCTGTAAAAGTGCCTCTCTAAAATAAAACCAGAGTTGCAAAACAACTTCCTACAAATAAGCCCCAAATCCCCCACCCAACCCATTGACCAGTTCGGTGTCACTGTTGGAAACTCCTCTCTGACTGCCTCCTCTTACACCAGCAACCTTGGAGTAATCTCTTTAATGTTTTTCCTTCTGTTTGACAGCTCAGCCATGCAACATTTTGTGGTTGACGACCTGTCAGTGTCAGAAATGCTTTTGAAATGATAGAAAACTGGCATGGGGGGCGGCTACAGGTTGGGCCGCATGGTGGCGCAGCGGTCAGTGCTCTCACATCACAGCGAGACGGTTGTGGGTTCAAATCCTTGAGCAAGTGTCCTTGAGCAAGCCCCCTGCCCCCCACCAGCTCCCCCTGAGCGCTATGCTAATTGGCTGCCTACCAATGGGTCAATATGGTGAAGAACTTTCCTGAAGGGGATTAATAAAATATGATTCTTCTTCTTCAGTTACCACACCGATCCAACGAGCCTGAGCAGAACATTCTAGATACAAACAATAACTGAGTATCAAACAAACAAATATATAAATAAGGAAAAGAACATTGATAGATGCAAAAGTTATTGATTTGACATTTTGAAGAAAACAAGCAATAGTAGCATATCTCATGGAAAAGTGTGTGTGTGTGTGTGTGTGTGTGTGTGTGTGTGTGTGTGTGTGTGTGTGTGTGTGTGTGTGTGTGTGTGTGTGGTTTGCCCACTTTGTATAGTTGGAACTTGATGTGGGGGTCTGGACAGCGCTACCTGGGCACCCAGCACCCTGCCAGACCCAGGAAGGCGTCAGCAGATCATCCCAGGGAGTCGTCTCTGAATAGTTAGAAGAAGCAGAACGTAGCTGGACTACAAAACGTTCCATATGAGCATTTCTAGCTTGTTTCAAGACAGGCCTGCAACAAGGTGCTTTTTATAATTGGGTAATATGGCAGTTCTGCACGCCACCATCGGGTTCTCCCACAGAGGCACGAAGTCAGATGTTCTATAACCATTATTTTATTAAATAAATGAAAAGGAACCCAGAGCACAGACTCTGCAGCCCTGTGTGTGTCCTCTACCTGTCACCCTGTCTCTGGGCGGCTCCTCCTTTATGGGCAGAGATGTGACTGAGCACCTGATGGGAATCAGGCGCTCAGTCACATCTCTGCCACAGGTAAACACACCAGACACAGTGATAACCAGAACAGGTGGAGTTTTACTACACTGTTAAATCCTTCGTACTTCTTCAATAGAAACAACTTCATTTCTTACTCAGAGTGAACTTATCACTTCTCAGTCCAGATCTCCGCTTCAGCTCCTTTGTTCCACTCTCTCCTCCTCTGTTCACTATCAACTCTTTTCTCCGTCCTCCTTCTTTCCATCTCCTTGACAACCATTGATGCATTGCTGCATCTCACTTCCATTGCCATAGTAACCATAATGGAGTGGGTTGCCATGGCAACACTCTATCCTCATTCCACCATCAAGGACAGGGAGAGGTACAAGTGTAGGAGAACACATTCCCCCAAAGAACACACGCACGCACGCACGCGCGCGCACACACACACACACACACACACACACACACACACACACACACACACACACACACACACACACACACACACACACACACACACACACACACTCGCACACCCACATTCAGGTATAGCCAGAATGTACCTTTAGCTCCCACACACATGCAAAGTGCAGCATCTGGATCACTTCTCGTTCTGCGTGCGGTACAAAGTGAGCGTGTGACGTCAGAAAGGAAAGTTGGAAGAGGCAGAAGGTGGTGCTTCTTAAATTCCCAGTGTGTTAAAGGATTATCTGCTGTGCCTAACAATCCTTCTCTTTTAATAATTCATGATTGTGAAACTAATTTATGAAGTTGAGATGGTTTTATGTGGCATCAGCTACTACTGCACAAAATGTACAGTGAGCATCTATTGATTTCTAGAAAAGAGGAGACTTGGCCCGACCTTGAGATACATACATCAAACTGGGGGTTTGTTTCAAAATTTATTCAAAGTACCTCCTCTCTGTGGATAAAATAATGAGTTATTCAACAAAATACTATCTCTGTTTAACCAGAGACACGATAAGACGGTCTTCACAGAGTTACTCATAATATATTAAGTCTGGTAATCTCTCATATGCAGTACAATAGTAACTTTGCCATTAAATAATGACAGAAGTAATGCCTCTTCTTAATAGTAAATTAAAATATGCCAACAAAATAATAGCTCATATGTATTCTTGTACCAATAAAGAAAAAGCATGAATAAAGCTCTGGATAACTCTTTTATTTGAGAATATTTAGCTTGAACTAACGTTTGCAATTGTAATATTGTAGACACACAGTAACCTCACAAAAAACGCTAGTATGACCAACTTAAAGTATCTCTACTGCAGTTTTTAATCTGTGTCTCCATCCACTCTATTAGACACTGACAGGAAGTTTGTCTTTATTTCCTCTGAAAGCTGAACTTCCTTGTGGTCTCGTTTACAGATGAGAGTTAATGCTGTTCAGACGTCCGTCAAAGTGCTTCAGTTTTCTGTGTAAAGCAACAGTCACTTCAAACATCCATCCATCTCCTTCCACTTATCAGTTTCTGGGTCGCGGGGGTGTCAGTCTGAGCACCGTCACCCAGATCACATTCCACCTGATTAAGAACCTTCCTGTACGGGTAAGGTGGCGCCCGGCGTGGGACACGAACCCTCTACCCTGAGACTGTGAGTCTCATGCTCTACCTACTGAGCTAGCCGGGGTCCCAGTTCAAACATATTCTTAATATTTACTTTGAAAAACCTATGAAAACATTTTTTATAGGTTTTTCATAGTTTCACTGATTTATAAAACCAACCCAGACTTTATATGAAAAGGACGCTGATTCTAACATAATGAATCTAACGGCTGTAGTGTGTGTTGTGCTGGCTTGAGGAAGCTTGTGAAGCGGCTCAGAGCTCCAGTGTGTTCCTGCAGGCCGCATTGTAAAGTGTCGGATTGTACAGAGCACGTCACTTTGGTTTCTTCTGTTCTATCAACATAGCCGGTGTGGGATTCTCTTCATTTTCTTTCTTTGCTAAACCCAACAGCTGAAATCTGTTGTTCCCGCTCTTCAGCACATCACACGAGTGGAAATCACTGGAGGTTTTCTGCTAGTATAAAAATGTCCAGATGAAGGATCACAAAGAGATGAGGGGCATCCACAAAGTTTTATGCAGTAGTACGACTTGTTTATATGTATTGTGAGTATGTAACAGTCAGAATCAATGACAGACTTGTGAATAAAATGATCAGTACTCTTAAAGACATCTTAAACTTAATGATCAAAATTCCGTGTTTCTTCGAGCTGTGTGTGAGAGTGATGTGTTGGAAGTGGTTAGAAAATGTCAGAATAAGAGCTCTACAGATTGTAATAATATTGATATATCATTGATCAAACAAGTTATTCATTGTATAATTAAGCCTCTGACTTACATTTGCAGTAGATCTTTTATAACAGGAACATTTCCGCAGAAAATGAAGCTGCTGAAGTATAAAGTACTTCCAATCTTTAAGAATGGAAACAAGCAGCTGGTGACAAACTACGGCTCATTATCAGATACATTTTCTAAAATATTAGAACAATTGTTTGTTCAACAACTAGATAACTTCCTAGACAAATACTAAATACTCAATGATCAACAGTATGGGTTTTGTCGCAATACGTCGTCACTCTAGTAGTGATGGATTTTGTTGAGAACATAACTGCTGTCGACAACAGAGAAAGTGAACTGGGACATTTATTGATCTGAGTGTTTGACACCATCAATCATTCTTTACTTTTACAGAAATGTCAGTACTATGAGATAAGGGGTGTGGTCAACCATTGGCTACTGACATAACAAACTCCAATATGTGCAAATTAACAGAACCGTATCATTTCAAAAAGCTTTATCTTGTGGCGTCCCTCAAGGTTCTGTTCTCGAACCCAAATTATATATTATTTACTTGAATGATATTTGTAGTGAAACAAAAACATTGAAAATGGTCATTTTTGCAGATGATACAACCTTATTTTGCTCAGGACAGGACCTCAAGCAGTTCAGTCTGAAAGTAGAAATTGACTGAATCTCTTGTTCTGAATGTTCTGATCAGAATAAGTTCTCTCTAAATGAACAGAAAACTACATTTATGAATTTTGGATCCCGTGAGAAAAACTGTAACATAAAACTGTTTGAATGGAACTGAATTAGAACGAGTGGGTGAAACTGGTTTTTGGGGATAATAAGAGACCATCAGCTTTGTTGGAAACCACATGTACAGTACGTTCAGTCTAAGCTATTAAAAACCCTTGGTAGGTTATATAATACTAAAACTGTACTGAACATAAAATGTCTGCCTATATTGTACTCCTCTCTTGTGCTACACTACTTATCATATTGCTCAGAAATGTAGAGAAATGCTTGTAACACATTCCTGGACCCGATCGTTAAACTACCAAAAAGAGCAATTAGAATAATAAACAACGCTGGAGTCCAGGAATCGACCAATCGACTCTTTATAAGAGCAAAACAATAAAAATGTATGGATTTACTTAAGTTCAAATAGCTGGAAATGATGTTAGGTGCTGTGAACGGGAGCCTCCCCATGAACATCCAATCCTTCTTCAAATTAAGACGAGGACATTCTAATTCAAGAGGTTTGCTTCGGTTTGAAACGAGCAAAATAAGAACCAACGTCAAACAAAGTGTGTTTCTGTTGTTGGAGGGAAATTATGGAACGATCTTAGTGATCAATTAAGTTAATCAGTTCTCTGTTCAAATTCCAAAAATTCCAGTTCTGTGAATAGTTCGTTCAGCACATCTCCTTCATTGAAATGGTCAGAGAGGAATGTGAGCTGAGGGGCAATAGTTGGTTTATTGTTGAGCTGATGTGACGTACAGGGAACATTGCTTCTGCCTAAACCCCCTTTGGTGGTGTTCTTTTGGTGGTGTTCTTTGGTGGTGTTCTTTTGGTGGTGTTCCTTTGGTGGTGTTCCTTTGGTGGTGTTCTTTTGGTGGTGTTCTTTGGTGGTGTTCTTGAAGGGAATATACAGTTGTTAAATGTAAACAACCAAACTAAAACATTTCATTTCATCACTGTGAGGAGTCGGGCCTGTTTAAAAGCGTGAATGCTGAAATGTAACTGCATGAACGTCCACACAAAGATAGTGTAACAGGGGGTCAGACTAATGAGGCAACAGCTGCTCTGTCAGCTGTTCCATGTTTCAGCTCGGCCAAGGACGAATGCATGCATAATGATGAGCAGCGATGCACCTGGGTCCACTTCCCCAAAGATCTCTCATGAAGACCTCAGCGCCATCTGCCAGCGACTGAGCGTCCTTATGAGGGAGGTTATACCATGAATTTTGAATTCCACCACAGAAAGAAAAATGCACGCAGAAGTCATATCTGATTGAAGTGGTACTGTAAAAACTCATAAAGATCCAAATCCAACAGGTCAGGAATCTCCCAGTTACGTGTTCTCTAGAGTGACCAATCATGCTTCTCCGTCTGGCAGTCTGA
>NC_137643.1:25808651-26043651 GCF_963383615.2 Lipophrys pholis
TGATGACAAACAAACAAGCACGGCTGACGACCTGTGGGACAAGAGATGTTTGGGTCAACATGGTGCAGCATTTACCAATCCATATGGTTCATTGTGTGAGAATCATGAAAGTGCACCCAAATTAAAACAAACAAACAAAAAAACATGTTTTCAAGATACACCAACTCTAAAACCAAAAGTATGACCTGATGGTGGCGCTACAGGAAATGTCCCATGAATCACCAAACCCAACAGTCTTCATACTCTTGTGGTCAGTAATGTTTGAAAAGCTTTCCAGATGCATTCTATGTGTAGGTTTGCCCTGATGGCGGCAGGAGATGACGGTCAACTTATTGAGAGGTTGGATTTTTCAAGGAGTTATTTATGTTTTCAACAGATCAACAAATTGCTTGACACAAAAAACTCTGTTAGCGGTTTGATGTAAATAATGTTTTGGAGGGGAAATTGATTCTAAGGATAAAATGTGTGGGTAACTGAAGGTAATAGGAGAGTTAAGGCAGTACTAAGTACTGCAAAGCTTGCAATCTCCAATATGCTTAAATCCAAAGTTCACTATATTAACATTGCCACAGCTCTTGTTTATGTCACACTGATCATTTTATACTTTTTGTTGTAAGGCTTTTTAAAATCGTTCTGCCTTCACGTTTCGTGCCGCTGCCTGCTTGTGTTTCTGCTGCGGTCACTGAATCCACCATGGATCAGAAACAGACAACAGAAGCTCCGTCTGAAGTCCTCTGCATCTGACTCTGAAGTGTGACGCTCGACATCCTCGCCTGAATAAGATCCAGCAGCTTCCATAGCAACCAGGCGCAAGAAGCTCCGTTACTATTCTGACCTTAAGATTCCATGGCAACATGGCTGCTATTTACATCTTCTTTAAACATGGAAAGCCTCCAATTCTTCCGTGCGTGGCCTGAAGCTCTCTGTCACAGTGCGACATGCTCTAAAAATATTGCTAAATAGGCAGTGCAGAGGAGCTGCGCGGGGAATTGAGAGGGAATGAAGCCCAAGCTCAATGTGATGACATTCCTGCTCTCTATGAAGTGAAGAGGCTGCAGCTTCCTGCTGGTACGTCTTCTGACAGTGTCCTCAGTGTTGCCATGGTAAACACTAAAGGTTCCAGACGGTGTTGGAAACAGTTTGATGTGGATCTGAACAGACGTGGTGACTTCTCACCGCCGTCAATACATGACGTCGACATCAGGATCCCACAGGAAACACACAGAGGACGCAGTGTCTTGGGTCCGCAAACTTCTTTTCAAAGGACCAGCTTGAAATGAGTCACCAGCAAAATAAATCCAAACCAACATAGGCCATCACATAATCTGTCTTTCCAAATTGATTGTTTGGGGTTCTTCTTGGATCACAAACATACTGTTTAGAACCAACTTTACTGAGTTCACGATGACACTGTTTACTGCAAATTGATCAACTGGAGATGGTTTTCTTTTCCCTTTTTCTTTGACTGATTAATATATATTCATTTCAAACATGTAAAGAAAGAAACAAAACAGACAATTAAACAGGAGAAAACATGAAAATAAGCAAATGTAGAAGAGACAACACAGAACCGTCTTTGATATGTGCCACTCTAAATTTATATAGGAAGTGTAAATATATTCAATCCTACCTCTTTGGATCTCCATCACTAATTACATTTTTAAGTCAAGCAATAACTTTTTGCTAATTTAACAATAATGTCTATGCCAGGGCTCCTCCATTAGTTTCCCCTGGAGAACCCAAATCTGACCAGCATGCCAAACCAGGAGGCGGAACGGCTGCAGGTTCTTTTGCACTGTGTCAGTAAAAGTTCTTTTAATTGCAGATGTTTAAGCTGATGTTACCATTATTACTATTATTACTAGGGACGTCCCGATCACACTTTCTGGCCCCCGATACCGATCCGATTTTTCAGAATTGAGTATCGGCCGATACCGATACTTCCCCGATCCAATACTCACATTACTATTGCAAATATACTCAATAGTCTTTGGAGCGACTAAGACGTCTGAAGCTAAAAGTACTATTGGCAGAAGCTTTGTTTACCTAGAAATTATTGTAAAACTCACTTATTGAATCAAAATTCTTCTCGGAACGACTTAAACATAAATACTCTCAGGCTCCAATGTAACTTCTTTGTGTATTAAATTCCAGTTTACCTTAAAGCAGTATGAGAGGTTTGACCTGAATGTCACAAAACATTTACATTTCAATGTGAAGTATAAACACTTAATTCCACTTCAAAGTGGTAAAACCTGTTTGACTAAAGTACTCTGAACATAGTACTGTCAAAAACTTATTCAGAATATCCCAGTCTCCCTTCAAACTAGAGTAACCTTCTGGGTTCTTTTTTTCCGCCATATCGCCCCCCTGTGGGGACTGATCCTTTATTTTAAAATCCTTTATTTTCCATCCATCCCTCCATTTTCTTCCGCTTATGCGTTCCCGGGTGGTGGGGGTGACAGTCTGAGCACCACCACCCAGATCACATAGCACCTGATTAAGAACCTTCCTGCAGGTGGAGAGCCCACAGGAAGGTGGCGCCCTGCATGGGACATGAACCCTCTACCCTGAGACTGAGAGTGTCATGCTCTACCTACTGAGTGAGCCGGGGGCATTCATTTATTTTAAAGTCCTTTATTTTAAAATCCTTTATTTTGAAGTGGAGAGTTTGCTGCTTCAGTGCAGCTTTTTCTTTAGTTGTTGTTTTAAACTGAGGAACATCCACACAACGAATAAACGATCTTTGTCCTCCCTGTCCTTCTCCCAAACCTCCGTCCACACCTCACTATGAACACGACTCAACACGAGGCTTCAGGACATGTAGTACACATGCCAGGCCTGTAGGGGCGCTGTGACTCACCAAACACAATAAAAAGCAGAAGAAGACAGACCACATAGAAATTTAGAAGTAGACTCCTGCACATAAACACATAAACCACTATATATAACTCTAGTTTTATAGGTCTATGGCCCCGCTCCGCCTGCTTCTAGCTTCTGCAGCTCCACCCGAGCTTCTAGTCCCTGATTGTTCTGGTTATTAGGTGACGTAGTGGACCGTGTTTTTTTTTTGTTTTGTTTTTTTTAGATCGGCGGGGTGACCGGCTGGATTTGCCGATTCCCGATCACTCACAGATCACCAATATCGTCCCCGATCCGGTATCTACCGATCGGATCGGGACATCCCTGATTATTACTGTTGTTATTATCATTATTATTCTAAGTAGTAGTAGTCAAGGTGGTTGTAGTAATAATTTAAGCCTGGGACTTTCAAAGTTTGTGTTGAAGGCAGGCCCGGAGTGGCTAATCAAGAGGACGCTATAAGTCGCTAAATGATGTCATCACCTAATTTGCATAATTGGACATTGCCGTGTAATTGTAAGGCCCGCTGTAGGAAAGAGGAATAACATCATGGAGAAGACAAAGTAAGTTAAAAAAAAACCCTGAATATGTTTAGAACTGCCAATGTGCTTTCTGCTTTCTAGAGTTTTTTTTTTTTATTTTTGTCTTTGAAAAAGGCCGTCACTTCTAAAAACAACTTGAAGTGACTCAGACTGAGTCAAATCCAGAGATTGATTGGATGTTTTAGTCTGATTATAAAACCATTATATTGACTTGCCTCTCAGTAAAGCAGCGGCGGTCCTGCTCGGTTCCTTCTCAGTGTGGACGCAGTGTGGTGAGGGTGTCCTCTGGTCTGACTGCAGGAGGGACGGAGGGACAGTCAGACTGACCTCAGGACGGGGGAGGGGCTCTCAGCAGGACCCGCTGCTCGCTGACCACAGTGACTGCAGAACCAAACCTGCTTTCACCTCAGAGGCGCCAAACACACTAGAAAGTCGCCGTAACGCCAGAAAAAGTCACCAGATTTGTCGCTCGTCGCTTTTCACAAAACCAGTCGCCAGCAGGACCTGAGAAGTCGACAGATTTAGTGAGAAAGTCGCCAAGTTGAGAACAATGCTTTCACGCTGCAGCTCCTTGTTTGAATGGGACTTTCTGCTCGATGACGGGGGTTCGGCGGGTCATGAAATTGAAATCTGTGGACGTTCGAGTGGCGTAGCATTGACGTGATTATGTCAGACGCGCTCAGACTCCGGCTCCGACTACAGTGTGGGATGAGGTCCAAACACACATTTTTCCCCTCAAATTCCACTTTATTTCACATTGATGTGCAGCTGATGGGCCGGCGCCGGTCAGGCAGCTGGCTCCCGCGGGCCGGGTATGGTCCGCGGGCCGCCTATTGAGGACGCCTGGTCTGTGCTTTCATTCACACAACAGCTACAATTTTCTACAACATTGATCAAACATCCATCAAACACATGAACTCCCTAAACAAACAAACCCTCCCAGTCGTCACCAAACCCTGACATCAACTCTTTATATCTATTTACTTAATTAAGTTTGGTTGTTGTTTCATCTCCACACATTATTTGTTCCATTTACTCCACGAATGGCGACACAGAAACATTTCAAGATGGTGCCGACTGTTTGGGTCTTTAACTGTAACTTTTCTATTAAATCGTGACCTTTGTCTCTTTCACAGAACACTTTCTGAGTGTTACCTGACAATAACTTATTGTTTGCTTTATTCAGTATTATAATCATTTTAAACTCCACAAGGGAAATGAATTTTAAAGGTCTCGGTTGAAATAACAATAGATTGGAGAACCTTGTGGACAATTCTTCTTATTGCTCTTTATTTCAGAATAAAAACTCTTCGTAATGAACTTGGACATGTGTTTCTCCATACCTCCAAACAATAAGTTAAATATGGTAAACCCAGCTAATTAGGATGTAAACTGAACATGTCTTTGGCTTTGACCAGGACTGAGATGTTTCTGGACAGTTTGTTTTGGACATGTTTTACCTGAGTTTTCCAGCTAATTTTATCATCAATTATTACTCTTAGAAATGTGTTTTGATTCCCTCTTTCTATCTCTACACCCTCTACCTGTTCCTCTACCTTATTATTTATTGATATTATATATTATATATATATATATTATATATTTATTGATCATTTATTTTTGTCTAGCCATAGTTTAATTTTATTTAAGTCTGAAGTGATTGAGTCCAATAGTTGCTGGAAATCCTCATCAGTTCCTAAAATATTCGTGTCATGAGCAAATAATACAAATGTCACCAGTTGAGACACTTTCCATATGCAATTGATGAAGATTATGAAGAGTTTAGGTCCTAACTCTGACCCCTGAGGCACACCACACACAATATCCAAATACTCAGAATAACAGTCTCCCTTCTCAACAAACTGTTTCCTGTTGTCCAGAGAACTCTTCATCCGATTCAACACAAGTCCCCAAATTCCACATTGTTCTAGTTTATTGATTAATATGTCATGCTTTATAGTATCCAAGGTTGTTTTTTTGTTTTTTTTTAAATCAATGAAAATTATAGCCGTTCATTTTTTATTTTCTAAGGAATTTGTGATTTCTTCAATGAGTTCAGTGATGTTGACCGGTTATTTCTGAATCCATATCGACTCTCTGAGACTAAATGAGATCTTTCTAGGATTTTCTCTAATCGGTTATTGAAGAGTTTTTCAAAGATGTTGGAGAATTTTGGGAGAAGAGAAACAGGTCGTCGTTCTTGTTCGATGGAAGGACAGCACTTTGCACTTTACTCGTAAATTGTTCTGTTTGGAATGATAAGTTTCTACGTGCGTCCACCACCCGTGAAGTCCAACATGGGGGAAAGATGCATTGCTCATGCAGTGAGAAAGAGCGGCGAACCACATGGATTCGTGCAGAGCCACAACAACCAGGACCAAATCTGTTGAATCTTGTTGAAAAAGCAGATTGAATGGATGTGGAAATGATGGATACGGATTGCATACATAAACTGAATGGATGCTGGGAAAATAAAGTGTACATTTGTCACGAGAAAAGCTATCAAGGTGAATTTAAAGTCACAATCTATCTTGCAATATAGCAATGTTTTACTTTTCGTCTTCCTGTCGAGAGTAACGTGGCAGTCATGTGACCTGAAATCTGGGCATAAAACCAGCCTGGTCCGCCACTGAATAGAGTCACGGATCAACAACGCAATTGATTGGATTGCTTTAACATTATAGATCGTGTCAGATCCTCCCTTTCCTCCTCTTCTGAGTCCCACTTACTGCCATGAAAAGCATATTTAAATCTCTCTATCATTCCTGCAGTCTGAAATGTTCAACTTTTCTGTTGAGAAAAGTAGTGAGATTTCACATTTGTTACAGTTTTCCACCATATTAATCCACGTCTCCATTGGACTCTAATCAATTAAAAACTTTGGATTTAAATTTGTAGAGAACTTTGTGGGTTCAGGCTATTAAAAAATAAACAAGAAGCTCTATCTGGTCCTCTGAACAAGGCCTGTGTCGTCAGTTATGCAGTTATGTAATCCTGCTGCTTCGATCTCAGATGTTGAGTTAAAGGTATTTTTGTGTGTTTTCAAGCAGAATGTGAAGATCAGAGTCTGTTTTGAAATTTTCAGTGAGCTTCAGCAATTCAGGTAGCTCACATATTCCAGTGTGGCTGCTCTAATGTGTGAACACTGAAGTGTAAAGTGAGACGCTCTGTACTTACACACTGTGAAAGCACCAGGAGCAGCCATGATGGGCTGACCCTGCTGGGTAAACAGAGCTGAGCTGAGTGTACTGATGCAAACATCAGCTTCATGCTCATTTTGTAAAGAAATCAACCTCTAACATTAACGAGTGACGCAGCAATTGATTTTTTACTTTAGGGCCACAAGGTGGCGCTGCAGTTAGTGCCTCATTGTGAGAAGGTCTGGGTTCAAACAAAGCCACTATTTGCACTAAACGACTAAGATTGCTGGAAATGCTGCCGTCTGTTTGTTGTTTTGTTTTGTCAGACAAGGAATTGACGATCAAGGGACGAACTAATAAAGTTGAAATACTGACGGGCCCTTTGCTGGTGGAGTTTGCATGTTGTCCCTGTGTGTGCGTTGGTTTCCTCCTACAGTCCAAAGATCCTGCCCCGCGCCTGGCTGTGCCCCCAGCCCCCCTGAGTGCCCTACAGGGCAGCCCACCACCAGATAACAAATATTGAAAGAAGATTTTTAATTCTAGATTAAAGATTAAACTGTTGAACAAAGACTCAAAATAAGTAAATAACTTTTAAAACAAGCCAAATTATTTATCACATATATAAATAAGTTTTAAAATCTTGACAAATGCCAAATAATTTGCAGTGTAAGATATGATGAAGCTGCTTGTTAGGAGCTTTACAGGTTAAAGGATAGAGTTTATATTCTATTCTAGATTTAAGAGGAAACCAATGAAGAGAAGCTAATCTTGGGTGATGTGATCTCTCCCTCGAACTTCCACTCTGTAGCCTGAATCCTGCAGTCTGTACTTTGTACTCTGAACCCTATATCCTGTTGTCTGTAGCCTCTACCCTCTACGCTCTACCTAATAGCCTGTACCATGTACCCTGTTCCCTGCACCCTCTACCCTCTACGCTCTACCTAATAGCCTGTACCATGTACCCTGTTCCCTGCACCCTCTACCCTCTACGCTCTACCTAATAGCCTGTACCATGTACCCTGTTCCCTGCACCCTCTACCCTCTACGCTCTACCTAATAGCCTGTACCATGTACCCTGTTCCCTGCACCCTCTACCCTCTACGCTCTACCTAATAGCCTGTACCATGTACCCTGTTCCCTGCACCCTCTACCCTCTACGCTCTACCTAATAGCCTGTACCATGTACCCTGCACCCTGTATCATATAGTATTTGTGAGTCAGGACCTCCATCACATTAAGACATAACTTCACATAGACGTGATGCTGTGTGCCGAGCTGAATGCTACAGAATGCATGCTGGCTTATTGGAGCAGAACCAAACAGGAAATGTGAACCCAGACCAGCATCCCACTGAATCTGAATCTGAGGCAATAAATCAGTGGAGTCCGTGGCACAGTGGCAGTCAGCGCTGCTCAGAACATTACTGATGTGTGTAGAGCCAAACCCTCCTAACAATCCAGGGATTATTCTTCCATCCCTTTTCTCCAACTATTGTTTTAACACTGCTCCGTGCACAACCTCAGTTAGCCGACATGATCTTTTTCTATTTCACAATCAAAAACAAATCCTGTAGTAAGAAAGAGGAGGTGAACAGTTTCTCATGACACCAGAATGTCGCAGCACTGTGTTCTGTCATTCAAACACCAGAACGGTAAATATAACATTCTGATGCCACGGATTTTCCCAGACTGAGCCCCGGCCGCTGATATAAAATCACAACATTGGACACAACATGGATGAGTGTGCTGAGAAGAATCCCCGGCAGCCAGCCATGGCTCAGGTCGCTCATAGTTTACAGCCTACAGACACAGTAACAGGAAACGAGAGTGTGTGTGCGTGCGTGCGTGCGTGCGTGCGTGCGTGCGTGCGTGCGTGCGTGCGTCCGTGCGTGCGTGTGTGCGTGTGTACGTGTGGATTGTGGAAATAAATAATACCAGAAAGTTGATGAACAAACTAAAACTAGGCCGTGACCTGGGGGATTCAGAGGTCTGAACATTGAAACCAGTGAAGTGAGGCTGTCAGCCTGTCCTGAGGCCTGTGAGGCCTGTGGGGGTTTTCCTGTTGATTCTCCCAACATGGAATCACATGAATTCACCGGACATGAGTGCCAGTTAACTGAGGAGTAATCCAGGTTCTCTCACATGGAGGGGGGGTTTGTGTCCATAGAAACAAAATGAGCCTCGTGTTCAGTAGATTACTGATCTGAACATTCTCTGGACAATGAGAAACTCATCACACATGTAAAGATCAGCAGCATCAGTTTGACCTATAAGAGATCATGTTGTACACCCTGTAAGCTTTCTGTAGGAATCTCCAGCTTGTTCCTCTCATATTAAATGTATTTATATTTAGCTTGCGTACTCACTCACACAGGATAATGAACTGTCCGCTTGACTTCAGACAAGGCTGTTCCCACTAAACAGTGTCATACACACTAAATTATCACTTTAAATGAAGTGCTGGGTTGTTTTTTGTTGTAATTACAGTACTTCATGAGTTCAAGTTTCTATTGTCAGGGACACAGCTACAGGACCCCAGAGGCTTGGTTTGACAGATTATTTTTAATCCAGGTAGGTCACAACACAGGCCAGGGTCAGAACATGAACTATCCTGTATATTCTAAAGCCACTGGCGCTGGAGGAGAAAGAAAGAACCTGAATAAACCCATTCATGGCTTTTTTTGAAAACAGCTTCCGTCTGTTCCCAACTGCATCTGAACTGAGCAGCCTGAGACCACTGCAGCAGGCTGAGGGTCTGCTGACCATGGACGGGTGCAGGACCTGGAGAGGTTTAAAGGGGGTCAGAAAGATATTGTATGTATGTATGTATGTATGTATGTATGTATGCTGCGAGCTACTTGTGGCAGAGTGGTGCTTAATTGCCTCTGCTGTTGTCAGATTTCTGTAACATAAACTGAAAAAGAACAAATGAAATGGCTCCCAGCAGGTCATCTCTATCCTCCCTCTCTTTGTTCTTCACTCTAATAAGCAGTGAAAAACATCGGCACGCGGCTGTTTGATTGAATTGGAAATGTGGGTTGATATATTTGAAGTAACACAGTAACTCTATGTGACATTAAGCTCCAGCACGAGTTACCAAACTCCCTCTGCTGGTCTTTTTGCCCCAGCTTTTCACTTTTTATGAAACCATATTCAGGTACTGTAAACTCCTTTATTAGCTCTGTGTGTGTGGAGGTTCACGGCCCCATCCAATCACAGCACGGCAGCAAAACCCTCTGAACACTCCGGAGCGCACACGACACTCATGGTGGTGT
The DNA here is from genome assembly GCF_963383615.2 of Lipophrys pholis. NCBI lineage: Eukaryota > Metazoa > Chordata > Actinopteri > Blenniiformes > Blenniidae > Lipophrys > Lipophrys pholis. The sequence continues at coordinate 25,818,470 of NC_137643.1, forward strand.
TTACTTCTTCTTGTTGTTGTTGATCAACACACACACTAATTTAAAGTGAAATATACCCCCCAAATATGGAAACTTTATTTCAGGCACATCTGAAGAATACAGTATTTCCCCGTTAGCCACATGCTGCATCGATACGGTTGAGTAGAGGAAAGGCTGATGTAGGTATCTATCATGGTTCAGACACAAAGCCATTCACAGTGCTCGCGATCAGTCAATGAAATAAAGCCAGAAATGAGAGCGTTGTTTTCCTCAGTGCTGATCCCTGACTGTACTCCTTCAAGCTGGCTGTGATGAGAATGTTTAATGAAGCTTTCACTAAGTGACTGTGTGTGATTCACTGCACGAGGACCGAAGGCTGCTCGCTGTGGCACTGTGACTTAATCTGACACTGACAGCACACACTCAGGATGCAGCTTTTCCTCCATCTCTCTGCCAGTTCCTCATTCACATCACTTCTCTCCTGTGTGTTTCAGGGTCTGGACCCCCTGCTGACCAGACCGTGGTCATCGAGGAGTTTCGCTACCTGTCCCAGAAGCTCTTTGTGTCTGTGGCGGTGTTTGCTGGCCTGGGGATCCTCCTGGGAATCGTCTGTCTCACGTTCAACATCTACAACAGCAAAGTCAGGTACAAACTACAGTCCCACTGATCATCATCTGTCGGGGTGAGGGAGCTTCCAGATGTTCGCACCGACAATGTCCCCCAGTTTCAATTCTGATGAAACTGAAATTGTAGTGACACAACTGCTTGATCATCACGACATCAACATAAGTGTAACGTGTGATAGTAGCTGACGTCATACTCATGAAGAAGAGCTCTCATGTTCCTTTTTAGTCAATGTTGATCCTCTGAGGCCCCGTTTACACCACATCGAATGAGAGTGTATCCACAAAACTTTATTCTCTTTTGAGGGGTCCGTTTTCACGACACCAGTGTTCTGATCCACTGTATCCACAAAGTTTTTAATCCGGCTCCCAAGGTGGAAAGATTCTTTCACAGCCGCTAATCCCTCCTGCAGAGACTGATGGAGGCTCCAGAGCCTGTTACTGCTCATCTCCCCCTCCTGCTCTCCAGTTGTAAACAAACATGGCCGACCCGTAGTGGTACGACCCGTAGTGGTACGACCCGTAGTGGTACGACCCGTAGTGGTACGACCCGTAGTGGTACGACCCGTAGTGGTACGACCCGTAGTGGTACGACCCGTAGTGGTACGACCCGTAGTGGTACGACCCGTAGTGGTACGACCCGTAGTGGTACGACCCGTAGTGGTACGACCCGTAGTGGTACGACCCGTAGTGGTACGACCCGCGGTCCATATTCTAGTTTTATCCTCCAGATCAGTAGTTTAATAGTTGAGACTCTCCCTGATATCATCCGGTTCCTCATCAGTCCACTAGGATGTCAGGTTCTCTCCATTTTCTTCACCTTTATAGTGTTTTGTTCTCTGCACACGTCTGTGTAGTTTCAATACAAAATCAAGCAACAGCGCCCTCCAGTGGCCCGGCAGACTAACTACATCTTTGTCTCTGTGTCCGCTGCTGCAGTGGAAACGCTCTCCTTTTTTTTTGCGGATTAGGATTAGGTGTTGTCACGTGAAACGTTGTGGTGTAAACAGGGCCTCAGTGTCAGATTAAGATGCTCCAGCAGTGCAAAAGAAAGAAACACAATATAAAAACACATTTGTGGACATTTTACCTTTGTGTATCTGATTGCTGGAGTACCAGCATGTTTTGAAAGACACGATCATAATCCTGTGGTTGTACATTATAACACACCATTGTCACTGTCTTGTGTTTACATGCCCACCTTCCAACTCGTCTGATTGAATTTGAGACTGAGAGATCAGATTGTGTCATTTACATGAAAACTGAATAAAGTGATCAGAGTGATCAGAATATGCTCCCATTCAGTCAGTGGATCAATCCCATAATGCTTTGTGACCTGATCCCACATCCAGCTTTAGCAGCAAGTATTGCAGATGATTTGATCGCTGGTAGAAACTCTAAACTCTCTCCTTGTTCAGAGTCTGATCAGGAAAAGACATTCTCCGTTTGACATTGTGTTTTTTTTTATTTTCTCCAGTTGGACTTTAATCTGCGTCATCTTCCTGAAAGCAACAGTTTAGTCACAGAGCATTAACATGGGTCACATTTACAAAACAGACTACAGACCTGATTATCTCCTGAGTTATAGAAAGCTTAGGCAGAGGTCTGCAGGCTTTACAAGCATCCAACTCCACAAACTACCAGCGTCTTCCTTCCTCCCTCCATCCAACTCCACAGACTACCAGCGTCTTCCTTCCTCCCTCCATCCAACTCCACAAACTACCAGCGTCTTCCTTCCTCCCTCCATCCAACTCCACAAACTACCAGCGTCTTCCTTCCTCCCTCCATCCAACTCCACAAACTACCAGCGTCTTCCTTCCTCCCTCCATCCAACTCCACAAACTACCAGCGTCTTCCTTCCTCCCTCCATCCAACTCCACATCAGAATCGGCCTGACAGCTTTTTTTTTACCCGAAATGAGCCACAAGTCAGTGAGTGAAACTCCATGATAAGTCATGATAAGTAATAAGTCATGATAAGTCATGATAAGTCATGATAAGTCATGATTAGTCATGATAAGTCATGATAAGTAATGATAAGTCATGATAAGTCATGATAAGTCATGATAAGTCATGATTAGTCATGATAAGTAATGATAAGTCATGATTAGTCATGATAAGTCATGATAACTAATGATAAGTCATGATAAGTCATGATAAGTCATGATAAGTCATGATAAGTCATGATAAGTAATGATAAGTCAGGCTTCTTGTCTCTGGTTCGGATGATAACGTGGGAGAAGGTAACCTTATTGTCTTATCTAATATGAAATAAAATCCTGTGATAACCAAACAGAATGAGGATCACAGTGACTGGATGAATATGTGTCAGTTCATGTTCATGTTCATGGTCAGACCTTGGTGGAGGTCAGAAATCTGTGATTGCTCTTGTTACGCTGCACCAGCCTCCGTTAGAGTAAAGGACAAATACCTCAGCGATGTGTCAGTAATGACCACGTGTCGGATTATCATTATTCTAATCATTTTGCTCTCTGGGGAACAATGTGTATTAAAAACATGCCTGAGGCTGCTTTGTTCTTTGGTTGCAGGTACATTCAGAACTCTCAGCCGTACCTGAACAACATGACGGCGGTGGGCTGCATGATGGCCCTGGCGGCCATCTTCCCTCTGGGCATCGACGGCCTTCACGTCCACAGACAACAGTTCCCCGTCGTCTGCCAAGTACTTCCTCTAGACACACAGGCTCATATCAACACAGGTTCTGTTGTTCCGTCACCTTTTAATCCTGTGAACTGATACAGGCAAGAAGTTTGGTTCAAGTGGAACAAACGTACGAAGAAGTCAGTTTTATTATAAAAGACAAACAAACAAACAACCAGATTTGCTTCCCTGATAAATGACCTTTGTTTCAGTCTCAGTTTCAATTGGAAGGTTTTACTCAGTAAATGTAGTTGTATCTCAAGTAACTATGACTCCCCACTCAGGAAGCACGGGTGACTTCACCATCACACTCCTCCTCAGCAGCTCTTCATCACATTTCTTCTCAAAGATATCAGACAGTCCTGCTCAGAACCCTCCAGCCCATTCCTTATATTGTTTTTCTGTCCTGGATTATTTCTAAGATTAAAATGTAGGGCACATTTTCTGGGATGACTGAGACCTCTGGAAAAGAGACTGTGAGGTTCCTGCATGTCAGGATTGACTTTAATTGTGGCGCTGCGACTCAGCAGGCCTGTCAGTCGCTCTCACATCGCTGACATGTCTTTGCCTTTGGGAACATGTGATTATTATATAACTGTGAATGGCTGTCTCTGAAAACTGTGATTCCAGAGAGGAGATCAGAGCCCAAGCACATTCTGTCAGACAGGCCATGTTTCTGTCCTCGGCTCAGAGGATGAGCTAAAACAGAATATTGCATTTGAAGTACTGTAATCTCCCCCTCCTGAGTTTAATGTAACCTCGGAGCTCTCAGCTTGCTGTCATGTGTCTGCCCACCGTAATAAAGAGTTCCTGTAGCGTGCAGCCTTATTATCATTTCAAGGACATTTTGAAAGGCTATTAAACTGGAGTCCAGCTTGATGATGAAAAATTAGTGCAGAGCTGATTTTCCTGATATGAAACCTTTCCTTCGTAGTTCCGCCTGTGGCTGCTGGGCTTGGGATTCAGCCTGGCCTACGGCAGCATGTTCACCAAGATCTGGTGGGTCCACACTGTCTTCACCAAGAAGGACGAGAAGAAGGACAAGAGGAAGGTAAATGTGACACCCATGTCTAGTTGTTGGTTTATTCTAAAAGAGGACAATTAGTTGTAGTAGGAGCTCTTCAGAAGGCCACAGGGACTTTATGTAATCATGGTCAAGGAGAAGCTGTGTTTTCCAGTCACGTCTCCTCTCCTCATCCTCTGCTGTGGGCCCACAGGAGGGTTATTATGCCACTGCTTGCCTCTGAGCATTATGTTGCATCTATTTGTCGTGCTGCCTGGCCTGTGAACTGCTTCAATTGGTCCCAGTAGCTGAATGTGGAGCCTCTCCTGCCTCTGTATGTAAAAGCAGATGTCAGCAAGGATAAGTGAGTGCTGCGAGGCAGAGCCTGCACCCCCCCTGCAGAGACACTGCCCATGACTGAGAGAATCTCTATCAAGCCAAATTATTTTCTGAAGGCCCGTGTCAAACTCGATTGTTTTCACTGTGAGTCATCTGCAGCAGCTTTTCTTTTGGAAGCTCGTTTAATGTTCATGTTGAAGATGAAGAGCACATCTGACGCCTCTGTCATTTCCCACTCTGATGAAACTTCACCAACACTTCTTTACACATTATTACCAACACAATATGATTATTATGGCAAGGACATAGGAGCTACTGCTTCAATCATACACCAGAAGGATTTAAAGAAAGTATTGTAGGCTGTACAGATTTCTGCTTGAACTGGTCATGAAATGTGATCTGATCTCAGACTCAGAAAGCTCCCTTCTGGGAGCTACACAGGTATCCCCCTTTTCTGTATTGGAGGAGATCTATTTGGTGGTATTTTGGTGCTTAAACATGCCGGGGGCAGAAGAAAGGGAACGAGAAGCAAAAAAGGACAAATTGACACAGAAGCTTCCAGCCCTGATGGAGTGGCTGTTCAGGCAGAGCCGCCATCACTGTTATGGTTTACGGGATTGTAGCACCCAAAAGGAGATGGACCGCAGTGAATAAAAGACTGTTTATTGGAAAAGGTGGATCTACGAGAGTGGTCGAGGCTGAGCGGGGGTCTAGCAGCTGGACTCGAGAACCGGAGATCCAAAAAGAGAAGAGCACACACTGAGTCTGCTCAGAGGAGGAAAAACACGAATTGGCAAAAACGAGGTCCAAAAGGGAACAAAAGTTTCTTTTCCAAACACTGAGTGGGCCGAGCATAATCCCTCTTGGGTAAACGGACGATCTGGTGAGGAGAGTAGAGTGATCTTTATGGAGGTGGTGACGATGAGGGCTCTCAGGTGTGCAGCTCCGCTCCAGGGCAGGGCACGTCGACTCCGCCCACCACACGGACACAAGGGGAAGGGAAACCCGGGAAAGCCCAGCAGAACACCCTGACAATGGCTAGCTTCCAGCCGCAAGGTTGTCAATGACTTCATGACTGAGTCCATGTCTGACTTGAAGAACTGACTTTCCCAGCAGTTCCAACATTTGCAGAACAGGTTTTCACCAGATGTTATAAAGCAGCTGGGAGGTACTAGCTGAAGTTTGCGAGATGGTGGAAGAAACTCCGGGGAAAATGGAGGCTCCATCACAACGACTGCAGGAAGCAGAGGAGCGCATAGACGACATGGAAACGCTTGGAATAGAGATGAAAGGGTAAAACCTCTGATGTAGGGTCCAAGGGCAGGTGTCCCCTGAGGACAGGAGTCCTCTCTTCGGGTCACAAGGACAAATTGTAAGACCAGTTGATATTGAATGAACCAAGCATATGTTATGATTATTTAAAAACAAATAACTGAACTAATACAAGATGTATGCAATATAAATACATATGTTGGGATTTAAGATTAAATTAGTGTTAAATTACTGGAAGTAATAGATTACTGAAAGTAATGAAACACTGGAAGTAATTTATGAAAAATTTGAATTATTAATGGCAGTAAACGTCATTTACTCATTAACATTGAGTAATTACTGAAAAGTTAATAAATTATCAAAAATAATTTATTAATGGAAAATTGTTTATCTGAATGAATCCATGAACTGTGTAAAGTTTGAGTTTTACCACAAAATGTTGATGTCTTGATGTTCAAATACTCACCAAGACTTTCCTCCAAGGATCCCAACAAAGTCTATTTTCTTCTCATGTCCATTTGCTCTCTGGTTCTCTGGTTCTCTGGTTCTCTGGTTCTCTGGTTTTCTGGTTCTCTGGTTCTCTGGTTTTCTGGTTTTCTGGTTCTATGGTTCTCTGGTTCTCTGGTTCTATGCTTCTCTGGTTCTCTGGTTCTATGGTTCTATGGTTCTCTGGTTCTCTGGTTCTATGGTTCTCTGGTTCTCTTGTTTTCTGGTTCTCTGGTTCTATGGTTCTCTTGTTTTCTGGTTCTCTGGTTCTATGGTTCTCTGGTTCTCTGGTTCTATGCTTCTCTGGTTCTCTGGTTCTATGGTTCTATGGTTCTCTGGTTCTATGCTTCTCTGGTTCTCTGGTTCTCTGGTGCTCTGGTTCTCTGGTTCTCTGGTTCTCTGGTGCTCTGGTTCTATGGTTCTCTGGTTCTCTGGTTCTCTGGTGCTCTGAGGGCAGATGGAACTGGCCTCAGTGAGTAATGATCATTGTTTTCTCCTCCAGCTTAGGCCAGTCTATTTATGGCTCCAGAAATCCCTCCCACATAAAATCAGTATTCTTTGCTGATCATTTTTCCATTTCCCAGCAGCACCTGGAGCCGTGGAAGCTGTACGCTACGGTGGGAGTCCTTCTCGGCATGGACGTCCTGTCTCTGATGATCTGGCAGATTGTGGATCCTTTACATATCACAGTGGAGGTATGGTCATCCACTCTGTCTGGAGATCACATCCCACCTTCTGCTGCTGCAGGACGAGTGGTTTGGCCCCGGGGGCAGCAGGCTGACGGGGGGGGGGGTTGCTGCTCCACTATTTTGTGTGCAGGAGTGAATCACTTCAACCTCCTCATCATTCAGATCAAATATATTTCACCAACAGGCCAAACAAAACAAATCTGTCTTTAAAATCTAAAGTGAAGTGCAAATAAAAATCCAGCTGAGTAAACTCACCTGCCACAGACAGTGAGATTGTACTTCCACCGCTGGCACAGTGAAATATTGTTAACTTGCTCAATAGAAATCTCTGTAGGAGGTTTGCTGGATGCTTTTGCTGTCCACATTCACACACTAAATCAGTTCTTTTTGTGTATCTGTACTTGAGTTTCATCAATGTTTCAAAGAATTCTCTTTACAAATCACAGGCTGGATGGAAATATTGTAATTTCTCTTTTTGCATTCACAATTAACACATAGGTCTTTATCAAAAGACATGTGCATTACTGAAACAGCTGCATCGTTCCCACAATAAGCTCTGGTGAGTGAAGGAAGCCCAGCAGGAAGTGAGCAATGGGAGCAGGTTTACAATATGGAGATTTATTATTTTTATCCTACAAATACATTTCCAATCCAGTGTTTGTACTTACAGTAACATTAGGTGAAAATGAGTTTGAATGACGTTCATCCTCTCAGCACCCGTGGAACCAAATATCAATGATCTTTGTAAATCATCTCACAGGCCATAAATCACTCTCGACCATCTGCACCATCACGAGGTAAATAACCTCCAGTGGGACAGACAGAGATTGTGAGGAAGAAGTCCGACTTCTGAGTGAGAATCTGTCTGAAAGAACAGAATGCAGAGCTTGAGAGTAAAAGCAGCCACGGTGGTAGGAGGAGTGTGATACAGTTTTCCATACAAAAACATTTTCCTGACTGAGGATCCGGACCATGGTTTAGATCTGCAGGAATGAGGAGAATGATTAATATCATGTTTACAATGTTGACTGATTAATCCATTTGGTTTGACATGTTGGATCATCACAGTTAATTTGAACATTAACAGGACAAGTGGAGAGGCTGAGATCAACCAGCATATATGATGCAGGTTTTTTATTCATGACTGCGTCTCCAGCAGAGTATTTCCAGAGATAGTTATCCTTTTTCAGACACACTATTTTAGATTAAAGACAATTTTCCACATCAAGTGCATTCTAACAAAGACATCTAATTGTAATATTTTCAACTCCTTCAGTGAAAGGCCTGAGGACTCAGTGCATTCTGGCTGAACTGCTTTTGGTTATAGACCTCATGTGTTTCCTCCTCTGCTTCATCCTTGTCCTCACTAATGGGAGCAGAAGTTCACCAGAGAAGCACCAAAAGGAGACCTGGATGTTTTGATCCAGCCTCTGTTGGAGCACTGCAGCTCAGAGAAGATGAACACGTGGCTGGGTGAGTGTACCAGGTTTGTTCACTAAACCAGGTTTGTTCACTAAACTAGGTCTGTGCACTAAACCAGGTTTATTCACTAAAAGAGGTTTATTCACTAAACTAGGTTTGTTCACTAAACCAGGTTTGTTCACTAAACTAGGTTTGTTTACTAAACCAGGATTGTTCACTAAAACAGGTGTATTCACTAAACTAGGTTTGTTCACTAAACTAGGTCTGTTTACCAAACCAGGATTGTTCACTAAAACAGGTGTATTCACTAAACCAGGTTTGTTCACTAAACTAGGTTTGTTCACTAAACTAGGTTTGTGCACTAAACCAGGTTTATTCACTAAAAGAGGTTTATTCACTAAACTAGGTTTGTTCACTAAACTAGGTTTGTTTACTAAACCAGGATTGTTCACTAAACCAGGTTTGTTCACTAAACCAGGTTTGTTCACTAAACTAGGTTTGTTCACTAAACTAGGTTTGTTTACTAAACCAGGATTGTTCACTAAAACAGGTGTATTCACTAAACCAGGTTTGTTTACTAAACCAGGATTGTTTACTAAACCAGGATTGTTCACTAAACTAGGTTTGTTCACTAAACTAGGTTTGTTTACTAAACCAGGATTGTTCACTAAAACAGGTGTATTCACTAAACCAGGTTTGTTCACTAAACTAGGTTTGTTTACTAAACCAGGATTGTTCACTAAACTAGGTTTGTTCACTAAACTAGGTTTGTTTACTAAACCAGGATTGTTCACTAAAACAGGTTTATTCACTAAACCAGGTTTGTTCACTAAACTAGGTTTGTTTACTAAACCAGGATTGTTCACTAAACTAGGTTTGTTCACTAAACTAGGTTTGTTCACTAAAACAGGTTTGTTCACTAAACTAGGCTTGTTCACTAAACCAGGTTTATTCACTAAACTAGGTTTGTTCACTAAACTAGGTTTGTTTACTAAACCAGGTTTATTCACTAAACTAGGTTTGTTCACTAAACTAGGTTTGTTTACTAAACCAGGCTTGTTCACTAAACTAGGTTTGTTCACTAAACTAGGTTTGTTCACTAAACCAGGTTTGTTCACTAAACTAGGTTTGTTCACTAAACCAGGTTTATTCACTAAACCAGGTTTGTTTACTGAAACAGGTTTATTCGCTTTTGTAGTTTGTCTAATACAACCGAGCTGCAGCAGCTGCTCCCTGTCATCAAGTCACCTCTAATAGATAGTATTCAGAATTAGAATAGAATAGAATAGATTAGAATAGATTAGAATAGAATAGATTAGAATAGAATAGAAATGATTGAAGGTAGATTTTCTGAAGATGTTCAATGTCTTTCATTCTCAGATGGATCATCTATAACAATCCCTCTCATTTTGAGAAACCAATGAAAAGTTAGTGGAGTATAAAGTTTGGACTGTGTGTCAGACACCCTGCGGTCTCTCTGTACAGGGGTGGTTTATGGTTATAAAGGCCTGCTTCTGCTGCTGGGCATCTTCCTCGCCTACGAGACCAAGTCCGTCTCCACGGAGAAGATCAATGACCACCGAGCTGTGGGCATGGCCATCTACAACGTGGCGGTGAGTTCTCTCTGACTCACTGTGTACTCTGTGTACCCTGAGGTACCTCACCTGATTCACCGTTTGGAAGGGTCAGTATTTTCAAAGTAGCAGGACTTCAGCATCCCAGCGGGGATCCATCAGGGTGACACACGGGTTCTGTCTTCACACATCCAACAGGACGAATGAAGGAATTTTGATGAAAGATTGTTTGGGAAAACAAAACAAAACATGAACTTGTAAAGTAAATTTAATTTTTATATTATACTTTTATATTCAAAATCATAATAATTATAAAACACAGATTGTAAACAGAACATGCATGAATTCATATTTTCTGTATGTTTAAAAACACAAACTGTCTTTTGCAGTAGCTTTCTGTGCTGATGTTCAAACACATTTCAGTTTTCATATTTATTAGCAAAATGGCTCAAATGCAAAGTTTGGTCAGTCTGGGTTCCATCAGTCGGGGTTCTCTCAGTCGGGGTTCTGTCAGTCGGGGTTCTGTCAGTCGGGGTTCCATCAGTCAGGGTTCTGTCAGTCAGGGTTCTGTCAGTCGGGGTTCTGTCAGTCGGGGTTCCGTCAGTCGGGGTTCAGTCGGTCAGCTGGCCGGTGCTCCATTGTGTGAACCACCGCGTGCCGCCCCGGCGCTCCGGTTCCCCGACGCTGGAACCTGCCGGTGCACCGGGACGCTGGAGCTGGTCTGAGCCCCGAGCCCCGGTGCCTGTCCTGCCTCACGTCCACCATCTCTGCTTCAGTGTGGAAGTTGCAGCCGTCACATCCAGCGGAGCGACACCGGCACCGACCGGCTTTATGACACCGGAGTGGCTCCGGTGTCATAAAGCCGGGGAAACGTTCACGTTCTCAGAACCAACACGGAAGTTGCGGCTGCAGCTCTGTGGCTGCAAAAAATGAAAATAAAAGAAGTGAACAACTAGTGCAAAGTGGAGGATGTAAACACCAACAGAGGATTCATGAGGTCCAGATCTGTCGCCCCGGCTGGGATCACTGTAGCAGCGCCACATCCAGCGGAGCGACTGATGATGCTCTGATGATGAGCTTTATTATTTGGGTTTAAAGGGCCCGGTCATGTGCCCCGCCCCCGACCCGGCTCTGATTTGTTACGCTAGTGACAATGACCAAAGTTAATAGTCCAGCCTGAAGACAGTCTTCAGTAGACAGAAGACAGTTCTTGACACAGAAGAGGTCGACATTTCATTCCCCCTTGATAAGACAGCAAGCATGATTCCAGAGATTGTGAGTTAACAGGTTAGTAAAGCAAAGCCTGTGTTGGTGTGAGGCACAGCAGACACTGGTTCACCAGCTGTAGGACTACAGGTACATCGAAAGAATCTGAATATCATGAAAATGTTCAATATTTTCTGTCACTCATTTCAGAAAGTCAAACCCATATATGATATAGGCTCATGACAGAGGGAAATATTTCTTTATTTCTTGAACTCTTGCTGATTATGGCTTACAGAGAGTGGTGTACCTGGATTACTACTAGTGTCTCTGAAGAAGGAGTTGGTTTGTTGTCCAGACCAGAAGAAGCTGGTACTTCCTTGGTTTGCAGCGAGCATCGCCATGGTAACTGGCTGTGTTGTGCTGCGTTGTGCAGAAGAAGAAGCTGGAGGACTCGTGGCTCAGGAACAGTCCTCGCAGTGTTCCACTTCTCCCGTGCAGATCCAAGGAGCTGGTGACTTCAATCTGTGACGAAGGACGAAGGACAAAGTGTTCATTGTGACGCCTGAGTGTTGTGGAGGATCAGGAGGAGGATAGAACTTAGAGCAGTGAAGCAGGTGAAGCAATGTAAGGTGGAGAAACTGACGAAGCTCAGTTCAGGTCTTACATTGATGAGTGAAATGTGGATTAGTACTAATACTTTTGAACCATAAAGTATTTTATGATGAGATGAACTGTAATCCGTCCAGGGAGAGACCGGAGAGGAGGAGGAGCTTCAGGGTGAGGGAACGTTCAAAAACCACATTATTGATTTTACTAGATCCAGAAAGGAGAACAGGTGAGGACTGATGTCCAGTTGATTATTTAGTTATACATTTTCAGTAATTATTTCAGTATTTCACAGTACTATAAGGGTTTAAGTCTGGTTTTGATTGGCTGAGCAGCAGCGATACTCCACCAGTGTTCTGAATCTCTCTATGCTGAGATGCTCCATCAGGACCAGTGAGGGATTTTTCCCCAGTTTAGTTCTAAAAAGGTTCACATGTATGCTGCACATTAGATCTCTGAAGACCTTCTGTCTGTTTAGCAGCAGGAAGGAGACAGGAGGACAGAGGACGGCACAGGGCTGGAGGGGAGGAATAAAGTAGAGAAATATTTCACTGTACAGGTCAAGCGATGCTGTAAACAAAGTGTGTGAGCCCAAATACATCTGCATACTACTTGTTAAAAGTCTTTACTCTGTATGACCAAAACCTTAACACTGACTTTATTTTTGACCTTTTTATAAGTCAAATGTTTTTCCTGCACCTTAATATATACATATATATATAATGTTGTCTATTGTACAGTAAATACCTGAATACCATGCAGGGACATGAAGGGCTGGAGGCAGTGAATCAAAGTGAGGGAGGGAGTGGAGCAGAGCAACAGGTAAGACAGGAGAACATAGAACAGCAGAGGTTTTACTGAAGTTCACCAAAAAGTTACAAAGAAATTGAGTTGTTTTCTCGTAGTAAGTTCAAACTTGTTCTAGTTTTTTGGAGCCTGTTTGGACAAGATGTGAGCAGTTTATGGCTCCAAGTGACAAGAGGAAGAAAGGTTTATTCTCCTTGGCTCAGGTCAGACCTTTTCAACCTTTTGTGTGTCGGTTCATGTTTGACACTGAAGAAATCCTCTGACGTGCAGATTGTTGAGCTGGAAACACACTGAGGTCAGCGAGGCACTGAGCTCGTCTATCAGAAGTGGGAGGTACCACTCTGATTCATGTTTGATGGCCGGACTGTTGCGCTGAATCATATGAGTGGTGGGAGATTAACAAATCTTTGCTGTATTGAGTTTCAAACTGAGTAGGTCTATTTTACTATCTTGTTTTACTCAACGTGTTAGTAAGAGGCATAACATTAAAAAGTATAATTATATAATATTAAAACAATATTTTTGCATTTTAATCTGATATTAAAAAGTGAATAATTGTTGTCACATTATTCGTCTTGTTTTTTTCATGTCAGAAAGTTGTTACTGAAAGAACCAGTTCAATTAGACAACCTTAGTAAAATCATGTTTTACTACAATCAAGTGGATTTTCACCACTAAACATATTACAACGTGCACCCGTGTGTGCTTCTAAATTAGTCTTTGTGCTTCTGAAATATTTAGCTTGCTAATAAGTGTAGAGTCCAGAATCGTTCCGCTTTGTTTAGACTGGAGCCATCGTGTTCAGCAGAAAGAGGGAGAAGTTTGCTGCGTCGTTAATTTTGACATTTCTGCCTATCTATTTATGGATCTGTCAGGTTTACAATGCCCCCCCCCCCCCCCCCCCCCCATGTTAAACTCATTCCTCTTCCTCTTATTCGTTGTTTGTTTGTTTTTTTAATCTTTTTATTCGCGTTTTCATTTATTTATTTATTTATTTATTTTACAACTGAAGAATAATGTGTATAAACGGATGGGTTGGAAAGTAAGAGGTACATGTTGGGAACAAGAAAAATAAAGACATAAAGACAGTATCAAATGAGCCCAATCCGAGGTAAAGTCCACGGTTGTCCGTTGTCCCTTCCCTTTAGTGAAAACATAATTCAAGACTCAACTAAATAAGTAACACTAATAAAACAATAAAAAAAAGAGAACTGAATTGGATGGGCAAACTAAGATGTAAATAGTTAAGTGTCGCCCTCCTACTCAGTCCCAACACACAGCACCTCGGATGCGTCTGTCCCATTAGCCTGCGGACTGATTTGGTGAAGAAGCCACTCATTTCTTTAAAGTACTTTAACTGACCAATAATACTCTGCTTAAGATGCAGAGACGCCCAGTTAGCAGATTATTTGCTAAACTGTTAATGTGAGTAAACCACACAACCAAATACTCAAATATACTTTAACTCTCATTCAAACCAAATTGGAAAATAAACATATAATCACACAGTTTAAAATAAACAACAAGTAATTTATTAAATGAAGAAAACACAAACAAAAATATCGGAACTCTGACCAGTTTCCACTGAAAATACCTGTTAAATACCCGGGATTGTCTCGTTTAGTTTGCTAGTACTTGTAGGCGCGCTTGTTGGAGCTCAGAAGAAAACAGGAAGATGCTCTGTACCTCTGTGGTGTTGGAACAGATTGACCTCCCCCCGGTAGTGACAGCTGCTACGTGCCTCCGTCAGAGACCACCTCTCCAAAGGGCCAGAAGCTGGAGAAACACGCAGTCCCGGCTGCTGGGATGACGTCCACGTCCCAGTCTCAGCAGCCTGCGTTGTCCTCCTCTGTCTCCCGGTTGTGGTCTTCACGCCTCTGGCGGCCACGCTCACCCGCAAGCTAACCAGCGAGCGAGCTCCTTATCCGGTCGAGTTGAATGAAAGTTGCTCTGCAGAAACAGTCTCGTCTCAAGCCTCAGGCCAGTCCTCACAAAACACTGTCTCCCTCAACGGGGTAAAACTGTCCTGCCGGCGAATCAAACTATTTTCTTCTTCTGTGTTTACTCACTTGTAGTTCTGGCGTGTCTCCCTCTCTCTGCCCTGCTGTCCTTCTCTCTATAGGTTAAGAGTCAAAATGAAGTTTCCCTTCTTGTTTGGCATCTGTGTCCCCCTATGAGCAACTGGAACGGCGCGTGATACATTCACAAACAGGAGGACAAACCTAAACCAACCAAGTCCTTACCCAGAATGCAGAACCCTTTTGTAAAACAGAAAATGTACAAGCCTATATACACAGTAAGGGAGCGGTAAGCAGGGTACTACATAAGTAAGAGAGGAAAAAAAATAAAACAACAAAAGGAGATGTACAGGAAATGGACCAATCAGAATTCACCAGGTGTCGGATCGTCACCCTCTGATAGGGAACCTGAGCTGCTTTGGACCGGTGAGAGGCAGGCTAGTCTTACCCGGCTGATGATCGGTGGTTGCAATAGCAAATGTTTGGAGCTCTTCTACGTTCACTGATCCCATCCTGATGCGGTCGTTCTGACCTTCTGATGCCTTTGTGGGATTCATTTGGCCCTTGGCAGCACACGTCCAGCTCAGGCTATTGAATGGAGTTTAATCTCACAAATAACTGTGGAGGCAGAAAGCTCCTGTGGACGGTGAGCTTTGTGTCTGGGCAGCTTGTCGGTATGTATTCATCCTCTCACAGGGCTGATGACTGTGTGTTTGTGGTTGGAGCTGTTGGCAGCCGGACTAATGTGTTTGTCAGTAGCGTGCCGCTCTGCAGGCTCTGTGTTAGACTGCAGACTTGCTCTTTCACTTCCAATCTTTCAACAGTGCTGCCTCCCTCAGCAAGCCTGACCACTTTTTCTTTGACCTCTGTTCATTTCATGCTCTGCTGACAGACCTCCGCCCTCCTCGCTGCCCAACGTCACCTTCGGCTCTATCACTGTAGCGTCATGAGTGTGTGTCCTCTCTGAGGACACCAAGCACCATGAAGACACTGAGGGGACCAAGGTGTCACACCCCCATCTTCAGGAATGAAGTTTCCCTGTTCAGGAGTCCTCACATACTGTGTGTGTTCCAGTGAGTCACTTCAACACCAAACGACCTCTTCTGTACGTAGAAAACCGAACAATTTTGGATGAACTGTACTGTTCAAGTATTCTGTGTAATTCAGAGATGTGTTGCGTATGAATTCGCTGCTATTCTGTAAATTCTCTGTTAGTCTAGTGATGGAATTCTCCCCATGGTCGGGGAGGCCATGAGCAAAACATTGAGCATCAAACTTTTCTTAGTAAAGATATAGAATGTGGCAGCCACTTCCATTGGCTCCACGGATCTCTACCAGGGACTGAGAAGGTATTTCAATCATGTTGAGCAGTGCTGCCCTCTGCTGTTCACTTTAGGAATCACTTTTTCACCGTTTCCTCTTCTCTTCAGGAAACATGAGCAACTTTATTAAAAGATGCGGCTGATATCGTCTTTGTTACTTTTCTGAGGGTCAGATTGAACCTTCTGCTAGGCGACTTTTGGCCAACAGTGTGTGTGTGTGTGTGTGTGTGTGTGTGTGTGTGTGTGTGTGTGTGTGTGTGTGTGTGTGTGTGTGTGTGTGTGTGTGTGTGTGTGTGTGTGTGTGTGTGTGTGTGTGTGTGTGTGTGTGTGTGTGTGTTTAATCTGTCAGCCTGGATGAGATTTGTGAGCTTCCTCATGATAGGACTGCCAGCTGATCAATAAGTATTGATCTCAGGCCTCACCTCCTCCTTTCTCCTCCCAGCTCCTCACTCTGCATGCCGGGGATGTGGGTGGGTGTGAGTCTGAGTGTGTGGAGGGTTTGAGTGGTTTTGGGATGTTTAGATTTTGTGTTTTCAACCTTTCCCTGTATTCCTCATTGAAGGTAAGACAACATTAATGGATCTAAAGCAGGGGTGTGACTCCGGTCCTGGAGGTGCAGCCCTGCAGCTTCTCCTCGTCTCCCTGTTCAACAGGCTGATTGCAATGAGCGGCTCGTCATCAGGCGTTCTGTAGAACTGGGTGATGAACCATCAGGACATTCTGGTGTGTTAAAGAAGGGAGACATGGAGAACATGCAGGGCTGCGGCCCTCCAGGATTTGAGTTTGACACCCCTGCTCTAAAGGATCAAAAAGTGAGGAGACTTAGGCCCCGTTTCCACGACAACGTTTCACATGACAACACCTAGTCCGCAAAAAATAAAGTGTGGGCGTTTCCACTGCAGCAGCAGACACAGAGACAATGATGTAGTTAGTCTGCCGGGCCACAGGAGGGCGCTGTTGCTTGAGTTTGTTATGAAACGACACAGACGTGTGCAGAGAACAAAACACTATAAAGGTGAAGAAAATGTAGAGAACCTGACATCCTAGTGGACTGATGAGGAACCGGATGATATCAGGGAGAGTCTCAACTATTAAACTACTGATCTGGACCATAGAACTAGAATATGGACCGCGGGTCGTACCACTACGGGTCGTACCACTACGGGTCCTACCACTACGGGTCCTACCACTACGGGTCCTACGGGTCGTACCACTACGGGTCGTACCACTACGGGTCGTACCACTACGGGTCGTACCACTACGGGTCGTACCACTACGGGTCGTACCACTACGGGTCGTACCACTACACGGCCACCATGTTTGTCTACAACTGGAGAGCAGGAGGGACAAACGGGGCCTCAGACTGTTTGTAGTTCTTTGGCCCTCCGGGCCATGGCAACCCCAGCAGGTCACAGGATCCAGGTGTTGACTGAGCCCCGGTGTACCCTGGAGCAGGTCCTTCTGGATGGAGGTGAGCAGGTCGGTCCCTCCTCCAGCTCCTATGTGAGCAAGGCTGTGGTGGACCTTCCTCCAAGAGGGCTGGTGGGACAAGAGATCCTCCTTGCGGCATCTCCTCTGTTCATATCAGCTACCTGGATCATGGTGTCTGTGGTACCCTCAGTCATCCCCAACAACTCCCTGCATAAGGAACACAGCTGGTTTAAAGGTCTTCGTTTGGACTGTAGAGACGCTGACTGCAGCACGTCCAGTTTCTGAGGAGAGGTTTACCTGACAGGCGCAGTCCCTTGGAGTGCAGTAATGTCGGTCACAAACGGCAGGCATGCTACCAGGGAGCAGCGGGCTATACAGTCAGAATTTCTTAGGCTCATTTCGTAAGCCCCTCCCAAACAGGAAGGAGCTTCAGGAAGGAGGCGGGGCTTCTAAATGTTTAAATGTTCGTTTCCGGCAGAGGTGAATACATCCCAGAACTCTCATCTCATGTGGAGAAAGTTTGATCAAACGATGATGCTTAATTGGACATGGCCACGGCCTGAAGCAGCAGGAAAGACTTCAGAGGGTCAAACCACCATAGATGTGATCCTGAAGGAGGCAGAAGAACTACTGAAGGTTTGACCTCCAGCTTTAATGATCACAGACATTAATCAGATGGATAGGAGAGTACAACTGGGTTGCTCTCTCTCTGTCTCTCTCTCTCTCTCTCTCTCTCTCTCTCTCTCTCTCTCTCTCTCTCCTCCCTTTTCCTCTCTCCATCTTTCTTCCTCCTTTCTCCTCTCTCTCTCTGTCATCTTTCCTCCTCCTCTCACTCCTTCTTTTCCTCTCTCTCTCTGTCCTCCTCTCTCCTCCTCCCACTCTTCCTTTTTTCCTCTATCTCTCTCTCTCTCTCCTTTTCTGTAAAGAAACACTTGTGATATTTTCAGCACCTTCTTTCAAAGGCTGTGGTAAATGAACATAAATTTAGTAACTGACAGTAACAAATAAAGTAACTGAAGAATTTGTTGAAGAATGAGAGAAATGAGCCCCGGCAGTAGGTAGAGCATGAGACTCAAGGTAGAGGGTTCATGTCCCCCGTCCAGCTCAGTAGGTAGAGCATCAGACTCTCAGTCTCAAGGTAGAGGGTTCATGTCCCCCGTCCAGCTCAGTAGGTAGAGCATCAGACTCTCAGTCTCTAGGTAGAGGGTTCATGTCCCATGCCGGGCGCCACCTTCCCGTGAGCTCTCCACCTTCCCGTGGGCTCTCCACCTTCCCGTGAGCTCTCCACCTTCCCGTGGGCTCTCCACCTTCCCGTGAGCTCTCCACCTTCCTGTGGGCTCTCCACCTTCCCGTGAGCTCTCCACCTTCCTGTGGGCTCTCCACCTTCCTGTGGGCTCTCCACCTTCCCGTGAGCTCTCCACCTTCCCGTGAGCTCTCCACCTTCCTGTGGGCTCTCCACCTTCCTGTGAGCTCTCCACCTTCCCGTGAGCTCTCCACCTTCCTGTGGGCTCTCCACCTTCCTGTGAGCTCTCCACCTTCCCGTGAGCTCTCCACCTTCCCGTGAGCTCTCCACCTTCCTGTGGGCTCTCCACCTGCAGGAAGGTTCTTAATGGGTCAATGTGATCTGGGTGACGGTGCTCAGACTGACACCACCACCACCCAGAAATGGATAAGAGGGAGAAGATGGACGGATGAGAGAAATGCAACATAGACACTCCACTAGAGGGCGACATTATCCAGCTCAGGTCTTAGTACTCCGTTCTAAACACTAACAGGTACTATATGTCTCCTCGGATATGTTGTTCCAGATGTAACATGTTGAAGGTCAATCATCCTCATTTCCGGGGGACCAAAGTGTAACTAATTATTTCACTGGGAAATATTAAAGATGTGACTTTTCGGAAAGGAAGTAGAACTGCATGTTTGAAAATAAACTTTAATAACTACACAGGCATTGATATGTTCTGCATTGAAGAGTATTCAGTGATGTCATTAAATGTAAATCAAGTTGAAATATTGTTTGACAGACCAATTGTTCAAAGATATTTGGACAGACGCCTCAGTCGTCTGCCGATTGAAGATCCTTGTAAGAGTGTTCTGGGGCCATCGTGTTTATTTGACAATCAGTTCGAAAATACTCCTGAAAATGACTTTTGACTTACTTGTCAGCCCGAACAGACGCGTTTTTTAGGGCCTTAACATACATAACCTTTTTGTGAAAGGCCCATCAAAAATTTCAATAATTTGGGGAAGTTACACACGTGACTTGTGAAATGGCGTCACCTGCAAAATTGGAGAACGGTAGCCCCAGAATCCCGTTTCACCGAGAGCTAGAAAATAGGCACACATATGTAACAGGGCAAGACGAACGCAAAACTCTTTTTTATCCTCCTCACTTGTCCTGTTCGGCAGCTTGGGCAAACAATATGATGTGATTCAGAACCTTCTGGTGGCAGAACAGTTTTTGGTCTTCAACAGGAAGAGATTAGGAGTATGTCCGAATGGTCCCTCCTAACTCCTTAACTATGGACTTTACCTTAATCCCGTGGATGACGTCACGGGGTTAAGGAAAAGTGTTAGGAAGCTTCCTAAAGGAGTTAGTGAAAGGTGTTAGGAGTTAGTAAAGGTGTTAGGAGGCTTCCTAAAGGAGTTAGTAAAGGTGTTAGGAGGCTTCCTAAAGGAGTTAGTGAAAGGTGTTAGGAGGCTTCCTAAAGGAGTTAGTAAAGGTGTTAGGAAGCTTCCTAAAGGAGTTAGTGAAAGGTGTTAGGAGGCTTCCTAAAGGAGTTAAGGAAAGGTGTTAGGAGGCTTCCTGAAGGAGTTAAGGAAAGGTGTTAGGAGGCTTCCTAAAGGAGTTAGTGAAAGGTGTTAGGAGGCTTCCTAAAGGAGTTAGTGAAAGGTGTTAGGAGTTAGTAAAGGTGTTAGGAGGCTTCCTAAAGGAGTTAGTAAAGGTGTTAGGAGGCTTCCTAAAGGAGTTAGTGAAAGGTGTTAGGAGGCTTCCTAAAGGAGTTAGTAAAGGTGTTAGGAAGCTTCCTAAAGGAGTTAGTGAAAGGTG
Organism: Lipophrys pholis; assembly: GCF_963383615.2. Classification (NCBI taxonomy): domain Eukaryota; kingdom Metazoa; phylum Chordata; class Actinopteri; order Blenniiformes; family Blenniidae; genus Lipophrys; species Lipophrys pholis. The sequence goes on from NC_137643.1 coordinate 25,838,959, forward strand.
TTAGGAGGCTTCCTAAAGGAGTTAAGGAAAGGTGTTAGGAGGCTTCCTGAAGGAGTTAAGGAAAGGTGTTAGGAGGCTTCCTAAAGGAGTTAGTGAAAGGTGTTAGGAGGCTTCCTAAAGGAGTTAGTGAAAGGTGTTAGGAGTTAGTAAAGGTGTTAGGAGGCTTCCTAAAGGAGTTAGTAAAGGTGTTAGGAAGCTTCCTAAAGGAGTTAGTGAAAGGTGTTAGGAGGCTTCCTAAAGGAGTTAGTGAAAGGTGTTAGGAGTTAGTAAAGGTGTTAGGAGGCTTCCTAAAGGAGTTAGTAAAGGTGTTAGGAGGCTTCCTAAAGGAGTTAGTGAAAGGTGTTAGGAGGCTTCCTAAAGGAGTTAGTAAAGGTGTTAGGAAGCTTCCTAAAGGAGTTAGTGAAAGGTGTTAGGAGGCTTCCTAAAGGAGTTAAGGAAAGGTGTTAGGAGGCTTCCTAAAGGAGTTAAGGAAAGGTGTTAGGAGGCTTCCTAAAGGAGTTAGTGAAAGGTGTTAGGAGGCTTCCTAAAGGAGTTAGTGAAAGGTGTTAGGAGTTAGTAAAGGTGTTAGGAGGCTTCCTAAAGGAGTTAGTAAAGGTGTTAGGAAGCTTCCTAAAGGAGTTAGTGAAAGGTGTTAGGAGGCTTCCTAAAGGAGTTAGTGAAAGGTGTTAGGAGTTAGTAAAGGTGTTAGGAGGCTTCCTAAAGGAGTTAGTAAAGGTGTTAGGAAGCTTCCTAAAGGAGTTAGTGAAAGGTGTTAGGAGGCTTCCTAAAGGAGTTAAGGAAAGGTGTTAGGAGGCTTCCTAAAGGAGTTAAGGAAAGGTGTTAGGAGGCTTCCTAAAGGAGTTAGTGAAAGGTGTTAGGAGGCTTCCTAAAGGAGTTAGGAAAGGTGTTAGGAGGCTTCCTAAAGGAGTTAGTGAAAGGTGTTAGGAGGCTTCCTAAAGGAGTTAAGGAAAGGTGTTAGGAGGCTTCCTAAAGGAGTTAAGGAAAGGTGCTAGGAGGCTTCCTAAAGGAGTTAGTGAAAGGTGTTAGGAGGCTTCCTAAAGGAGTTAGTAAAGGTGTTAGGAGGCTTCCTAAAGGAGTTAGTAAAGGTGTTAGGAAGCTTCCTAAAGGAGTTAGTGAAAGGTGTTAGGAAGCTTCCTAAAGGAGTTAAGGAAAGGTGTTAGGAGGCTTCCTAAAGGAGTTAAGGAAAGGTGCTAGGAGGCTTCCTAAAGGAGTTAGTGAAAGGTGTTAGGAGGCTTCCTAAAGGAGTTAAGGAAAGGTGCTAGGAGGCTTCCTAAAGGAGTTAGTGAAAGGTGTTAGGAGGCTTCCTAAAGGAGTTAGTGAAAGGTGTTAGGAGGCTTCCTAAAGGAGTTAAGGAAAGGTGCTAGGAGGCTTCCTAAAGGAGTTAGTGAAAGGTGTTAGGAGGCTTCCTAAAGGAGTTAAGGAAAGGTGTTAGGAGGCTTCCTAAAGGAGTTAGTGAAAGGTGTTAGGAGGCTTCCTAAAGGAGTTAGTAAAGGTGTTAGGAGGCTTCCTAAAGGAGTTAGTAAAGGTGCTAGGAGGCTTCCTAAAGGAGTTAGTGAAAGGTGTTAGGAGGCTTCCTAAAGGAGTTAGTAAAGGTGTTAGGAGGCTTCCTAAAGGAGTTAGTGAAAGGTGTTAGGAGGCTTCCTAAAGGAGTTAGTAAAGGTGTTAGGAAGCTTCCTAAAGGAGTTAGTGAAAGGTGTTAGGAGGCTTCCTAAAGGAGTTAAGGAAAGGTGTTAGGAGGCTTCCTAAAGGAGTTAAGGAAAGGTGTTAGGAGGCTTCCTAAAGGAGTTAGTGAAAGGTGTTAGGAGGCTTCCTAAAGGAGTTAGTGAAAGGTGTTAGGAGTTAGTAAAGGTGTTAGGAGGCTTCCTAAAGGAGTTAGTAAAGGTGTTAGGAAGCTTCCTAAAGGAGTTAGTGAAAGGTGTTAGGAGGCTTCCTAAAGGAGTTAGTGAAAGGTGTTAGGAGTTAGTAAAGGTGTTAGGAGGCTTCCTAAAGGAGTTAGTAAAGGTGTTAGGAAGCTTCCTAAAGGAGTTAGTGAAAGGTGTTAGGAGGCTTCCTAAAGGAGTTAAGGAAAGGTGTTAGGAGGCTTCCTAAAGGAGTTAAGGAAAGGTGTTAGGAGGCTTCCTAAAGGAGTTAGTGAAAGGTGTTAGGAGGCTTCCTAAAGGAGTTAGGAAAGGTGTTAGGAGGCTTCCTAAAGGAGTTAGTGAAAGGTGTTAGGAGGCTTCCTAAAGGAGTTAAGGAAAGGTGTTAGGAGGCTTCCTAAAGGAGTTAAGGAAAGGTGCTAGGAGGCTTCCTAAAGGAGTTAGTGAAAGGTGTTAGGAGGCTTCCTAAAGGAGTTAGTAAAGGTGTTAGGAGGCTTCCTAAAGGAGTTAGTAAAGGTGTTAGGAAGCTTCCTAAAGGAGTTAGTGAAAGGTGTTAGGAAGCTTCCTAAAGGAGTTAAGGAAAGGTGTTAGGAGGCTTCCTAAAGGAGTTAAGGAAAGGTGCTAGGAGGCTTCCTAAAGGAGTTAGTGAAAGGTGTTAGGAGGCTTCCTAAAGGAGTTAAGGAAAGGTGCTAGGAGGCTTCCTAAAGGAGTTAGTGAAAGGTGTTAGGAGGCTTCCTAAAGGAGTTAAGGAAAGGTGTTAGGAGGCTTCCTAAAGGAGTTAGTGAAAGGTGTTAGGAGGCTTCCTAAAGGAGTTAAGGAAAGGTGTTAGGAGGCTTCCTAAAGGAGTTAAGGAAAGGTGTTAGGAGACTTCCTAAAGGAGATAGTGAAAGGTGTTAGGAGGCTTCCTAAAGGAGTTAGTAAAGGTGTTAGGAGGCTTCCTAAAGGAGTTAGTAAAGGTGCTAGGAGGCTTCCTAAAGGAGTTAGTGAAAGGTGTTAGGAGGCTTCCTAAAGGAGTTAGTAAAGGTGTTAGGAGGCTTCCTAAAGGAGTTAGTAAAGGTGTTAGGAAGCTTCCTAAAGGAGTTAGTGAAAGGTGTTAGGAGGCTTCCTAAAGGAGTTAGTAAAGGAGATCATGGTGGTGAGGCAGTCAGACTTTCACTTAGTGACGTCATAATAAAGCGACGGCGGCTCTAGTTAGTGACGTCTGCCATGGTGGGGAAAGAACTACAAGTTACTGAAAATGGACTAGAAAAAGTTCATCTGGGTTCTAGATGATTTCAAGTGGTTCTAGGCAGATTATTACTTTGGTAACTTACATGATCTGCTCCTTTTTCAGTCATCCTGAGTTTCCCTGAACGCTCCGATGAGCGGGTTCCTTTAAATGTTGTCGCCGCAAGGAATTGAGCTGGGGGTCGGTTCGGAAAACCTGACAGAGTGTGAAGAAGGGGTACCAGGGGTACTATCATCTAACACATGAGCTGGTCTCCTTTGGTAAAGGATCCATCAGTGGTTCCTAAGCTAAAGGAGGTTCTAAAGGAAGTGTCAGTGGTTCCTAAGCTAAAGGAGGTTCTAAAGGAAGCATCAGTGGTTCCTAGGCTAAAGGAGGTTCTATAGGAAGCATCAGTGGTTCCTAGGCTAAAGGAGGTTCTATAGGAACCATCAGTGGTTCCTAAGCTAAAGGAGGTTCTAAAGGAAGCATCAGTGGTTCCTAGGCTAAAGGAGGTTCTAAAGGAAGCGTCAGTGGTTCCTAAGCTAAAGGAGGTTCTAAAGGAAGCATCAGTAGTTCCTAGGCTAAAGGAGGTTCTAAAGGAAGCATCAGTTGTTCCTAGGCTAAAGGAGGTTCTAAAGGAAGCGTCAGTGGTTCCTAAGCTAAAGGAGGTTCTAAAGGAAGCATCAGTGGTTCCTAGGCTAAAGGAGGTTCTAAAGGAAGCATCAGTGGTTCCTAGGCTAAAGGAGGTTCTAAAGGAAGCATCAGTGATTCCTAGGCTAAAGGAGGTTCTAAAGGAAGCATCAGTGGTTCCTAGGCTAAAGGAGGTTCTAAAGGAAGCATCAGTGGTTCCTAGGCTAAAGGAGGTTCTAAAGGAAGCAATGAGCCTCCTTTCCTTTGCTTATTGAGAATTCAGTCAGTTCTTATCATGGCCGCCACACTAAACACTTCCGGGGTTAAAGAAAAGTCGATAGTTAAGGAGACAGGAGGGACAATTTGGACGTACCTCTGGAGTCTCCTCCTGTTGGGTATGGCCCGAGGCCATCGGGCACAGACGTGGTCAGATCAGCCTGAAATTGAACACATTGCATCAGCGTCCGTCCCTGATCACAACCACATGATGACTCTCAGTCCTAACGTCTTGAGGGCGTGGCAATGGTCAAGAACGCCATGAAACAGCACGTGAAATGTAAATAGATTGAACGTGATCAGATTGACCTCAAACTTTATACATCGCATCAGAGTCCGGCACTCATCACAGCCATACAACAACTACGACCATCAGCCTTGGCGCCACCTGCTGGACACAGGAAGTGGGGTACATGCTCAGATCTGGCTCAAACTTCACAAGTTGCTTGAGAGTTCACGTCTTAGTACAGTCAAAAGACAGTCACAACCATCCCTATCATTAGCATACTCTATCGTTAGCATATGTGCTCATTAGCACTAGCAATAACACTAATTAGTTCGGGCTGGTTAGAATACGGGCTAACGTTACCATCCGCGCTAGTTAGCATATGTGTTAATTAGCAAATGCATTATTTAGCGTACCCACAGCACAAGAGTCCACATCTGATCAGTGTCAAGAGACAACCACTGGGCATAGCGCCACCTGCTGTAAACAGGAAGTGAGGCGTACATGCTCCGTTCTGGCTGAAACTTTACACATTGCATGAGAATCCACATCTGATATGACAACTACGACCATCAGCCATAGCGCCACCTGCTTGAGACAGGAAGTGAGATGTGTTTGCTCCGTTATGAGCCAGTACATCTCACTTCCTGCAAATTTCTAATTGCATGAGAGTCCACCTCTGAAACAGGAAGTGAGGCACACATGTACAAACTCGACATGCAACACACGTGTGTGAGTGTGCGAGGACCCGTTCAATGCTGCCTGCAGCTTGAATTTAATTTAAAGTCGTAGTCATTAACTGATGGTTCCAGCTCTAATGAAGAGCAGCTCAGTGAAGGGTCACATTGACAGTCTTCAATGAACGATGTTTGGTGGACAGATTAAAGGAGTTCAGGTCTGAACCTCAGGCCCTGGCTTGTCTCTTCCTCATTAGTTGTGGTTTCTGGTTCTCCTCAGGTGTTGTGTATGATCACAGCTCCAGTCACCATGATCCTGTCCTCCCAGCAGGACGCCTCCTTTGCCTTTGCCTCCTTGGCAATCATCTTCTCGGTCTACATCACCCTGGTGGTTCTGTTTGTGCCCAAGGTAAGACTGAAGCACCTGCCCCCTTTTCAGTACCTGAACGCTTCCGTCAGCGCCTCAATACTCCCATCAGCACCTTCCTCCTCCCATCAGCACCTCCCTCCATCCACACTGTACCCCTCTGTGCTCCTGTCCTGTGTGTGACCTGTAGATGAGGCGTCTGATCACGCGGGGCGAGTGGCAGTCAGATGCTCAGGAGACCATGAAGACGGGTTCATCCACCAACAACAATGACGAGGAGAAGTCCCGACAGCTGGAGAGAGAGAACAAGGAGCTGCAGAAGATCATTCAGGAGGTCAGGCTGCACAGCATCTCTTTGTAACTCATCACATTTGTCATGGATGAAGATCTGTGGATGGTTGTGATGATGACAGTTTGACGTTGTGGCAGTCATGCATGCCACCGCCGGGTTCCCCCACAGAGACGCGGAGTCAGATTGTCCCATTACCATCGTTCTTTTTTTTGAGTAAATGCAAACGTTTCACCAAAACACAAGCACACGACACCACTGCCCCTTTCAGGCTCTCTCGTGGTGTCTACTGCCGCCTGTCACCCCAAGAGCCGTCCTCCTTTATGGGCAGAGAAGCGAGGCCGCACACCTGATTCTCATCAGGGGCTTAATCCTCTCTCTGCCACATACCCCCGTCACCAAGTCATGTAAATGACTCTTGTGCAGCAGTTGGCTGCATTGTGTGTGTATGAACATGATCTGTGACATATGTTATTTGTAGAAAGTGGATCTGTGTTTATGAGTACTGGTACATTGCTTGATCACTCTAAGCAAGTACATGTTGGTCTTCCTCAGAAAGAGGAACGTGTGTCTGAGCTGAGGAACCAGCTGTCTGAGCGACAAGCACTGCGGTCCAGGAGACGAGCCTCCACCATCACCAACCAGAACCACAGCCCGCCGCCTCTTTCCATCACCCAGAGCAACCCCAGGTCTCTGGCCCCTCCCCCGGGGTACCCCGCACACACCTCCGAACCGCACCTTGGCCCCGCGGTCTTCTCCAACTCGTCTAGCCTCTACCAGCCAGACAGCAAGATCAGCCGCAATAACTGCCACGCCAGCCGCCTGCAGATGCTCTACAAGTGAGGGGAGCACCTGGGAATAGTGCCACAGCGTCTGCAGGAGGAGCTATTCCAGAAGGCATCCCAGCAGTCAGCAGAGACTGAGCCTGAGGAGAGATCGAGATCATCATCATCATCATCATCATCATCATCATCATCACCTCTTTCCCCTCATACTCAAACAACTTCATGATACACTTCTGCTCCTGTCATCTTCCACTCCTCTTCCATCTGCCAAACAGAGTCTGAGGAGCTGCTCACTTGCACCTGCCGCCACAACAATACAAGAAAGAGTTGTCATTCCTGGAACAGAGGACAGCAACATTGTGTTTTTGGTTGATTTGACAGCTGTCAATCACATCAATTCATAAGAAGAAGTCTGGAAAGCGCCTCAACATGAGAAAAAATGAGTTTAACAGGGTCAAGGACAGATCAACAAAGTCCATTATAGTGGTTCACATTGTCTTCATGTTGCCATTCAAGGTTTGGGTCAGCAGATGTGGTTATTTGGAAAGAAGTGGGAGTAAATTCTGAAGCCAGATGTGGCTCTGAAGCCCCTCTGTAGTGGCTCCCTGAAGCTTTCACTAAATGATTTGGAATTAAACATTTCTAAATATCTCTTTTCTCTCAGTTGAAGGACCAAATGTTTCATTTAGAAAAAAGAAAGGTTGATAGTTGATCCAGGTTGCCTGAGTCTCCTGCAGGCTTCATTTCACTTCAGCTGAGAAATGTTGTTTTTCCAAAATCTCCTCTTGGTATGATAGCCAGCATTCAATCCAAAGAATGAAAATAGAGAGTTTCAGTCTTTTAATGTCAAGACAAGCTGCTGCTGCTGCTGCTGCTGCTGCTGCTGCTGCTGCTGCTGCTGCTGCTGCTGCTGCTGCTTTACCTGGAGCTTGGAGATGAGCAACAAACCACTGAAAAGTGATGTTGAAAGATTTCCAACTAAATTGGCTCAAAGTATTAACATGGTCTCAATTCAGTTCAAATCAGTTCAATTCAGTTAAAATCAGTTCAATTCAGTTAAAATCAGTTCAATTCAGTTCAGTTCAATTCAGTTCAAATCAATTTAAGTTCAATTCAGTTCAATTTGAACTATGTCGTGCCAAATACAGACTGTAGACTGCAGACTTCCAGTATTAAAAGCAGAAAAAAGGACAAACAGAACTGTGAATGAGATCGACATGGACCAAGTTGTGATGTTTACATGACTGAGTCAAAGCATCTCAGTCCTGCACAAGGCTGGTGGATGCTGAGGTTACCATGGAGACTCCAGCTCACATTTCCCGGATTTCAAGGGTCTGCTGCTAACATGTTGGTGTCAAACAGTGCAGTCCATACCTATACAGGTGCTCATAATGTTATGGCTGATCAAACCGTGTTCCTGACCTGCTCATTCCTGCCCGTCATTTTATGTCATTTTGCATTTTCCAGCTCAGTTCTCCACATGATGTGTTTCAGCTACCCACATTATCCAAAGTCTCTGTTTCCACCTCAAAGAGTTCCACATTCTGACCTGAGTGAATTCTAAACTCTGACCTGAACTAATTCTGTGCCCTGGAAATAGTTCTAGACTCTGACCTGAGTGAGTTCTCTGGGCCTTTTGTCTGTGGTTTGATGAGTCCACCGGTAAAATAGAGCAGCAGCGTTGGTTCACTTCATCTCCTCTCACATCTCCCTTCTGCTTCTTCAGTATCTTTCTGTGGTTGCTCTCTGGCAGGAAGTGAAACTCCATCACATGTCCAGTGATCCGAGATCACAGCAGGGGCCTTCTGGTTGGAAAATCCCACAGCGAAACCAAAAGCTGTTCAGTCAGAAACATCAGTTTTCTCCACACAGAGGACTATTGTGGGTCATCTGAGTCACACAAATGTTATAACTAAAGCTCACAATACCGAACATTTAACCTAAAACATTTGAGATGGTTCACTGAACTCCTCCACAAACACCTGCTGCTGCTCATAAGCACTGATCCCATGGGTGCTCCGGTGCTCGAGCACCCACTGAGAAGGTAAGCACCCACTGGGGGATAGCTGATCGGTAAAAATAAAACTGGATATTAAATTCACCCAGTTTAAAGGGGTCCTACTTTCCAGTTTTTCAACACTCACATGGTCTGGTCGGTCCAGAAACCTTCAGTATTCTAAGTTTCTAGCTCCTCCTTGATTTCCCTCATTTGAATATTGGATCATAGGAGCTGCATTCAGAATCTGCTGTGTCTGTGTGAGCTGGACTGGCTCCACCCACACATGCCCATCTTGGGAAGAGGAGGAAGTACTTCCTCTCGTGGTGCCATGTGCCAGAGCAGAGCTGCCTAATTGTGGGAGGAGTCAAAGGGAGGGCCTACCTTGATTGGGATTGGCTAAACCCCCGATGACACTATATAGGGTTTGATTTCTGATTGGCTGCTTGGAGCAACACACTTTTTAAAAACTGGAACAAGCCAGGGAGAGAGAGGACAGACTGTCTTCACTTCTGGGACGTCAGTCCAGGTATGGGGACGAGTAGTACTGCTGGAGAACCTTCAGGAAGTGAAGTTTGCATAATATGAGCCCTTTAAGGTTTTTGATAATACTTTCAGTCTGAATTAATTTTTTCCTGTGCTGTCGCGGTGAGAGAGGGGCAACAGCTTCTTTTCAAAGTAGGATGTTCTCTCTCCCTCTGACCCAGCTGTAATAGACCAACTTGAAAGTCATTGTAGTGAGGTGAGGTCCACACATATCATATATGAAACTAACACATAGAAAAAGAACTGAAGCCTTCCTGCTTGACTCTGGGCTGGAAACATGTGGAATGCAAACCAGGAGCAGCATTTGAACATCTGAGATTACAAACCTGAGATCACGGAACCACAGGCAAGGATTAGAACCCTTTAGAAAAAAACAAAGTCTTAACAATCTTTTTTTGTTTTGGCTTTTTTTCTGATAATGCTAGAACCGGTTCTAATTCTCTTCTGTACAGAACGGCTGGAAAGTCTGAAACAGTCTTGGGTTCATGGTGGGGGAGTGGTTTGCCCTCTCGCCCCCTCGCCCGGGTTCGGGGGCCTTTATGTGCTGGTCATTTGCATGTGCTCCCTCTACACGTGTGGGTTTCCTCTGGTTCCTCCCCCAGTGTATAAAACCTGTGTGTTTGAGGTTAGTTTGTGACTGTAAATGTCCTGTGAGGGTGTGTGACTCTGTGTCTCTGTGTGTGTCCTATGATGGACTGCTCACCTGTCCAGGTGAACCTGACTTCAGATCAGATCAGAGATTACTCTGACCCCTTTTAGTATCAACATTTCATCTGGTTTTAATTCTGGACATCAAACTCAAACAGTATGTTTTTTTTGGTTTGTGCTCCTCAGCAGATTAAGATTAATTGGTCACCATGTCCATGATGGTTTGACTTTCCAGCAAACCGATGGAACAGGACGGGCTGGCGGTGTGTTTGTTCCCAGGTGAAGCACAGGTCTCATTGTGTCTCTCATTATTGTGTCTCATCAGTCTCATTAGCAGTGAGGTTGTGATGGTCTGACCACCCAGAGCAGCAGACGGTCAGAGCTCCATTAATCTGTAAATATCTGCTGTCTGTTGTGACGACGTGTTTCCCTGTTGAGTCTGTGATGCGGCGGATGAACATGACGTTCAAACACCTAACGTGTAAATACTGACTGTTGGATTTTACATATACCAGCTGTATTTCATGTGGTACAGTGTGCAAACTATATTTCTATATGCTGTAACAACACAGAGGGTTTCAAATGCAAGAACGAAAATAAAACTAAATGTTTTTTGTTTGTTTTTTTCTGATATATGGTCTGGTTCATTTTTTCTCAGTTCACATGAAACGTTTCATCGATTGTACACACTGAATATTTCATGCTTATTAACCATCACAGACTTCCTAGTTTTTTCAGATGTTAACAAGTCTTATCGAATACATGATTAAATACTTTGGAAATGAGAACTTCTGCTTTAAATTTCTCATAATCATACAAACATTGTTGTGTTTTGCACCTTTACTAAATAACACAACATTATAATAAGGAAGGAATGTCATGTACTATTACAAAATGATTGTGACACAAACAGAATATTTCATCATCGGTCATAATCAAATCAAGTAAACAATATAGTTTCGTGGATCTTGGGTGAACCCAGAAGCAGACTCATACACAGAAACAAGTTCAAAAGTGTATTGAAAGATATAATGTAAGCCAAAGTGTCCTGAAGTCCAAAAACACAAGAAGATCAAACACGAAGAGAACACGAGGGGTCAGTAGAAAGACTGGGGATGGTTCAAAGACGATCTTGAACGGAGAAATGAGGGAATATAAAGACTGGGGAGGAGAAGACACAGGTGAAACACATCACTATTGACACACGGAGTGAGGGCAGACCAGAAGGACAAGTGTGCAGCAAGTTTGTGTAATACACGCAGACACGTCAAACATGATTTGATTGTACATTAATGACCTAAAATCACATTTTAACAACTTTAAAAAGTCAGAAAAGTTGAGATTTCTTTTTAATTCAGGTTTTGAGTTTATTCTCTGCAGATTTGACAGCTTCAGTTCGAGTCGTGGCTCAGAGTTGAGCACAGGCCAGACGGAGCAGTGAAAGCTTCGTTCTTAGCATTGTAGCGTTAGCATCAGAACTAAAGAAATCTAACTCACAATTAGTGTTTTTTTCTGCCAACATTTAGGCTTTTATTAGAAAACCCAAAATAAAGAGAATATCCATGCAGCCTAGATGTCTATTGGAATCATTTTAATTTCAAACTAAAGTGGCAAGGATGTAATGAAATGATGCTACAAGGATTCAGCTTTCGGTGTTGGCGTGTTTGTAGCATGAATAGTTTGTAGTTGAGGTTCTCCTCCTTATTTCAATCATTAACACCAATAATTTTACACATTATGTTTTTGCTTTTCGAGGGAGAGTCGTCCCATTATTCCTCCGGAAATATGAGTGAGTCTTTGTACACTTTATCACTCATGTTGTCTTGCTCTTGTTTCACTTCAGATCAGTTTGCGCTTGAAGTGATCTGTGTCATGGTTCATGTTTGTTCTGCTGTTTTTGTACATGGGTGCTTCCTAATTGTCCCTCCTATCTCCTTTCCTATCCACTTCTCCTTAACCGAAGAAGTGTTTAAGTCGCGGCCTTGATGAGGAGTGTTGGAATTCTCACTAAGCTAAGGAAAGCAGGCTTAATGTTTCCTTTAGAACCTCCTTTAGCCTAGGAAACACTGATGGATCCTTTAGAACCTCCTTTAGCCTAGGAACCACTGATGCTTCCTTTAGAACCTTCTTTAGGTCTAGGAACCACTGATGCTTCCTTTAGAACCTCCTTTAGCCTAGGAACCACTGATGCTTCCTTTAGAACCTCCTTTAGCCTTGGAACCACTGATGCTTCCTTTAGAACCTTCTTTAGGTCTAGGAACCACTGATGCTTCCTTTAGAACCACCTTTAGCCTAGGAACCACTGATGCTTCCTTTAGAACCTCCTTTAGCCTAGGAACCACTGATGCTTCCTTTAGAACCTCCTTTAGCTTAGGAAACACTGATGGATCCTTTAGAACCTCCTTTAGCCTAGGAACCACTGATGCGTCCTTTAGAACCTCCTTTAGCCTAGGAACCACTGATGCTTCCTTTACCAAAGGAGACCAGCTCATGTTCCCCCACAATTCCTTGCGGCGACAACATTTAAAGGAACCCGCTCATTGGAGCGTTCAGGGAAACTCAGGATGACTGAAAAAGGAGCAGATCATGTAAGTTACCAAAGTAATAATCTGCCTAGAACCACTTGAAATCATCTAGAACCCAGATCCCAACTAGGATGTTCTGGATGTTGTAGAACCAACACAGTAAAGTCCAGTTTTAGTGCAGCCTGTTCTCACTCTGATTGGTTCTTTATTCACCTGGCAGCCGTTTCCCTTTAGTTCCTCTTTTCCTTTGATTGACATTGAAACCTGAGATATTTGAGACGATACCAGAGGTTAGAACCTCAGAGGAACGTGGTGCAAATGTGCTTTTTGTCGTCCATTTTGGAAATGGGTCGTTTTTCACCACAGCAGACGTCACTAACCTTCACCTAGTGGGGTTATTACATCACCTAGTGGGGTTATTACATCACCTAGTGGGGTTATTACATCACCTAGTGGGGTTATTACATCACCTAGTGGGGTTATTACATCACCTAGTGGGGTTATTACATCACCTAGTGGAAGTGCAGTGGGATTGTCAAAATAACGGGATCGCCTTTCCTAACTCCTTTAGGAAGCCTCCTAACACCTTTCCTAACTCCTTTAGGAAGCCTCCTAACACCTTTCCTAACTCCTTTAGGAAGCCTCCTAACACCTTTCCTTAACTCCTTTAGGAAGCATCCTAACACCTTTCACTAACTCCTTTAAGAAGCATCCTAACACCTTTCCTTAGCTCCTTTATGAAGCCTCCTAACACCTTTCCTTAGCTCCTTTAGGAAGCCTCCTAATACCTTTCCTTAGCTCCTTTATGAAGCCTCCTAACACCTTTCCTTAACCCCGTGACGTCATCCAGGGCTTAAGGTAAAGTGGATAGGAAAGGATAAAGGAGGCACTATTCTGAAGCAGCCTGCCTCTTGTTTCAGGCTCCTTGGTTTCCCCTCCTTGTATCTGACTGCTGTTTCCTGCCCTGATGTCTCTCACCTGTGCCTGAGTGTGATTAGCTGCACCTGGTGCTTTTAGTATTCAAGGGGCTTGTCTCGTGTGCCTGGGTTGTTGGTTTGTCTGTGTTTCGGTGTGAGAGCTCCTGTGTTCCTGCGTTTAGTGAATATGTGTCTCTGCCCTCCTGTGCTGCAGCTTCCCTGTGCCTTTGACCTTTGCTCACCTGACTGCAGGATTTTGATGTATTTGGGGGACTTTTAGTTTCTGTTCAGTTCCATAAAGCAGTTTTTCGTTCCACAGCAGTGTCTAGCATCCCGAGTCCACCTTGCCCCCCCCCTGTACTGTAACAAGCTGAACTGAGTTTTACTCGCCTGGTCATCACAGAAGTGTTTTTTTCTGTTTTAGCTGTAACAAGTCAAATTAAAGCTGCAAGCAGCGTTGGTCGGGACTTCGACCCTTGCGGGGCTCTCCCCCGTCGGGGTTGCCCTTTGTGTCAGTGGACTGTGGACAAACAAACACTATGAATTGGCCCCCAAAAAACAGGTTTGGTGAAGTTTAATTCCAACACAACTGGGAGGGGGAAAAAACCTCAACTCAACAGTTTATACAAGATGTAGTGTGTGTGTGTGTGTGTGTGTGTGTGTGTGTGTGTGTGTGTGTGTGTGTGTGTGTGTGTGTGTGTGTGTGTGTGTGTGTGTGTGTGAGAGAGAGATAGAGAGCGAGAGAGAGATAGTTACCTTGAAAAAAATATACTCACAGCACCCCAAAACTAATATGAAAACATTTTTCCTTTACTGGTGTGTACATAAGGGCTTTCTCTCTCTCTCTCTCTCTCTCTCTCTCTCTCTCTCTCTCTCTCTCTCTCTCTCTCTCTCTCTCCCTCTCTCTAAATGTAGATATTTATTAATTTTCCATATGATTTATCAAGTCTCGGTAAAAATAACTTAATACAAAGCATTTGAGCGTTTTTTGTGTGAAAAGTCAGGCAGTAATGATTATTCCAGGCGGAATCCACGTTCCACATTAGAAATCAATGCATCGGACTTGAGGATTGACCCTCCCAAGATGGCGTCTGCAGTGCCAGTCAGCGAGCTGTAACCGGATGTTGCGTAATGCCAAAGCGAACGTGTCCGGACGTGACGTTTATTTACAAGCGCTTTCGCCTCGATCTGTGGCTGAAGATGACTCCAAAGCTAGCGTAGACAGTTTAGTTTTTTGTTTCTGAAAAACGCAGACATTGGCTCCAAGTGAGTGAAACAGCAGTCTGGCGGACGAGGGACTGAAATACTCCCACGCTGCTCTGGTCGGTAGTCAGTCCGCGTGAAGGCAGACGGTAGACAGTGCAGTGCCATCGTGTCTCACTCCGGAGCAGAGACAACCCCAGTGCTTCATCCAGGGTGGCAGACGACCAACAGGACTGGACACCAGGAGGTAGGAAACTGATAGAGAATAATAAATAAAAAAGAAACGTTGTGCTGTAATTATTAATAACCCACCGTGAGCCATCGTAAAATAACAAATATTGATGATCACCACTGATTGTTTATCCACTTGAGAGGATCATGAATGCATGTTTTACCCCTTTATTAAAGGTAATTCAGGTATTTTGTGATCATAAAAACCATTAGAGGATAATTCATGTTAGATGTGATATAACAGCTCACGATGAACATTTTAATTCATATTTTGCAGATGAAACGTGATTATTTTAACATTTTGCAATTGCAGATTTCTACATCCCAGAATATCTCTGCTGTATGAGCTGTTGATGTATTGAAAGTCACATAGTGACTAAATGTGTTGTTTTTTATTGTGAATATGCTTTGCTCATCAGTTCACAGGTGTGAGGGAGGCAGCAGCAGCAGCACAAGCTTCTCTGGGACCAGCAACAAGCAGTGTGGAGATTTCTTTCCTTCCATCCCGGCGTTCCACAACACATTGAGTTCATTTGGGATCCATGTTGAAATGTTTGGAAGTATGTTAAGTGACCATGATTAAAGTGTTTCATTTACAAAGCTGTTGTCACACTGCAACTTTATTAACCCCTCAAGGGAACGTCGGGATGATGTGAGATGTATTTTTAGAGGCTGTCATGTCTCTATATTGTCTCTAAATGCTTCCACATCATAGCAAACATTTATGTGAATCATGAAAACTTAATAGAAATAGAAATGTATGAAACTAACTGTCCAACATGAAAAGAACAGTCATCTACTGTGTGTATCTGAGCTTTGTTCAAGCTTCAGCACGTCTTTCAAAATGTGTTTCTTGATGTTTCATGGTAAGAAGAGGAGGTTGTGAGCATGTTTCACTGCTGTTGGCACTAAACACCGCTTCCAGAGTGACAATAAAGAACGACTCTTCCAGGGCTGCTCACAGTGGGTCCTGGAGGGCCACCGTCCTCCATGGTTCAGGTCTCTCACAAGGTGCAACACACCTGATTGCAATGACGGCCTCGCGATTGGGCATTTTCAAAAGCTTGGCGATGACATTTCTGTTTGAGCTCATGTTTTATTGAGTTTTATGATCCGTTCTCATGGTTTTCTCTTGAAATGGGACGGGGGCCAGGAAGCCGCGCTGTACGTGTACGACCGTGAGGACCCAGACAAACCAGCTGCGTGACGAGAGGAAGACTGTGCTGACAGGCTGAAGAGTGAAGAGGATGTGCTTTTCCACAAAAATAGGTTTCACCGATATGAAAGAGTGGTTTTAGGAATGCTTGAGCTCTGTAGGATAATCTGCTCCAGATTGGAGAGCTCCAGGTGTAGTGGCTTTAGATGTGGACCTGGTCCAGTGGGGTCCAGGTATGAAAACACAGTGAAAGGTGGCCTTTTGATCACTTCTACAAATAAAAGAAAGATTAAACAAATTCAATATTGGTTGTTGTGCAAAGTTTAAGTGTTTTTACTTGAATAGATTGTACAGAAAAGAGCTGGTCCATGAGACACAGTCTCTCTTCATATAAAGTGACTTCCCCTGAACTTCACACTAAACTTGTATAAAACACAGTGCTTTAGGTGGAAAGAAATAAGTGGTGGTCCTCCTCTTGGTGACCTGCTGTCAGTCTGTAATACTAATAAGGACATTAACATAATATTCAGTGGTGCGTACAGACATTCTGTAAGGGTTTGTTTTTTATTCAAGAAAAAAAACGAGATTTAAACACTGCTTTGGTGGTGGGGCGATGGATGGACTGGAGGGAAAGAGAGAGAGAGAGAGAGAGAGAGAGAGAGAGAGAGAGAGGGGAAGCGAAGGCAAGTGAATGAAAATACACATACACTGAGAGTTTAATCTCTGGTCATAAAGTATTTGATGATTGTGATCGTGAGGAGAGGAGATTTTCCTCTGAGGACCGTCGGTCAGCCCCGGAATGCAGACTTCCGTGATGCACCTGAACGCATCACCAGGTATTGTCGGCTTGAAGCTCGTTTACCATTAAAACTCCATCAATGTGCCTCATTGTTCATCCCGCTGGGTTAAACTACAGTATTAGTGTTGTGCAGCTCAACCGCTAAGTCCTGCTGTTTGTGTAACGTTAGGTTTTGTGTCTGAGGCCTGAAATGACTGTGGACGCTACATGCTAATGGCGCTAGCCATCAACGTTAGCTTCAGGACTTCGGGGACTAATATAACCTGGCACTTCAAGTTAAACTACGGATGACCCCCGGCGTTTCATTGTACATCTCCAGGGTGAGTGGCTCTGCGCTGTTTATGTTTGAAGATGCTCCAGATGGTTTGTATTAATTGTATTTTACTTTTCGTGCTAGCAAAGAATGCTAGCCACAGCCACAGGATACTATACGCGTCAGATCCCACAGCCAATGACAGCTCCGAACCGGCGAAAATCCGCGCTGTCCTATTGGTTAATACCAGTTCAGCGTCATGACTATAAATACAGATGAACCCCCGATCGCGTCACTCCTCCTCAATTCTGAGCCAGGAGCCCGTTGCATTTCTCGTGAGTCAGAGATTTTTTCAAAATCTACTGCGGTTATGGGATCTGAGACACTGAGAGTGAAGGACATTGTTGGATAGACATTTTCTGGACGTTTTTTCTACTTTACGTTGGTCCTGCCTGTCTCTTGTGTGTGTGTGTTGTCAGATGTCATGATGTAGCTGTCTCTAAGCCAGCAAATATTTAATTAAGATGCTAGTTTGATGTCTTGAGAGGAAGATTGTCTGCTTGTGCCTATGTGAATGTAGATGGATGTTTAGAGAAGTTCTGTGGCTTTAACACACACGCACACACAGACAGTTTTTATTCAGCTGTTGCAGAATCAACTGCCTCTAAGTTTGTGTAAAACCATGCGGTTTGTGAGTATGATGGAATCACATTCACTGGTTTCTCTTTCTAGCTTGAGGATGTAGAACTAAAGAGTTTTGTTGTTGGATTAAATTGTAGATGCCTCGCCGGAAGACCCACCGCCTGGCTCGAGCCCTCAAGGAGCGGAGTGGAGGGCCGAGCCGCCTGTCCCGGACTTCGTTGCTCTTATGTATTGGAGACTTTTGAAATGTTGAGCTGATGCACATGGTATTTAAAGTGTAAGTCTTGTTTTTACATTCTTTGCTTTGAACTTGATCTTGTCAGAACGAGGTATCGTCATCGGGTGCGGAAGTGGCCGGCGTCCAAGCTTACCAAGAAGTCCCGCAAGATGGTCACCGGTGCCCGGGATCCAGACAAGAAGGGATGAGTTTTTCTTGTCTGTAGAGACGGTGGCAGTTGTAAGGGGCCGTGACTGATGTCCGTGTTGTAAAACATTGTCTCTGTTCTCCAGAGCGTCTTCGTGGTCGGCGATTCCCACCTGAGGGCCGTGGTGGATGGGTTCGTTCCCATGCCGGAGGGAGAGGTGAGCTTCTCTTTTCTGTCGGTTCCAGGAGCCGCTGCCGCCGAGCTGAGGACTGAGGTTCTGCACGCTGCCCTCCCCTGGACCCCCGACGGGGTGTGCGTGATGGCCCCGAGCAACAACCTCACGGCGAGCCGGACGATCGGTGAGGCGGCGTTGGACTTCGGTGCTCTCCTGGCGACGGTCTGCAGCCTCTGGCCCAAGGTGTGTTTATTTAGCAGCTGTTGTCGTCGGTGTCTCGGGACCAGACGAGTGTCGTGAGGAGATTCTTTATCCGTCTACTGGTATCGGCAACGTTTAATGATGAACTAAAGCAAAATAATAGAGAATTGCTGCAGATAATAATTGTGGGTTTTTGTGTGTGTGTTCTATAATCACTGTGAAAGGTGTAGCTTTCTCCAATGTATTCTATATTCATCATTTTCAAGTAAGGGGCAGTTTAATCCAACAATTGTTTTCTTCTGGCTGTTCCCTTCCAATCCTGGGGCTGTTGATGTGATCATTTAGGGGGAAGTGTTGTGAAAAGTTTTCATGAAAGGATCAGGAATGAATGAATTTAACACTTTAATGTTGTTTGTCCAGGTTTTCATGTTCGAGAGCCCTTGGCACTTGAACGTGGAACCTGGGGTTCTAAGAGTCGCTGTACCAGGAGTACCACCGTGTCGCAGCACGCATGGGTCAGTTTATGACTGAATCTTCACTGCTCTCACGACTCCATCACCTGAGCTTGAATTCAACGATGCATCACGATTCAGACCTGTCACACCCTCCATTTCTCTGGAACTGCTCCTGGCTGACTTTCCTATGCAGTCACATAAATATGTATTCAGTATTTACAAGAGGAAATGGTAAAATGACATCAATACAGTGCAGAGTACTTCTTAAGAGGAAAAATTTAAGTGTTGACATAAAAGTGTAAAGTTTTGATTAGGTTGTAAACTGATGAAGTACAAACCTTTAGTTACTTGCTGATCCAGAGTACTGGCATTGGTACTTAAAGGCCATCAAGCTTAGTTAATACTTCACACACACAAACAATGCATGAAGGGTGTGCGTCGTGAACCACCTCCACAGCCTTTTTTTCTTTTTTTTGTCACTGCATCATGAGAAGATCCAACACCCTGGTACTTTGTGTTTTTCAGGTCTCCCTTACGTGTCTGTGGCACAGCACTTCCCCGTTCGTCGGTTGAAGCTGTGGTGCCCCGACGGGGTAAGTACAGCACACTTTGTTGTAGGAGGAGTTTGTCTTCTGCCGTGTCTGATACGCATGTGCCGTGAAATGTCTGACGCCTTTGACTTGTTTCCCAAGGTGCACCTCAGCGACTCCGACGGCATGCCGGTCCTGGTGCAGCTGCTGTGGGACGCGTCGGTCCAGCAGCTGGCACCGCCTCCCCCTGCGCGGCCGGTGTCTCCCCGAACGCCGCCGCCGGCCAGGGGGTCTCCCAGGTTAGTTGTGACGGGTCACGTCCCGGTGGCCCGTCACAGCGACCCCTGGGAGTGGACGACGGTTGGACAGGGGGGCCAGGTAATGCGTTTCTCCCACTCGTTGTGTGATTGGACGTTTGTGCAGTGTTGTTGGGACAAAAAAACAATTTAGTCCGTCTCTTTCTGTTTTTCAAAGGCTGGAACATCTGTGGTGCGACAGTCTGCCATCCCGTCCAACCCGGTGTGGTTCAGCGGGGCTATGTTGGACGCCATGGTGAAGGTCTCACCTTCTTCTGGCTCCACTGGTCCTGCTGAGCCACCAGCTGGCCAGGTGAGACACAATGAACACGTATGCACTGTCAATGACAAAACGGGAAGACGGCTGTTTATAAAGCACCGTTTCTCTTTCTGCAGAGCCCCCGCGGGGTGCGACTAGGCGTACAGGGGGAAAGCGGCAGGTTGGTATTTACATGTGATTGACGTGCCATAGATTTGAGATTGATGTTGATAGAGTTGGAGTGAGGAAATGAATGGGTGCACAGCTCTAAAGAACTTTTGTCCTTCTGTAGGTGCCGGCAACACCTTCACCTGTCCACCTGACCGAGTCTGCTTCCAAGACCAGCCCAGCAGTGAAGCAGGTTCGTCCCAGTTTGATTACACTGTCTCACGTAGAGCACCCGAACCACCTTTTCCTTCAGGTTTCTCATGCAGTAAAACTTGTCTCATTTTTGTGTCAGGGGGAGGCGACGGCCCAGGAGTCCGGGGAGGTGGCGGTGCCGGAGGTGGTGGGGGACGTTCCGTCTTATTATTCATGACGTTGTGTCAGGCGAGATAGGCGTGACTGAAAGTAAGCTCATCGATTTGGGCTTGTGCTTCAGTCTGCGTAACGGACTGGAGCGCGTCTTCACTCGGTCCAACACATGTCGACTGACAATAGCCCCGTTTCCACAGTGCCCCTTGGTACCGGTACCGGTTACTATCCGTAACCAGACCCGTATCAGGTGCCGCGTTTCCATTACACGGGGAACGGTTTGAAATGTAGGCGGGGTTACTAACGGCCGCGTGATCACGCAGGATGTGACGCCATTACGCAGCGGTAAATGCGGGAGAACTCGAGGAACAAACATGGAGGACTCTGAGATCGTCGTGTTCTTTCTCCTGGCCTTTTGCTTCTTTGCTAAACAGAGACAGGCTGTTTTGCAGAGAAGGCTCCAGGCTTTAGACGAGGAGAAAGCCGAGGAGGACAGCTGTGAGCAGGAGAGACGGGAGGAGGAGGAGAGACGGGAGGTGGAGGAGGAGAGACGAGGCGGGAGGTGGAGGAGAGGCGGGAGGAGGAGGAGAGACGACTGCGGGAGAGAAGAAAGAGGCGACGCAACCGGGTAACTGTACTTTACTTCAGTGAAAATATAGAGCATACTTTTACTTTCACCCCATGACGTTTGGCCGCGATTATCTGTAGTTTTTACTCCATTACATGTCTAAAATGCACCTCATGATTAATCAGCCATTAAAATGTCACCTTCATAAAAATGTTGTTTTTTTCAATAGTTACTACTAGTAGTTGTTTTACCGCTACAGAAGCCATTTGTACTTCCTTTAGTTTATTGTACAGTTATTGGGAAGAGATAAATTTCACCTGTAATTCATAATTCTTCAGATTATGTATTACTGAAAACGGGAAGCCTCATACTGGGCTTTTTTATTAATTTAAAAGTGTTTCCAATTTTCTTATATCACTGGCTTTTAATTAAGATGACATAAGATATCCTTTATTTATCTCACATGTGGAGAAATTTGCAGTGGTACAACAGGATAGTAAAAAAGAAAGAAGCACACACAGCAGAAACTAGAAAAACAGTTAAAAATACAATATAATAAAATAGAAATAGATTGATGTTTAAATGTGTATAAATGTGCTGTTATGTCTCCCAGGTCATCCTGGCAGCGCTGCAACAACACCGCCACAGGCCTACAAGTTGGGCTGTCACTCGAAGCAACGACTGGTGGGAGAGGATAGTGCCTTGCTTCACAAGCACACAGTGGGTGCAGAACTTCCGGATGTCTGAAGAGACCTTTCACTACCTGTGTGGGAGAGTGTGTCCGGCGATGGAGAGGCGTGACACAAGCTTCCATGTGTGTGTGTCCCTCTTACCAAAAGAGTTGCCATAGCTGTGTGGAAACTTGCAACGAATGCCGACTATCGCAGCATTGGCCACCTGTTTGGTGTCAGCAAGACCACAGTGTGTCGCTGTGTGCAGGACTTTTGTGACGCTGCTGGTCAGTTCCTGGTTCCAGAACAAATCAAATTTCCAGACCAGGAGAAGCTGCAGGAAATGGCAGCCTACTTCCAGAACAGGTGGGGGCTTCCGCAGTGTGTTGGGGCAATAGATGGGTCGCATATTCCCATTTTGGCACCACAGGACTGCCACTGCGATTACTTCAATCGGAAAGGCTGGCACTCCATTATCCTTCAGGGAGTTGTGGATGGAAGGGGTGAGTTCTGGAGTGTTTTCACTGGCATGCCTGGCAGTCTGCACGACGCGCGTGTTCTCAGACTGTCCACCTTCTGGGAATTGGTTGACCGTGGCTGCCTTTTCCCTGCATGCACCAGCAACATCGGCGGGGTGGATGCAGGCTTCTACATCCTGGGTGACTCCGCCTACCCATTGCAGAGCTGGCTCATGAAACCCTTCCCGGACACTGGGCGGCTGACAGCAGGGCAGCAGGTGTACAATAGGAAGATCTCCAGAGCTCGGGTGGTGGTGGAGAACGCCTTTGGAAGGCTGAAAGGCAGGTGGCGCTGCCTGTTGAAGCGGAATGACAGTGATGTCAGCCTCGCAAAATCCATGGTGCTGGCGTGTCGTGCTCTGCACAATCTTTGTGAGACTCATGGAGAGGAGTACAGCAACGGATGGAGCCACACTGTGGAGGCAAGCGATGCAGCTGAACCTGTGGTGGCACTGGGACAGGGTGCAGATGAGGAAGGCAGGGATGTGAGAGAGGGACTCCTGCAATTCCTAAATGCATGAAGTGTTTGTAAATAGAGCTGTATATCCAATCCAATGTATTTATAAAGCACTATTAAAAACAACTCAGTTGACCAAAGTGCTGTACAACAATATAAAAATACAATTATAAATACAACAATACAGTGGCAGCACAGAATACACTTTGAGCAGTAAAAGTCAACTTCAACACTGGTTAAAAGCCAAAGAGAACATGCGTGTTTTAAGATGTGATTTAAAAACATGAAGGGAGTCAGCCTGTCTAATGAACAGAGGAAGCTCATTCCACAGTTTGGGACCAACCACAGAAAACGCTCGGTCTCCTCTGAGTTTGCGATGCGTCTGGGGGACCGAAAGCAACGCTTGATCAGCTGACCTGAGTGAACGTGCTGGGGAGTACGACACGAGCAGGTCGGACAGGTAACGAGGGGCAAGGTCATTAAGACATTTAAAAACAAATAACAGAATTTTAAAATCAATTCTAAATTGCACTGGGAGCCAGTGCAGAGAAGAGAGGACGGGTGAAATATGATCATATTTTTGTGAGCCAGTCAAGAGGCGCGCTGCAGCGTTCTGAACCAGCTGCAGGCGGGTCAGTAAGGACTGACTGGTGCCGGTGTACAGGGCGTTGCAATAGTCCAGCCGTGTCGTGACAAAAGCATGAATCAGTATTTCAAAATGATGTTTTGAAAGTGAGGATTTTATCTTTGCGAGTTGCCTCAGGTGGAAAAAACTGGCCTTCACCACAGCACTGATCTGTTTGTCAAATTTAAAATGTTGATCCATCTTTACCCCCAGATTAGAAACAGTTGGTTTGACAAACTGTGTCAGCGATCCTAGGTTCACCGGGGCGGCAGTACCAGAAGCGCTCGGCCCCACTAGGAGGACTTCAGTCTTTCTGTCATTAAAATGTAAAAAGTTAGCAGACATCCAGGATTTGATTGCTTCAATACACTCCAAAAGTTGAGTGGCACTGAAAGCATTCTCACGCTTCAGGGGCACATAGATTTGGCTGTCATCAGCATACAAGTGAAATGACACCCCAAATCTACGGAGAACAGATCCTAGCGGGAGCAGGTACAGTGAAAACAGGAGAGGACCAAGGATGGACCCTTGCGGTACTCCATACGACAGGGGGGCTGTGGAGGAAACACAATCCCCAACTTTAACACAGAAACTCCTCCCTGTTAAATAGGATCTGAACCATTTTAAGGCACATCCCCGAATGCCAACCAGATTTTCAAGGCGATACAGGAGGATTTCATGGTCGACTGTCTCGAACGCAGCAGTTAGGTCCAACAGCATCAGAGCCACAGTATGGCCAGCATCATTCAACATTAAAATGTCATTAAAAACCCTTAATAAAGCGGACTCAGTACTGTGGAGGTTCTTAAAACCAGACTGAAAAACCTCTGGGATCTCATGTTCATCCAAGAATAACTTCATCTGAATGAAAACAATTTTCTCCAAAATTTTGGAAAAAAATGGGAGCTTGGAAATGGGGCGGAAATTAGAAGGGTCGTTAGAATTTAGGCCCGGCTTTTTAGTTAATGGCTGAACAACAGCGTGTTTGAAACTTGCAGGCACTGCCCCATTCGCCAAGCAACCATTAACGCAATGCAAAGCAAAGGGTGCTATTGTGGAAAACACATCTTTGAACAGGCGTGGGGAAATAGGATCAAACGGTGAACCAGCGGGCTTCATTTGACTGACCACCTTTTCCAAGTTAGAGAGTGTGACAGGCTCAAACTGACAGAATAAAGCTGAGCAAGAAACATGGTTAGACATGCCTACAGAGGGAGGGCTGATAAGAGCCCTAGTGCTCACAACCTTATTTATAAAAAAGTTCAAGACGTTTTCACACACTTCAGGTGTTGCCTCTAGGCCATTGGATTGAAGAACATTAAGAGCAGCATTCACCATATTAAAAAGAACCCGAGGGTTGTTTCTGTTGGACGTAACCATATCAGCAAAGTACATAGCCTTGGCAGATTTGACACTTTTCTGATAGGTATGTAAGCTGTCTTTTAACAGTTGAATGGAAACCTGCAACTTATCCCTTTTCCATCTTCGCTCAGCTCTCCTACACTCACTTCGAGCAGCACGAGTCGACTCATTGAGCCACGGCTCAGATTTAGGTTTGGCACGCCTTGGTTTAAGCGGAGCCACAGTGTCAACAATTGATAGGCAAGTTGAGTCAAAAAGTATGGAAAACTCATCAATATCATAATCGAGAAAAGAACGATCGTTTGCCAACAGTGACTGGTGAAAAGCCGTGGAGAACTGAGCAGCAGTGGAAGAGTTAATTACACGACAGAGGCGCACAGGAGCGCACAGGTTGACGTCGCACAAAAGAGGCACATCAAAAATAATGGGCAGGTGGTCTGAAAACACTGCATCACACACCTCCAAATTACACACTGAAAGAACGTATGTTAAAACAAGGTCCAATGTGTGACCATGATCCTGTGTGGGTCCAGAAATAGACTGCACAAAGTTAAAACTTTCAATAAGATCCAAGAAGTCTTTCACCATAGGTTTCTCAGTGCAGCATACATGAATATTAAAGTCACCCACAATCAGTATGCGATCGAATTTGGGCATTATTTCAGCTAAGAAATTGGAAAAATCACTTATGAAGTCTTTGTTGTATTTGGGTGGCCTGTACACAACGGCGCACAACACGGGAAGATCAGAGGACAAAACGAATGCGTTTATCTCAAAGCTAGATGTAGAAACTTTCGAAGCGAACTGTGTACATTTAAAGCAGTTCTTAAAGACAGTCGCTACTCCACCTCCACGCCCCGTTGTTCTCGGCGTAGACAGATAGGTAAAGTCAACAGGCAGAAGTTCAGCGAAGGCATTAGTCTCACCAACACCGATCCACGTCTCCGTTACGCAGAAGAAATCCAGTCCGTGAGACACAATAAAATCCTTTAGAACGAAGGTCTTGTTCACCAGCGATCTGGCGTTTACCAGCGCTATCCTGGCTGGAGCCACAGAACAGCTAGCCTCCGCAGTAGCCCGGAAAAAGGTCCGATTTAGCGGTCGAAGATTGTGAAAATTCACTCCGCGCCGCTGGACATGGGCAAAAGGGGGGCGATAGAGCCGTGTCTTCACGTCATCTAAACCAACCACAGGAACAAGGCATCTGGTCGGAAAAAAACGCGTCAATCCAAAACTGCTGCACGCTGGGGCAGTAAGCAACAAGCTAGCCTTTAGTTTGACCAGCCTTCCACTGCGCTTCCCCCGCCGTCTGCGTCGCGCTCTGCGCGAGGGTGGAGCCGGCACACGGCGCAGGTAAGCTGGTATTCCAGACAGGAGAGGAGGGCAGGGACTTTCATGTCTCTTCCATTCAATGTTCACCAAGTCTAGACTCGAGGATCGAAGATCCAGTAGCGTTTGGCAATCATAGACCAGCAAGGAGTCGACTTCCACTACAACAAATGACAGGAGTGCCACAAACAAAACCAAAGTGCGCAGCGACAGACGGCCGGCCAAACACACTGGCGCCATCTTCCAGATATATGTATATATTTGAAGAACCTGTTTAGTGTTGTGTTATTTCAAAAACCTGTTACTGTTACCAGAGTTACTGTTTAGTTTTTCTTGTTCTACTTGTTTCAGGCTGCATTAAATCTGCAACACTGATCTTTGCGCCCTTGTTGTCCATCTACAAGCCAAACAAATCAGAAAGCTCACTGCTAACAACCCCAGCCAAGTTTTTCTGAAAGCATCTGACAGAAAAAATAATCTGAATTGTAACAAGTTTTCATTCCAAACTTTTTCCTCACAAAATACGTCTCAATTCACCCCAGTCAGAGTGGAGACCTCCAGCACATCACAAGTGTTGACCAAAAAGTAGATGCGCATATGGGGTGTGAAAAAAGTATTTATTTGAACATATCATTTACTTATTTGAACATATTATTTACATATTTGAACATATCATTTACTTATTTGAACATATTATTTACATATTTGAACGGGCTATTCATTTGGCCCTGTGCCACGCTGGGCTCTCATGGCCTGGGCAAGCAAAGCCACCCCCTGCAGGAAAGTGTCATTAAATAGCTGGCTCTGCTGAGCCAGCTGGCGCCGTTCCTCCCGCCTCTCCTCCCGCCTCTCCTCCTGCACCTCCTCCTGGCAGGCCCGGACCTCCTCCTGGTGGGCCCGGACCTCCTCCTGGCGGGCCCGGACCTCCTCCAGACGCGTACGCTCCCGCTGCTCCATCTGCTGGCGCAAAAACTCTCGACTGAGGTGTGCCTCCCGCGCATCTGAGGCCTGCATCTCCCTCAGGAGCTCCGTCAGGTGGTGGTGTTGTTGTTGCTCCCGCCTTCTCCTGCCTAAACAGCAAACGGCGAAAGAACTTAAGTAAAGCGTTGGACAGTAACAATATAATAATACATTTAATTTGGCAGCGCCTTTCACAGTACTCAAGGACACTTCACAGAAGTATAAATATACAGCATGAATATAATAATAGAAACATCCAGCTGCAAAAACAGCAGAAAATATATCAGTACTCTGCATCATTTGTGCTGTGCATTGTTAGGTGTTTATCACAGTATTCAATGTAATGGTGCATGTATATACTTCTACTTAACAGACTACCAGTACTGCAATAACAACATGTAAAAGCTACTCCTTACCCGGGCGCTGCTGGAGCGACACATTCCCAACCCCTGGACGAGGTGGTGACGCTGGTGGTGATGGGGTTGGGAGTGACGGTGTGCTGCACCGCCCCTCCACACTACTGGGTCCAGGGGAGGTGAAACCCTCACCCATCGACTCACTTCCTCCTGCAGAAATGTAAACAAACCACACGTTCAGACTGCGCCGATAACTGGGGCTGAAGCTCACTAGCTAAGCCGCGTGCTAAAGCTAACGGGCTCGCGCCTCGTGGATACAAAAAGCATGGATTTCAGAGTTTAATAACTTTTATAACTTACCATCTCCCTCCACCAGAGACTCCAGCAGGGCCGTGGCGCTGTCCAAACCGGCTTCTCTGCCCTGACTGGCCGGTCTGTGGCCATAAATTTGGTCCATGGCGTCCAACCACCGCCAGTGCTTCCTCTGGACCCCGCTGCGGCAGTTGTGGTCTTTTACCTTGCGGTAGTCACTGCGCAGTTTTTTTAATTTTGCCCGGCATTGTGCCGGACTTCTATTGAAGCCGCCACAGCTCATCCTCTCCGACACCGCCCTGAAGGTTTTCTCATTCCTTACTGCCCCGTCTACCTCTCTTTGAATTTGCTCTTCTCCGATTATGGAGAGGAGCAACTGTACTTCCTCCGTCGTCCAGGGATCCATTATTCACTTTCTTTACTGATTTGAAACGGCTGGCTTGCCAGTAGAGTAACGGTTGGGTTGTCACAGACCAATCAGCAGGCGACAGTGTTGAAGCTCCTCCCCCTCATATCCGGGAGGTTGCGCCTGGTATCCCAAACGGAGGGGTAGCGAGGGGTAGCGAGAAATGGTTACCAATGGGACCTGTTGGTATCGGTAACTGTGGCAGTGGAAACGCACACCAAACGGTTACCACAGGTCCTGTACCGGTACCAAGGGGCGCTGTGGAAACGGGGCTAATGTGTAGCATGACTACTGCCATCGTATGTGAGGCTGGACGGTTCACTGTGGTCGACAGTCACGCATGCAGCAAGCTTGGCTTGGTAGATGAGGACGGTACCAGTGTGGTTCTGCAGTTTGCTTGTCTTGATGACCTGTTTTCAACCGGATTTCCTGTTGGATTTAGGTCAAAAGTTGGAGCGTGTGACTTGTAGGTCCCAATGAGACGGACAAATGAGTATTCGTTTGATCTCTCTACGACATTCCTACGGGCCGTGGTGGTCGTTTTGATTTTTCTAGGTGGCGCTAGAGAGCCATTTTGGCACTTTTGGGGTTATTTTTTACATTGTCTTCTAAAGACAGCCCGTCTTCATGAGCCTGCCAAATTTGGTGAGTTTTTGAGCGTGTTTAGGGGGTCAAATATGTGGCGGTGCGCAAAAAACTATAGAAAGAAGAAAATATAAAAATGTAATATAAGAATAAGAATAAGAAGAAACGGACGACAAACGATATCAATTTGCACGGTCTTGCAAATTCTCCTGCGGTTTTTGTTCTCGGTTGGGTACGAAACACAATAGGGACCTGGCAAGAGCCAAGGCCCCCTATGGGGGCCTGGTCTTTTCGGCTCAGACTGAAGGAACTCCTCCTCAAACTGGAGGATCCCCTCAGATTGGAGGGACTTCTTCTGAGACTGGAGGGACTCCTCCTCAGACTGGAGGGACTCCTCCTCAGACTCGAGGGTCTCCTCTTCAGACTCGAGGGACTCCTCCTCGGACTCGAGGGACTCCACCTTGGACTCGAGGGACTCCTCCTCAGACTCGAGGGACTCCTTCTCAGACTGGAGGATCCCCTCAGACTGGAGGGCCTCCTTCTCAGACTTGAGGGACTCCACCTCGGACTCGAGGGACTCCTCTTCAGACTCGAGGGACTCCTCCTCAGACTGGAGGGACTCCTCCTCAGACTCGAGGGACTCCTCCTCAGACTGGAGGGTCTCCTCCTCAGACTGGAGGGTCTCCTCCTCAGACTGGAGGGACTCCTCCTCAGACTCGAGGGTCTCCTCCTCAGACTCGAGGGACTCCTCCTCAGACTGGAGGATCCCCTCAGATTGGAGGGACTCCTCCTCAGACTCGAGGGTCTTCTTCTGACACTGGAGGGACTCCTTCTGAGACTGGAGGGTCTCCTCCTCAGACTCAAGGGACTCCTCCTCAGACTTGAGGGACTCCTCCTCAGACTCGAGGGTCTCCTCCTCAGACTGGAGGGACTCCTCCCCAGACTGGAGGGACTCCTCCTCAGACTCGAGGGACTCCTCCTCAGACTCGAGGGATTCCTCCTCAGACTCGAGGGACTCCTCCTCAGACTGGAGGGTCTCCTCCTCAGACTCGAGGGTCTCCTCTTCAGACTCGAGGGACTCCTCCTCGGACTCGAGGGACTCCTCCTCAGACTGGAGGGTCTCCTCCTGAGACTGGAGGGCCTGCTCCTCAGATTGGAGGGACTCCTCCTCAGACTCAAGGGACTCCTCCTCAGACTGGAGGGACTCCTCCTCAGACTCGAGGGACTCCTCCTCAGACTGGAAGGTTACCTCCTCAGACTGGAGGGTCTCCTCCTCAGACTGGAGGGACTCCTCCTCAGACTCGAGGGACTCCTCCTCAGACTCGAGGGTCTCCTCTTCAGACTCGAGGGACTCCTCCTCGGACTCGAGGGACTCCTCCTCTGACTGGAGGGTCTCCTCCTCAGACTTGAGGACCTCCTCCTCAGACTGAAGGGCCTCCTTCTCAGACTGGAGGGTCTCCTCTTCAGACTCGAGGGACTCCTCCTCAGACTCGAGGGACTCCTCCTCGGACTCGAGGTACTCCACCTTGGACTCGAGGGACTCCTCCTCAGACTGGAGGGTCTCCTCCTGAGACTGGAGGGACTGCTCCTCAGATTGGAGGGACTCCTCCTCAGACTCGAGGGTCTCCTCTTCAGACTCGAGGGACTCCTCCTCAGACTCGAGGGACTCCTCCTCAGACTCGAGGGTCTCCTCTTCAGACTCGAGGGACTCCTCCTCGGACTCGAGGGACTCCACCTTGGACTCGAGGGACTCCTCCTCAGACTCGAGGGACTCCTTCTCAGACTGGAGGATCCCCTCAGATTGGAGGGTCTCCTCCTCAGACTGGAGGGCCTCCTTCTCAGACTTGAGGGACTCCACCTCGGACTCGAGGGACTCCTCTTCAGACTCGAGGGACTCCTCCTCAGACTGGAGGGACTCCTCCTCAGACTCGAGGGACTCCTCCTCAGACTGGAGGGACTCCTCCTCAGACTGGAGGGTCTCCTCCTCAGACTGGAGGGACTCCTCCTCAGACTGGAGGGACTCCTCCTCAGACTGGAGGATCCCCTCAGATTGGAGGGACTCCTCCTCAGACTCGAGGGTCTTCTTCTGACACTGGAGGGACTCCTTCTGAGACTGGAGGGTCTCCTCCTCAGACTCAAGGGACTCCTCCTCAGACTTGAGGGACTCCTCCTCAGACTCGAGGGTCTCCTCCTCAGACTGGAGGGACTCCTCCTCAGACTCGAGGGACTCCTCCTCAGACTGGAGGGACTCCTCCTCAGACTCGAGGGACTCCTCCTCAGACTGGAGGATCCCCTCAGATTGCAGGGACTCCTTCTCAGACTGGAGGATCCCCTCAGATTGGAGGGACTCCTCCTCAGACTCGAGGGTGTCCTTCTCAGACTGTAGGGCCTCCTCCTCAGACTGGAGTGTCTCCTCCTCAGACTGGAGTGTCTCCTCCTCAGACTCGAGGGACTCCTCCTCAGACTGGAGGGACTCCTCCTCAGACTCGAGGGTCTCCTCTTCAGACTCGAGGGACTCCTCCTCGGACTCGAGGGACTCCTCCTCAGACTGGAGGGTCTCCTCCTCAGACTCGAGGGTCTCCTCCTCAGACTTGAGGGACTCCTCCTCAGACTCGAGGGTTTCCTCTTCAGACTCGAGGGTTTCCTCTTCAGACTCGAGGGACTCCTCCTCAGACTGGAGGGACTCCACCTCGGACTCGAGGGACTCCTCCTCAGCCTGGAGGGCCTCCTCCTGAGACTGGAGGGACTCCTCCTCAGCCTGGAGGGTCTCCTCCTCAGACTGGAGGAACTCCTTCTCAGACTTGAGGGACTCCTTCTCACACTGGAGGAACTCCTTCTCAGACTGGAGGAACTCCTTCTCAGACTGGAGGGACTCCTTCTCACACTGGAGGGACTCCTTCTCAGACTGGAGGGACTCCTTCTCACACTGGAGGGTGTCCTTCTCAGACTGGAGGAACTCCTTCTCACACTGGAGGGACTCCTTCTCAGACTGGAGGGACTCCTTCTCAGACTGGAGGGTGTCCTTCTCAGACTGGAGGAACTCCTTCTCACACTGGGGGGACTCCTCCTCGGACTCGAGGGACTCCACCTTGGACTCGAGGGACTCCTCGTCAGACTCGAGGGACTCCTCCTCAGACTCGAGGGACTCCTCTTCGGACTCGAGGGACTCCTCCTCAGACTCGAGGGTCTCCTCCTCAGACTCGAGGGTTTCCTCTTCAGACTCGAGGGACTCCTCCTCGGACTCGAGGGACTCCTCCTCGGACTCGAGTGACTCCTCCTCAGACTGGAGGGACTCCTCCTCAGACTCGAGGACCTCCTCCTCAGACTGGAGGGCCTCCTTCTCAGACTGTAGGGCCTCCTTCTCAGACTGGAGGGTCTCCTCTTCAGACTCGAGGGACTCCTCCTCAGACTCGAGGGACTCCTCCTCAGACTCGAGGGACTCCACCTCGGACTCGAGGGACTCCTCTTCAGACTCGAGGGACTCCTCCTCAGACTCGAGGGACTCCTCCTCGGACTCGAGGGACTCCTCCTCAAACTGGAGGGTCTCCTCCTCAGACTGGAGGGTCTCCTCCTCAGACTGGAAGGTCTCTTCCTCAGACTCGAGGGACTCCTCCTCGGACTCGAGGGACTCCTCTTCGGACTCGAGGGACTCCTCCTCAGACTCGAGGGTCTCCTCCTCAGACTCGAGGGTTTCCTCTTCAGACTCGAGGGACTCCTCCTCGGACTCGAGGGACTCCTCCTCGGACTCGAGTGACTCCTCCTCAGACTGGAGGGACTCCTCCTCAGACTCGAGGACCTCCTCCTCAGACTGGAGGGCCTCCTTCTCAGACTGTAGGGCCTCCTTCTCAGACTGGAGGGTCTCCTCTTCAGACTCGAGGGACTCCTCCTCAGACTCGAGGGACTCCTCCTCAGACTCGAGGGACTCCACCTCGGACTCGAGGGACTCCTCTTCAGACTCGAGGGACTCCTCCTCAGACTCGAGGGACTCCTCCTCGGACTCGAGGGACTCCTCCTCAAACTGGAGGGTCTCCTCCTCAGACTGGAGGGTCTCCTCCTCAGACTGGAAGGTCTCTTCCTCAGACTTGAGGGACTCCTCCTCAGACTCGAGGGTCTCCTCCTCAGACTCGAGGGTTTCCTCTTCAGACTCGAGGGACTCCTCCTCGGACTCGAGGGACTCCTCCTCGGACTCGAGTGACTCCTCCTCAGACTGGAGGGACTCCTCCTCAGACTCGAGGACCTCCTCCTCAGACTGGAGGGCCTCCTTCTCAGACTGTAGGGCCTCCTTCTCAGACTGGAGGGTCTCCTCTTCAGACTCGAGGGACTCCTCCTCAGACTCGAGGGACTCCTCCTCAGACTCGAGGGACTCCACCTCGGACTCGAGGGACTCCTCCTCAGACTCGAGGGTCTTCTTCTGACACTGGAGGGACTCCTTCTGAGACTGGAGGGTCTCCTTCTCAGACTGTAGGGCCTCCTTTTCAGACTGGAGGGTCCCCTCCTCAGACTGGAGGGACTCCTCCTCAGACTCGAGGGCCTCCTTCTCAGACTGGAGGGACTCCTTCTCAGACTGGAGGGTGTCCTTCTCAGACTGGAGGAACTCCTTCTCACACTGGAGGGACTCCTTCTCAGACTGGAGGGACTCCTTCTCAGACTGGAGGGTGTCCTTCTCAGACTGGAAGAACTCCTTCTCACACTGGAGGGACTCCTCCTCGGACTCGAGGGACTCCACCTTGGACTCGAGGGACTCCTCGTCAGACTCGAGGGACTCCTCGTCAGACTCGAGGGACTCCTCCTCGGACTCGAGGGACTCCTCCTCAGACTGGAGGGACTCCTTCTCAGACTGGAGGAACTCCTCCTCAGATTGGAGGGACTCCTTCTCAGACTGGAGGATCCCCTCAGATTGGAGGGACTCCTCCTCGGACTCGAGGGACTCCACCTTGGACTCGAGGGACTCCTCGTCAGACTCGAGGGACTCCTCCTCGGACTCGAGGGACTCCTCCTCGGACTCGAGGGACTCCTCCTCAGACTCGAGGGTCTCCTCCTCAGACTCGAGGGTTTCCTCTTCAGACTCGAGGGACTCCTCCTCGGACTCGAGGGACTCCTCCTCGGACTCGAGTGACTCCTCCTCAGACTGGAGGGACTCCTCCTCAGACTCGAGGACCTCCTCCTCAGACTGGAGGGCCTCCTTCTCAGACTGTAGGGCCTCCTTCTCAGACTGGAGGGTCTCCTCTTCAGACTCGAGGGACTCCTCCTCAGACTCGAGGGACTCCTCCTCAGACTCGAGGGACTCCTCCTCGGACTCGAGGTACTCCACCTTGGACTCGAGGGACTCCTCCTCAGACTGGAGGGTCTCCTCCTGAGACTGGAGGGACTGCTCCTCAGATTGGAGGGACTCCTTCTCAGACTGGAGGATCCCCTCAGATTGGAGGGTCTCCTCCTCAGACTCGAGGGTTTCCTCTTCAGACTCGAGGGACTCCTCCTCAGACTCGAGGGACTCCTCCTCGGACTCGAGGGACTCCTCCTCAGACTGGAGTGTCTCCTCCTCAGACTCGAGGACCTCCTCCTCAGACTCGAGTGACTCCTCCTCAGACTGGAGGGACTCCTCCTCAGACTCGAGGACCTCCTCCTCAGACTGGAGGGCCTCCTTCTCAGACTGTAGGGCCTCCTTCTCAGACTGGAGGGTCTCCTCTTCAGACTCGAGGGACTCCTCCTCAGACTCGAGGGACTCCTCCTCAGACTCGAGGGACTCCACCTCGGACTCGAGGGACTCCTCTTCAGACTCGAGGGACTCCTCCTCAGACTCGAGGGACTCCTCCTCAGACTCGAGGGACTCCACCTCGGACTCGAGGGACTCCTCCTCAGACTCGAGGGTCTTCTTCTGACACTGGAGGGACTCCTTCTGAGACTGGAGGGTCTCCTTCTCAGACTGTAGGGCCTCCTTTTCAGACTGGAGGGTCCCCTCCTCAGACTGGAGGGACTCCTCCTCAGACTCGAGGGCCTCCTTCTCAGACTGGAGGGACTCCTTCTCAGACTGGAGGGTGTCCTTAACAGACTGGAGGAACTCCTTCTCACACTGGAGGGACTCCTCCTCGGACTCGAGGGACTCCACCTTGGACTCGAGGGACTCCTCGTCAGACTCGAGGGACTCCTCCTCGGACTCGAGGGACTCCTCCTCAGACTCGCGGGTCTCCTCCTCAGACTCGAGGGTTTCCTCTTCAGACTCGAGGGACTCCTCCTCGGACTCGAGGGACTCCTCCTCGGACTCGAGTGACTCCTCCTCGGACTCGAGTGACTCCTCCTCAGACTGGAGGGACTCCTCCTCAGACTCGAGGACCTCCTCCTCAGACTGGAGGGCCTCCTTCTCAGACTGTAGGGCCTCCTTCTCAGACTGGAGGGTCTCCTCTTCAGACTCGAGGGACTCCTCCTCAGACTCGAGGGACTCCTCCTCAGACTCGAGGGACTCCACCTCGGACTCGAGGGACTCCTCTTTAGACTCGAGGGACTCCTCCTCAGACTCGAGGGACTCCTCCTCGGACTCGAGGGACTCCACCTCGGACTCGAGGGACTCCTCCTCAGACTGGAGGGTCTCCTCCTGAGACTGGAGGGACTCCTCCTCAGATTGGAGGGACTCCTTCTCAGACTGGAGGAACTCCTTCTCAGACTTGAGGGACTCCTTCTCACACAGGAGGAACTCCTTCTCAGACTGGAGGGACTCCTTCTCAGACTGGAGGAACTCCTTCTCAGACTGGAGGGACTCCTTCTCACACTGGAGGGACTCCTTCTCAGACTGGAGGGACTCCTTCTCAGACTGGAGGAACTCCTCCTCAGATTGGAGGGACTCCTTCTCAGACTGGAGGATCCCCTCAGATTGGAGGGACTCCTCCTCGGACTCGAGGGACTCCACCTTGGACTCGAGGGACTCCTCGTCAGACTCGAGGGACTCCTCCTCGGACTCGAGGGACTCCTCCTCGGACTCGAGGGACTCCTCCTCAGACTCGAGGGTCTCCTCCTCAGACTCGAGGGTTTCCTCTTCAGACTCGAGGGACTCCTCCTCGGACTCGAGGGACTCCTCCTCGGACTCGAGTGACTCCTCCTCAGACTGGAGGGACTCCTCCTCAGACTCGAGGCCTTCCTCCTCAGACTGGAGGGCCTCCTTTTCAGACTGTAGGGCCTCCTTCTCAGACTGGAGGGTCTCCTCTTCAGACTCGAGGGACTCCTCCTCAGACTCGAGGGACTCCTCCTCAGACTCGAGGGACTCCTCCTCGGACTCGAGGTACTCCACCTTGGACTCGAGGGACTCCTCCTCAGACTGGAGGGTCTCCTCCTGAGACTGGAGGGACTGCTCCTCAGATTGGAGGGACTCCTTCTCAGACTGGAGGATCCCCTCAGATTGGAGGGTCTCCTCCTCAGACTGGAGGGCCTCCTTCTCAGACTTGAGGGACTCCACCTCGGACTCGAGGGACTCCTCTTCAGACTCGAGGGACTCCTCCTCAGACTGGAGGGACTCCTCCTCAGACTCGAGGGTCTCCTCTTCAGACTCGAGGGACTCCTCCTCAGACTCGAGGGACTCCTCCTCAGACTCAAGGGTCTCCTCTTCAGACTCGAGGGACTCCTCCTCGGACTCGAGGGACTCCACCTTTGACTCGAGGGACTCCACCTTGGACTCGAGGGACTCCTCCTCAGATTGGAGGGTCTCTTCCTCGGACTGGAGGGACTCCTCCTCAGACTCGAGGGTCTCCTCTTCAGACTCGAGGGACTCCTCCTCAGACTCGAGGGACTCCTCCTCAGACTCGAGGGTCTCCTCTTCAGACTCGAGGGAATCCTCCTCGGACTCGAGGGACTCCACCTTGGACTCGAGGGACTCCTCCTCAGACTGGAGGGTCTCCTCCTGAGACTGGAGGGACTGCTCCTCAGATTGGAGGGACTCCTCCTCAGACTCGAGGGACTCCTCCTCAGACTCGAGGGTCTCCTCTTCAGACTCGAGGGACTCCTCCTCAGACTCGAGGGACTCCTCCTCAGACTCAAGGGACTCCTCCTCAGACTGGAGGATCCCCTCAGATTGCAGGGACTCCTTCTCAGACTGGAGGATCCCCTCAGATTGGAGGGACTCCTCCTCAGACTCGAGGGTGTCCTTCTCAGACTGTAGGGCCTCCTCCTCAGACTGGAGTGTCTCCTCCTCAGACTGGAGGGACTCCTCCTCAGACTCGAGGGACTCCTCCTCAGACTGGAGGGACTCCTCCTCAGACTGGAGGGACTCCTCCTCAGACTCGAGGGTCTCCTCTTCAGACTTGAGGGACTCCTCCTCAGACTCGAGGGACTCCTCCTCGGACTCGAGGGACTCCTCCTCAAACTGGAGGGTCTCCTCCTCAGACTGGAGGGACTCCTCCTTAGACTGGAAGGTCTCTTCCTCAGACTTGAGGGACTCCTCCTCAGACTCGAGGGTCTCCTCCTCAGACTCGAGGGTTTCCTCTTCAGACTCGAGGGACTCCTCCTCAGACTCGAGGGACTCCTCCTCGGACTCGAGGGACTCCTCCTCAGACTGGAGTGTCTCCTCCTCAGACTCGAGGACCTCCTCCTCAGACTGGAGGGCCTCCTTCTCAGACTGGAGGGCCTCCTTCTCAGACTGGAGGGTCTCCTCTTCAGACTCGAGGGACTCCTCCTCAGACTCGAGGGACTCCACCTCGGACTCGAGGGACTCCTCCTCAGACTGGAGGGTCTCCTCCTGAGACTGGAGGGACTCCTCCTCAGATTGGAGGGACTCCTTCTCAGACTGGAGGAACTCCTTCTCAGACTTGAGGGACTCCTTCTCACACAGGAGGAACTCCTTCTCAGACTGGAGGGACTCCTTCTCAAACTGGAGGAACTCCTTCTCAGACTGGAGGGACTCCTTCTCACACTGGAGGGACTCCTTCTCAGACTGGAGGGACTCCTTCTCAGACTGGAGGAACTCCTCCTCAGATTGGAGGGACTCCTTCTCAGACTGGAGGATCCCCTCAGATTGGAGGGACTCCTCCTCAGACTCGAGGGTCTCCTCCTCAGACTCGAGGGACTCCTCCTCAGACTCGAGGGACTCCTCCTCAGACTGGAGGGACTCCTCCTCAGACTCGAGGGTCTCCTCTTCAGACTCGAGGGACTCCTCCTCAGACTGGAGGGACTCCTCCTCAGACTCGAGGGACTCCTCCTCAGACTCGAGGGTCTCCTCTTCAGACTCGAGGGACTCCTCCTCAGACTCGAGGGACTCCTCCTCGGACTCGAGGGACTCCTCCTCAAACTGGAGGGTCTCCTCCTCAGACTGGAGGGTCTCCTCCTCAGACTGGAAGGTCTCCTCCTCAGACTGGAAGGTCTCTTCCTCAGACTGGAGGGACTCCTCCTCAGACTCGAGGGTCTCCTCCTGAGACTGGAGGGACTCCTTCTCAGACTGGAGAAACTCCTTCTCAGACTGGAGGGACTCCTTCTCACACTGGAGGGACTCCTTCTCACACTGGAGGGACTCCTTCTCAGACTGGAGGAACTCCTTCTCAGACTGGAGGGACTCCTTCTCAGACTGGAGGAACTCCTTCTCAGACTGGAGGGACTCCTTCTCACACTGGAGGGACTCCTTCTCACACTGGAGGGACTCCTTCTCAGACTGGAGGAACTCCTTCTCAGACTGGAGGGACTCCTTCTCAGACTGGAGGAACTCCTTCTCACACTGGAGGGACTCCTTCTCACACTGGAGGGACTCCTTCTCAGACTGGAGGGACTCCTTCTCAGACTGGAGGGACTCCTTCTCACACTGGAGGATCTCATTCTGAACCAGCAGGGTGTCCTTCTCAGCCATCAGCCTCTTTCTCTCCTCCACCTCCTGCTGGAGCCTCTCCTCCAGAGCGCTGAGCCCTGCCATCCTGTCCTCTTCTTTTTGGAGGTCTGAGCTTTTTAAATCACCCCGGTTTTGGGAGGTGTGATTTAACCTGGCAAGAAGACCCTCATTTGTCCTCTGGAGTTCAGAATATGTGTGTTCTATGACATCGAGCTGCGCCTGCAGCTCAGCCACTTCCCGTTTGCAGTCCCTTGTTGTTCTTTGAGGTACCTGGCCATCTGAGAAGGCCCAGGTCTTCTTCTGTCTTTCTGCCTCCAACAGTCCAGCCATCCTCTGGAGATCCTCCTTATGGCATCTTTCTTTGAATTTTTGCACCTCCTCCTCTTTCCTCTGGTCCACCACCAGTTTGAAAATCTTTATCTCCAGGTCCCTTTCAACTTGCAGAAATTCCTGTCTCTGGTGGTTCAAAACATTGTTCAGGTCGAAAATATGCTGGTCCCGGTACTGAAGTGTTTTCATGAGATCATCGATATTACGGCGCATCTCCATAACCTCTTGAGCACCACTAGGCTGAGTAGCACAGTGAGTGCCCGGACGAAATCCTCCTCTGGGAAGGTACCTTTGAGCCATTTCTCAAAGTTGTTTTTAGAAAAACGATAAACGTGGTCGCTACTAACTACTAACTAACTAACTGACTACTAGTACTGTTTCAACAGGTGCGACGTCCTAGCAATTTAACAGTTGAGATATTCGTCTTTAAAATCAACACAAATAGAATAAAGCTCATCCGACGTGTTCAGCTGATATGAAACTGTAGTAGAAGCTCACGATCTCCCTCTTTTCACATCAAAGGCACAAAGGTCTGTTTTGAACTCAACCTTTCATCTTGGGATCAATGCCATTAGATCTAAGCCACGGCCCGTGGCATCATACCAGATTTAAGCCACGCCCCCATCCGGAACAGTGAAAGATCACTAGTCGTCGGGGAGGGCCGGTATCCTCGAGTCATTCTTTTTTCCTTTTTTTTTTCTTTCTTTGAACCTTGCGCACGCACATTTTTGAGACGGGGAACCTGCAGCGCTGATGGTGAGGTGGAGATTTGAAGCCAGATTCATCTCATACATTTAATGTCTTCAGTTATTAGACTTATAGATCCACGTAATCATAAACAGCCAAACTGCAGTGTGAGCTATTACTACTGAATCTGCATCACGATGTTAATATGTCAAACTTTCATCTTACAGAGCAGTCGGTAGAACTGATTGATTGCAACTGTGACAAGGTGCGTAACAATCAGCCTATTTTCAGAGTAAGTACATAAATAGCGCGGTGACAGCCGTGTGTAAAGCTGCACTGTGGATGCGCTGGCACACCAGGCACTCTGGACGTGAGGAGCACACCGGTGCTGGACACAGACGATCTCCTCGTCCCCCTCCGCCTCCAACTCTAGTGACTGTGGATAGAACACAAAGTCCTCTGAGCCTTTTTACAAGTCCAAGTTCAAATATTTAATTCATACATTCAATAAAAAGATAAAACTGAACTTTATCGGTCTGCTGTGTCTCCACCAAAATGTCTGCTTCCCTCTCCGACACTCTGACACACGCTCACAACCATGGAGGCTGTTTTGGGGTCCAGCGGTGTCTTCAGGTGCTGACCCCCATGAAGTCAGTCTCCTCTGACCTCCACCTTCAGGTGAGACTCTTCGTCTCCACCTCTGCAGTCACTGATCTCTCTGTGACTCTCACACTATTTACAGGTGACGACGCGCTTCAGATCGCTTGTTTTTCTTTTATTAGTGACTCTACTACCATGACACCAAATCATATCCTTTTTCTGACCTCCACCTCCTCCATGACTTTTTCGCTCTCTGTAAAATTTCTTTTCTTCATCTTTTCTTCCAGGATTTAGCGTCAAATGCCGGAGATCAACAGGCTGATTGAGATACAAAAATATTGACGAGGCACTTTGCATCGACCATTTCTGGTAGAAAGTGGGAGTGTTGAGGGCGAGAGAGCTGCGCAACCTTCTAGGTGGACTGTGATCTATAAAAGGAAAATGCGTGCAGATGTGCGTACGCACGGTTTTATCAATCCAGATATTTTTTGATGCACGCCATTTTCAGCTTTTGGGCACACATACATTTTTAGTAAGAATCCGCCGCAATGTTTTATAACTGACGCCCCAGATTCCAAAATATCAATTGAGTAAACTGATAGATTCAGTTAAATGCAGTAGAGAACGCAACAATTGAGTTATCACAGAGAGAAAACAACAGCCCCTGAACGCTTCAGCAGACAAGCATCACGACTCTAAGGTCCTGTTTACATGACAGCATTTTCAAATAAAGATGGAAGTTGTATTTTGGGGATTCATTTACATGACAATGGTGCTTGGACCCACTGAAAACATAACTTTATGAAAACGGCTCCCAAGGTGGAACT
Organism: Lipophrys pholis; assembly: GCF_963383615.2. NCBI lineage: Eukaryota > Metazoa > Chordata > Actinopteri > Blenniiformes > Blenniidae > Lipophrys > Lipophrys pholis. The sequence continues at coordinate 25,879,332 of NC_137643.1, forward strand.
TTTTGAAAAAGTTTTGACTCCATAGCCATGGAAACAGGGTACAACTGAACTTTTCTGAAACACTGCTACTGCACATGCACATCACAGCTGTGGTCAATAGTTCTTCTACACATGCACTACTAGACGGACAGAAACAACAATGGCATTGTTTCTGTTTTGGTTGTATGTCACTGTCTTTGCGAAAGGTTGTTGCGAAAGTTTACACCATATTGATCGAGTTGTCCACAGCACAGAGTACATTATGCTTTTGAATGGTCTGTGTCACCATTTGAAAGTGTGTGAGCATGAATACAATAGATAAATGCATGCACATTTACCCAAAAGTTAAATTCGATTTCATAAGTCAAGGACAGTGCAACCCCACAAATAGTAATCTATGTCTGTGTGACAAATCAAGTAAGTTTTATTATGTTTGCTACACAACTTTTGTTACTTGTCGATGTCAAATAAATAATGTGACTTTATTTTCACTGACCTTTTGAATCACAAATGACACAGCGTTTGCGTGAAGGCCTTTTTGGGTGAAAATCTTATTTTGAAAGGCAAATTGTGGACTTCCTGTTGGATTTACAGTAGGTCCAAAGTTAGAGCGCGTGATTTGTAGGTCTCAATGAGACGAACAAATGAGTTTTCGTTTGATCTCTCTACGACATTCCTACGGGCCATGGTCGCCGTTATCATTTTTCTAGGTGGCGCTAGAGAGCCATTTTGGCTCTCTAGCCATTTTGTGTTGCGTATGAAACACAATAGGGACCTGGTCTTTTCGGCTCGGTCCCTAAATATCTGCCAGAAGAAGAGGGATTTAAATTAACTACTTGGTCCACCTACCACTGTGGCTCGTAAATCCTAAAATCTACCAGCCACTCAAAATGTTTACCAGCTACATGTATATTTATGTGTTTATGTGTACAGTTACAGTGCAATGCCTAGAAACATTTTGGGGGCTTATAAGACATGGCCATAGTACTTACCAATCAGTACTTGTTACCAGAGCTGATTATTCAGTACAAATTCGATACCAATTTACAGGGCTAAAACTATCCAATCCTTATGAAATAAGAGGAGATGAAATCTGGATAAAACAAACAATAGAGAATAAAGTGGTTCAAAATGAAGGTTAAAACTCTATATCAATATCTCCCCACAGGAATTTACAGTAAGCCTACATAAACGTATTTCCTGTGTTCAGCTGCACTGGACACACACAAATGAAATGGCAATCGCATCATTAGATGATTAGAAGGTTAGTTACATTATCTGCTCTCAACGATAGAATTCATTATTCTTCATTATTCCCTACATTCAACTGTGGACCCACACAAGGAAAATGTAAATTGTTATGGAAAGGTCTTCCGAGTGTAAGGAGAGAATTTACCACAGCTGAGTTATTAAACACCAAAGGTCTCACCACAACACAACAATAAGCCTTTAACCTCAATGTCCCAATTCCAAGTGTTGGACCATAACTGCATGGAAACAACAATACAAAAAGAACTACCATGTTAAAATAAGTATAGCTTAGGAATCAAGGAAAATATCAACACTTATAGAGAAAATATAACACTTAGAACAAAAAACAGAGGGATCAAACAGGCAACATGTGGTCATCAGACATCAGACTAACCAATCAGACATGGAAACAACAGAAGTGGTTGACAATGAGCTCACGGCTCTTCTAACATTCTGCTGAGAGGGCTTCGCTTTTCATTTCTCAGTTTCAGCCATAAAAGACTATTTTCACTGACAATGACATGTCCAGGCTGGACACACGCCACATGGTGTTTTATTCATCACAGCTAAAGTTATCCATCCATCGCGCCAGGGCCGGAGTGGCTGATCGGGAGGACCGGGACAATTCCCCCTGGGCCGGTCTGATGTTTGGGCCGCGAGGGCCAGTGTTCACTTTGTTTTTCACAGCTCCATGTTGATCACATGATGTTTCTGCTGTTCCTGGGCCGCCCCCGACCCCTCCACTGGCAGCTTCTTTTGGTTTTTTTAGAATAAACTTTTTTTTTAAGTTTGCCACTGCAGCTTCTTTTGGTTTTTTGCAGACGCACCCTGACGACATAACACGTCTGTTCAGTCGGTCAGTGGGATTGAAAGATGGATAGAAAGATCAAGGTGAAGCAGAGAAGGCAAGAATTAAAAAGAGGAAAGTTCTGGAAACAGAAGCAACGACATGTCCTAAGATTGGCAACTTGTTCATTAAAACCAGCTCACGGTTAGAAACTCCACATGACAATGGAACAGGTAAGATGTTAACTTTACCTCCAAACCACTGTTCCTGTTAATGATCAAGTCAATGAATTCTGTGGCTTTGTGGCAAATAACATGAAATTATATCATTTGACTAATGGTCTGATGCAACGCCACATAACGGGGAAACTTTGTCTTTTGGCTCCTCAGAACCCCGACCCAGCAGCACCAAGCAGGCAGAACTGATCTCAGGATAGATCCGATTATTAGAATCCATCGAATGAAGAGCAGGATGGAGACCTGCTCCATATAAGAAACGCTCTGAGATTCTAGATGATTCAGCTCTACATTAATGAAACTGAGCTGAACTTTGTGAAAAGAGGAGGTTTGTGCTGAGAATTTAGATCCTTTTTAAAAAGTGATTTAGTGTGAGAAGCAGAGCCAGTGGTGAGGAGGGGGGGCCGTCACTATGAAGGAACAGCTGAGCTGTGGAACAGTGTGTGAACAATCAAGCAGTACTTCCAATATATGAGAAGTTTCTCAAGAGTACATTTCATTAAAAACAGACTCAGGAGCACTTTGACCAGAAGAAACTTGAAGCATTCATGCTCATGGGCACTGAGGAAGGAATCCTCATGTCTGTGGAAAATGATATCGTCATAAACAAAGGCAGAGACCAGTGCACTGTGCAGGGTTTATTCATGTTCCAGGGTCGGCCATGTTTCTTTGAAAAACACATGATAGTGTTATAAGAGAGTTCATTTTTTAATTCCATATTATGAATCTAATATTTTCTGTTTTTGTTTCATTTTTAAGGTTTGGATGTCTGTTAACACTTATTTGAACTATAGATTCTGAAATTATAAAAAAAATTAAAAAGAAGTATTGTATAATGTTGGTGAACTTGTGTTAACTACATTTTCATTATGAAGCAACTCTTACTTGCAATGAAATGGAAATATTCTAAAAAAAATAGGTTGAATTACAAGGCTTTACAGAACAGCGCTATAGACTTCACATTTAAGATTATAATTACATGATTCTAATAGGTTGGTGATCTAAAGTGGATCTGAGGTCTGATAATGAGTCCCACTCCTGCCTTGCATCCCACTACTCCTGTTCAGGGTTGCTGGGTGGTCGAACCAATCCCAGCTCACGATGGGGAGGGGCGGGATTAAACCTGGACAGTTTGCCAGTCCATCACTCACACACACACACATACTGGGAATTACCATCACCAAATGAGCATGCATGTTTTTGGACTGTTGGAGGAAACCGGACTACCCAGACGAAGCACACACGCACACAGAAAGGCCCTGGGCCATACTTGAACCTACAGTCACTCATTGTGAGGCGAGAGTGCAAACCACTGCGCCACCGGCCAAATTTATAGGGGATTCAAATAATTTCAGCCTGCTGACTGCATTGAGAAATTAGCATTACATTGTGGATTTCTAAACTTTCTGGATATGCCTAAATCAAATGCTTCAACAAATATTGTCCTGACAGAATAAATTGTGGTTTATGTATGACCTCAGCTGGAACTCTAGGCGATGCACTAATTGGCACATACAAAGAACCCATGTAATCACCTGCTGCGATCGACAGCAGCAAACGTTCTCTTTCAGATGAAAATACAAATTTTAATGTTAAGAAATCCAAGCCTTCATATACTGTGTACTTTGTGTGTTTTGTAGTCACTGATAAACCTGATGAAAGCATTGCTTCGTTATCAAGAAGTCCTGTGCCGTACAAAATAGTAGAGCATCTCATAGTAGAGCATGCGTGCAGATCTCGGCGTGTCGGCATAACTCAACACAACCAGCTCAGCTCAGAACGCGGAGTAATAACTATCAGCACTAAACAGTCTGACAAGGGTGGCCAACTCGCTGAAAAATGAGTAAAGCTCATCTCACTGGCAGGGCCAGCCGACACCATTACCTTCACGCTTTTTGGCGTGGTGAATCGTTTTAAGCCCTTTTTCTCTGTGTGAAACTCTTATTTAACTATTTGACTTGAACCTGAATTTAAGTAGATCCATAGTTCTTCATGTCGGCAGCCTGAATAACTTGCATCCTCCTGTCTGCTGTTCTCTTGGACTGCCATGTTTCCAGGGGCGACTGGTCATCAGGGGCAGGTGGGGCTGAGCGCCACCTGGTGTCATCAGAAAGGACTGCATGCAAAGTATGCTATTAATTCTTTAAGATTATCTACAGTATCTTCTTGTCTGTGAATAAAACTTCCTCTTATACAGTACATAATTACTGTGTGGACTGTCCTCCCTGGTTCCTGGTCTCCTCTTCCTGCTCCAGGTTGTGTTTCCTCCTGATCCACACTGATGGTGCCTTAGTGTAGCTCGCCCCTCTCTCACCACGCAGTGTGTATTACATTAGTGTAGCTCGCCCCTCTCTCACCATGCAGTGTGTATTACATTAGTGTAGCTCGCCCCTCTCTCACCACGCAGTGTGTATTACATTAGTGTAGCTCGCCCCTCTCTCACCACGCAGTGTGTATTACATTAGTGTAGCTCGCCCCTCTCTCACCGTGCAGTGTGTATTACATTAGTGTAGCTCGCCCCTCTCTCACCACGCAGTGTGTATTACATTAGTGTAGCTCGCCCCTCTCTCACCACGTAGTGTGTATTACATTAGTGTAGCTCGCCCCTCTCTCACCACGCAGTGTGTATTACATTAGTGTAGCTCGCCCCTCTCTCACCATGCAGTGTGTATTACATTAGTGTAGCTCGCCCCTCTCTCACCACGCAGTGTGTATTACATTAGTGTAGCTCGCCCCTCTCTCACCACGCAGTGTGTATTACATTAGTGTAGCTCGCCCCTCTCTCACCACGCAGTGTGTATTACATTAGTGTAGCTCGCCCCTCTCTCACCATGCAGTGTGTATTACATTAGTGTAGCTCGCCCCTCTCTCACCATGCAGTGTGTATTACATTAGTGTAGCTCGCCCCTCTCTCACCATGCAGTGTGTATTGGATGCAGTAAAGTGAAAGTGGCTCCATCCATTCAGTTTACATGATTCTGACGCCTCGTGGGGCCTGAAGCCTGAAGCATCACTAACAACGTCATTAGATGCTCAAAGCTGATTGGCTGGTGCTGATTGAGGCACCAGCCAATCAGTCTATTTACATCCAGAAACGCCACTGCATGTATTCCTGCTCCAGAGGTTCTGTAGTGCTGTTGAGCTAAGATAAGATGAGATAAGCAGAATTGTGTATTATCATACTGGTGTGTGAGTATGGTCACATAATGAGTTATGACAGAGCAGGAGAAGCGTCTGAAGAAGTTTCCATAGGAAACGCCTTGATAATCATTAATGCCTTTGACATTTTACAGACTTTGTTTGATCCTCACAGAAATATGGGACGAAGTCCATTTTCAGCTCATATACGGGACGTAAACTCTTGTTTGGAAATAGAGGGACAATTTCTTTTTTCAAGGGACAGTTGCCAACCCCAATCAGAAACATCTAATTAGACTGGGTTTGACTCCAGGGTTGTGGGAAGTACACTCTTATGCCCAGTGCTTTAAGTGGTAATAAATAAGTGCCGGTACTCCCCTCGATGACATGCTGTCAGGCTCTCATACAAATATGGACAAAAACACAGTCTTCAGTGGCGTGCACAGACATTTTGTACGGCAGGTAAACAATGACATATTTTAGGGAATTTTTAAATCTGCCCTGACAGCGATATTTGAATTCGGGGTGATTTTAGTGTGATTTTGAAGAAAATGCTGCGGTGAATCCACTTGAAAATGGACACAGCAGTACCTGGGGTCATGTAGGAGTGGACAGGACAGGAATGTGTTGCAGTTTGATGAAAACAATTTCATTTGAAGTTTTAGGAAAAGTTCTTCCTGTACAGTAATATAACGTATTTAAGTGTGTAACTGTGAAAACTGTTGACGCTGTCGATGATCAGGTCAATATGAGCCACAGACAGTAGAGTGTACACTATTTAAAAAATGAACATAGGCTGCTCCCATCAAATTTAAAAAGAAAAAGTACATTTGTACACATACAGTATATAAGCACATGTGTCTGCGTTGTAACAGGGCGTGAATTTCACTGTGGGATTACTTTGTTTTTTCTTTCTTTTTATAAGAAAGAAACGAGTTTTAAACATGGCTTCTGTGGAGGACGGACTGGACTGGAGGGATGGAGAGGGAGGGAGGGAGGGAGGGAGAGGGAATTACTGCAAAAATACACAAACACTGAGGGTTCTATCTCTGGTCATAAAGTATTTGCTGATTGTGATCGTGAGGAGAGGAGATTTTCCTCTGAGAACGACTGGTCAGCCCCGGAGAGCAGAGTTACATGATGCACCTGAACGCATCACCCATGTATTGTCGACTACTGCATACTAGTGCAAACCAGCCCATTTAAAGTACTGTTTATGCCTTAATCATTAAGATTGATCAGATCTGACTGGAGTCAACCTGCCACAGTGGCTCTAAACTGGTTCAATTCACCTGCCAGGAAACAAATTCACCTGGTGGGTGGTGGGCGCCGATTTCAGTCCTTGCAGTCGAACATATGAGAACCGAATAATGATTTCTAAATGAAAACATGAAACCAAAAAAATACAGTTTGAAGCCTGGAGAAATTTCAATTCCGGGATGACTTGGTGTTGTTAACTTCAGAAGCTGTTTCACTCTCAGCAACATGTTGGTGAAGTTCTGCTGAAAACTGGATTCATGACAAAGTGGAGCTCTTTACCTTTTGACATCTTCTCAGACTTTACTCTTGATTTACTTTAATCTCAAAGAATTCGAAACTCAGTCAGTGTAAACAGTGCTAGTGTTGAAATTACTTCAAATGAGTACTTATAGTAATGACTGTAACACAAACTGAGAACGCCCTGCACAGCACACCCTGCCACGTAACGAAAGCAGCTTTTGGTGTGTGAAGCAGAAAGTAAAGCTGGTGGCAGCAGGAACAGAGGAAACATCAGTTTCACCCACAGCGGTCAGAGTGTGTGTGTGTGTGTGTGTGTGTGTGTGTGTGTGTGTGTGTGTGTGTGTGTGTGTGTGTGTGTGTGTGTGTGTGTGTGTGTGTGTGTGTGTGTGTGTGTGTGTGTGTGTGTGTGTGTGTGTGTGTGTGTGTGTGTGTGTGTGTGTGTGTGTGTCTTTGCTCCTCGTTTATTCTCTTTGCAGACCTGAGAGCAGGTCTAAATAAATGTGAGGGACAAAACACATAATGATACGTGTGAACATGAGGTTTTAAGGCTCAGGTTCCTGTTCTGTTAGCATTAGGGTTGTGGCGGGGTGACAGGATGAGGGTGAGACGCTTTGGACCTGATTCACTGAAATCCTGTATAAAACACTAAATGACATGCTTACACTGACACAGCCCAGAAAAAGACCCGGGGTGGCATCAGCTTCAAACAGGATCAGCTTGTTATCCAAGCAGTGGGACAAAGGAGCTCTGAACATCCACAAGCACCAACATAATGTGAGGACCTGCAGCTGGATATTTTAGTGCCTTTCCAAAAAAAATAAAAGTTTTCAAGCTTCTAAAACGCTGCGCCGTGTGGAGGATCAGCCAAGAATAATGCCCTTACATAAAATGGTGTGGTGTGGACAGGGCATGAGTCTGATTTAGTTGTTCTTGTCCAAGATACTCTATTCTATTCTATTCTATTCTATTCTATTCTATTCTATTCTATTCTATTCTATTCTATTCTATTACATTCTATTCTATTCTATTCTATTCTATTCTATTCTATTCTATTCTATTCTATTCTATTCTATTCTACTCTATTACATTCTATTCTACTCTATTCTATTACATTCTATTCTATTCTATTCTATTCTATTCTATTCTATTCTATTCTATTACATTACATTACATTACATTACATTCTATTCTATTCTATTCTATTCTATTCTATTCTATTCTATTCTATTCTATTCTACTCTATTACATTCTATTCTATTCTATTCTATTCTATTCTATTACATTCTATTCTATTCTATTCTATTCTATTCTATTCTATTCTATTCTATTCTATTCTATTACATTACATTCTATTCTATTCTATTCTATTCTATTCTATTCTATTCTATTCTATTACATTCTATTCTATTCTATTCTATTCTATTCTATTCTATTCTATTCTACTCTATTCTATTCTATTCTATTCCATTACATTACATTACATTACATTACATTCTATTCTATTACATTCTATTCTATTCTATTCTATTACATTACATTACATTACATTACATTACATTACATTCCATTCCATTACATTCTATTCTATTCTATTCTATTCTATTCTATTCTATTCTATTCCATTACATTACATTACATTACATTACATTACATTACATTCTATTCTATTCTATTCTATTCTATTCTATTCTATTCTATTACATTACATTACATTACATTACATTACATTACATTACATTCTATTCTATTCTATTCTATTCTATTACATTACATTACATTACATTACATTACATTACATTACATTACATTACATTACATTACATTACATTACATTCTATTCCATTCCATTCATTCCATTCCATTCCATTCCATTCCATTCCATTCCATTCTATTCTATTCTATTCTATTCTATTCTATTCTATTACATTACATTACATTACATTACATTACATTACATTCTATTCTATTCTATTCTATTCTATTCTATTACATTCTATTCTATTCTATTACATTACATTACATTACATTACATTACATTACATTACATTCTATTCTATTCTATTCTATTCATGGAGGTGAATGCTGGTGAATTCACTGAAACTCAAACACCCATGATGATCACTGATTCTCTAAGATCTTGATGCGAAAGAAATGTGAAACAGGTGGTTGAAAAAAAAAAGGGGGGGGCGGGGGGGGGGGGGGGCATAGTTACAAATAATCTGACTTTGGTTGCCAAAAAAAAAGAAAAGGTAAAATCTTTGATCTGTCAAAAAGGCACAATAGTTCCTGTAAGAAAAGCAGAAGAGACTGAAGAAGATCTGAAAAAAGTCCCTGTTGAAAAGTTGTGTTGATGCAGCTGAATCATATTGGATTAATCTGTTAGTATAATCTGATCCACCAACCCAGCAGCTGAAACACGTCAGCAAGGTAAAATCTCTCCTGCATCAACCTGTCATTTAAAAATAGAGTTTATCATAAGCCCAGACCTGCACAACCTAGAACCTAGAACCACACCTCACATTCGTGAACATAAATAAAATGATACCGTTATAAAACTATTTCAGGAGATTGATGATCGTCATTCCTTGTTTCTTTCCATTTCTTATGCAGCGTGGCGCCCAGAGGAGCCAGTGATTAACATAGCTTGAGTTTGAAAGGGAATGAGAGGACATGTCCTGTCATGAAGCAGTTACAGACATGACACAGTGAAAGAGGTGGGAGACGATTGAAAGTCTTGGTTTTTCCACCGTTGGATCGATACTCTCCACTCAAAGTGTTGCTCTGTGAGCCAACGGAGGAGGAAATGTGGGGGGATAACCAAACGACCAGGGAGTTCCCCTCTTCGTTTCCACTCTGTAATAAAGGAGCAACTGTTGCACCACAGGAAACTTTCTCACTGTGTGAATGAATAAGAGCGCAGCTCACAGTCAGGGTGTGTTACGCAACAGCATTTCTATTTATTCACCGTCACTGATGATGAAAGCTTTTTCTTCTTGTCACTGCAGCTACAAACTTTTCTCACTTTACCTGTGGCACTCTGCATCTATATAACATCCTTCTCTCATCTCAGTTAAACTCTGTTTGCATGTAAACAGACCTGTGAGTGGATCCTATTTGGGTTTTTAATCAGTGAATGAATTCCCCCTGGGTGTGAATGTGTGTGTGGCGGTCTGGCTCAGTGTTTGCATGCAGAGTTCCTGCAAGTTAAATTTAAGACTTTGTTGTCATGTGGTGCAGGCTGAGGTTCAGACGCAGAAGCCAAGTAGGAGAATGAACAGAGTCAGAATCGGGATTTTGATCATCAATCCCTTTTCTATCACCACACCAATTTTCTGATAAATTAGAATTACCATCTCGGACGAGGTCGCACTCAAATATTCCAAGGTATTTACATTCTCTTCCAGCAGGTGGCGCTATGGCTGATGGTCGCTACCTTCATATGGTTGTGATCAGGGCCGGACTCTGATGCAACGTGTCAAATTCCAGGCTGATCTGACCACGTTCAGCCAATTTGCACCGCACTTCCTGTTTCATGACGAAACATCAAACTTTGTGTCGTGGCCACGGCCACGCCCTCAAACTTCTGTGAGAGATTTTGATCACTTTTGCTCTTCAACCCCTTTTCTATCAAAAGAGCCCAAGTTGAAGTAGATTGGAGTTTCCCCCTGGGACGATCTCGCTCTAAAAGATTAGTACATTTGAGGAAGGATTCACCAAAATCCGCCATTTTCCTCCAAATATCCCACTTCCTGTTGAGTTTTCAGTACGGCCATAAGAGAGTTCTCCTTGTCTTGGCCTGTGTGCCGATTTTTGTAGCTCTTCAGATTACTCTGATTCACTCTTTCAACCCGAGGCCGATCTGACGGCGTTTAAGCTGTTTATACTTTCTGTTTCATGGCGAACATCAAACGTGGTGGCGTGGTTGTGGCCACGCCCCCATACTTTTGTGAGAGATTTTGATAACTTTCACTTAACAGTCCTCAAAAACGTGTTTGTTTGGGCTGAAAGTAGTAATAATAATAATTCAGCAGGGCCCTATGCACTGTCAGTGCTGCAACCCTAATAAAGTAATATAATAACGTACTTCTGAACCACATCTCATTGGCGACCATGTCTGCTACTCGGGAAAATCACTCGGCATCATTTGAGTCAACATGATAATTAAATACACCATGTAGTCTATACATTACACCCACCTCTTCAAAACACAAAGACACACCCCTACATGCATCCAACACTGCAGGGGGGGGGGGGCTCTTTTATTAACATACTAGTAAACAAATAGAAGCAGAAGCTTCATCAGTCCCTTTTAGAAAATGAATGTTTTGTTGCTGGTTTACTGGAAGTGACAGTTAGTCTGAGTTTAGTAAAAACTAAAGGTTTATCAGGTTTATTTTCAAACAACACATCAATTCATCTTTCAAAGTATTATAGAAGTGCAAAATAAACTACTTTTTTTTAAGGTCTTAGATTTATTAACATACATTAATTAATGATTAACATACATTAATTAATTAATATATATAAACATTACTAAACCTGGACACGTTTTCATAATTCTAAACAATTTTCTGTTTTTGTGAATTTAAAAATAACTTTGACGGACAAAGTTGAACCTGTCCTGCAGCTTTTCAGCCAAATTTACTCTCACTGCTTGTGTCAACATCTCTTAAGCCCCGTTTCCACCACAGAGAACGTGCAGGGATGGAACGGAGCAGTACGGCAAAGAGGAACCAGACCCAAATCTGATGTGCGTTTCCTCTGCAGAAAGTACAATAAAAATGTAGGCGGGGTTTAGAGCTCTGCAGATATGTGACGCTGCTACAGTGATCTCAGCCGGGGCGACAGATCTGGACCTTATGAATCCTCTGTTGTTGTTTACGTCCTCCGCTTAGAAATAATTGTCAAGTTAACCTTTTGTTTTGGAGCTGCAACGTCCGTGTTGGTTCTGAGAGAGGGAACGCCAGCCAGCCGCGGTTACGTCGCCCCGCACCGGAGTGCGGCTCTGGTGCCGCGCCGCAAGTTCCGTGTTGGTTCCGAGAGAGCGATGCGACATTGAAGCCATTCCGGCAGAACAAAGACCGTCGGTGCCGGTGTCACGCCGCTCGATGTGACAGCCTCAACTTCCGCATTGGAGCAGAGATCGCGGACGCGATGTGAGGACGGACACTGGGGCTTTGGGCCCGGAGCAGCTCTAGTGGCCCGGTGCACCGTGGGCCGAGTCCGATCGTCGCGTTGCATCACAGAGCACCGGCCAGCGACGCGACGCGACGAGTGGACTCGGTAGAGCATCGGTTCCGGCCGTAGTGTCTGCTCCAGAGTCCCGGTCTCTGTCCTGCATGCTCCTGCTCTTTAGGGACCAACATGAAAGTTGAGCAGCAAAACCAACCAGTGCAAAGCTGAATCTGTTAACAGAGGATTCATACAGCCGACATGGCAGAATATTGAGGCCGTGTAGTAAATCACTGACCAATCAGCAGACGGCTCCTCAAACTCAGACCCGTTCCATGGTCCTGAGTACCCCGACGGAGGGGTAGTGGAAAAGCCTCCACCTTTGCAGCGGGATTTTGCGGAAAATCCCAAATTGGTGCGGTGGAAACCCGAACCGTAACGGACCATACCAGTACATTACCGTACTTTTTGTGCGGTGGAAACGAGGCGTTAGAAACACTCCAGAACAAAGCAGAACTGACTTTCAGCGAATCACTGAGCAGGTCTGAGGAGAGCCGATTTAAAAGTGGCCCCAAGTCTCGGACATCAAATGAAGCTGATTAGTTTAATTTCATGTCACTCTGGTGTTGATCAGTCATTGGTGGAATCACTACTAAACCCCGCCTCCTCAGGGTGGCTTTCCTCATCGCCTGCATCGGTCTCCAAAGAGAATAAACGAAGAGCAAAGACAAACACAGCTGAGTTTTAACTGTATTACTCTTATTACAGTATAACTGCTAACACACACACACACACACACACACACACACACACACAGACTACTAGAGAGAGCGAGAGATCAAGAAATCCTCTCTTTTATTGGAAATGATCTATAAAAAATAAAGCGAACCGTTCAGAGTGTGAGGTGTGGCGGTGTGAAGGATTCTAGAGCCGACAGGACGAGGAAGGTCAGTTTAGAAAGGATTTATGAAGTGATATTCCAGTGGAGCGGTAATCCGTGGCGTGGAGGTGGAGGAAGGCGTCACGGGGAAGCAGGACAGAGCGGCGCACACCAGGAGAGGAGAATAAAGGTTAGATAACTCAGAGTATCTCTAAACACGAAGTAACAAACTTTCACAAGAAGCTGGAGGGGTCAAGGTACCGCCGGGGTAAAGGTGATGATCTGGCGATGAGACCCTGGAATTGGCCAGCTTGTGTCTGCCATGTTTAGTCTTCCTGCCGGAGTATCGGCTGTCATGTGACCTGAAGTCGCTCGTAGAAAAGAATAAGCAGATGAAACGTATCCGTGTTACGTTTTCTCAGCTTTTATGTGCAGTTCAGTCAAGTGACTACGTTTTTTAGCTGTGGACAAACGTAGGGACACAATGTGGAGTGTTACTGCATTGTGACAGGAAGTCCATATTCTGGTTACAAACCAGTGGAGATAATGTGAAGAAGTAAGGGTGATGAAAGTGTGCACTCTTCAGTAGCACGACTCCTCCTCAACTCAAGCTATCTAGCTGCCTGTCTATGAACTGACTAATTGAATGTAAAGTGTTTGAGTTTCAGATCACTGAAATGTGACTGGATGTTATAACAGAATGATAATACTCTTATACCCTGAACACCCCTGAACTGTGACTGGATGTTATAACAGAATGATAATACTCTTATACCCTGAACACCCCTGAAATGTGCAGTTTTTCTTTATTGGCCTGACATTGATCTGCCCCACCTGTGAGGCGGGACGGATTATCTCTGTAAAGGAGAAGAACACAGATTTAGACAGATTTTGAACAGCATTTGAGAGAAATAGGTCTTTTGTGTTTATTGAAAATATTTTAGGTCTTTGACTTCAGTTCATGGAAAATGGGAGCAAAAAACAAAAGTGCTTATATTGTTGTTAATTCATGTTCCTACTTGAAAATCATGTTACTGTCTAGATAGAGCTGCTCAGGCTCATTTACTCTAACAACAGTTGGACATTTTTGGGATCAGTGGGATAACTGTAAATAGTATATGGAGCATTAAGAAGAGTATTGCCCCCCCCCCCCCCCCCCCTTCCTGTTCAAGAGCAAAAACTGTTCTGACACCAGAAAGTTCTCAATCACATCATATTGTTGGCCCAAGCTGCCGAACAGGACAAGGGGAAGAAAAAAGTATCAGGTCACAGACGTGGTCGCAGACATGGTCACAGACATGGTCACAGACGTGGTCACAGACGTGGTCACAGCTCTTCCTCCACACCAGCTGCATGTTCACTCTTTAAATCTTGATTTGGACGTTGTGACGTTCAGAACATTGATCTTATTAAGGTCCCTGTGCTGATGTGGACCCCACCAGTGTAGGTCAGACCCCACAGGGGTCGTGTGTGTGTGTGTGTGTGTGTGTGTGTGTGGGGGGGGGGGGGGGGGGGGGGGGGTGTTGATGTATTGTAAAGATTAATACAGTGATAGAAAGTGTGCAAGGTGTGTCAGAACTGTGATTGCTCACACACACACACACACACACACACAAATGATTAGAAAACAACATAAAGCTGATTGAAGTCATAAAATAAATAATTTAATAAATTATCAAACAAAACATGTCAAATATCACAAAGAGAAATAAATATATAAATATTTAAATAAATAAATAGAAAATACGGTAACAACATGGGAAATAAATACACGGCCTGTAGTAGCACGATAAGTTCTGCTCATGTGAGAGGTGAAGCAGTACAAAATACTGCAGTCAGTAGTTCATTACATGAGGAGGTGTTTGCTCCACTGACCACAGCTTGTTTATTGGCACACCCTGAGGAGCTCCGCGGTCCTGAGGAGTCTTTAGTGGAGTTCTGACATTACGCAGTGTGGCAGACATCCAGGTAACAGCAGCGTCACACACACACCTGAAGCTTCCTTGGTAACATTCAGTCACGGCCCATTACAGGGCAAAAACACCAAAGTAGGTGTTGTCTGGATCGTCCTCCAGCTTCTGCAGCATCTCCTCCTTCATCCGCGTCCTCAGGTGGTCCCCTGTCTTCAGATTGAACACAGCTCCCATGTAGACGGTGGAGAACCAGCTCCCATCCTGCCCCGGGTCACGGGCCGTCCTCTGGCAGGCGGTGCGTATGGAGTGCAGGATGCGGTGATAAGACGAATCTGTCCTCTCGCTGCCCCAGGAGTCCGACCAGCGACTGACTGTGTGGCTGAGGTGGATCATGGAGCGGTCCTCAGGGTCCCTGCTGTTGCAGTTGATCCGGAAGGACGCCTGGCTGTAAACAAAGTAGAGGCCGCTGCTGGGGATCACGATCTCGTTGTTCTCCAGGCGGAGACCTCCTTGAGAGTGGGCCTGGTCCACCTCAGCCTTCCACTGCACCGATGTCTTCACGCTGGAGTTGTGGACTCCTGGAATAAAGAGAAGGGGAAAAAACAAGATGAATAACTATTTCATTATTTTTCTGGTTGTTGGAGAGAAGTTTCAAAGCATCCTATCAGTGGCTCCACACACACACACACACACACACACACACACACACACACACACACACACACACACACACACACACACACACACACACACACACACACACACACACACACACACACACACACACACACACACACACACACACTCACGTCTGTCATCAGCCCAGAAACTCAACTAAAGAAAGAGGTTGTGAAGCTAGAAAAAGGCATTACTCATGGAGAAGTGGTGGACTTTAATGTTATACTTCCTTGTACTCCTTTTCAGACATGCAACCAGATTATACTGCTCTGCTGTTACTAATTGTTTGTTTGTTTGTTGAGTTTGTTTATGTGATGTGTGTATGTTCCAAGTAAAGTCTGAGACTGGAACTTCTACACAAAGAATGGCAGAAGTCCAAATGTTCTGCTGAAACGAGCCCAGCGTCTCGCTTTGTACCTGTCAGGGTGTTTTCAGTGAATCATGGAGGCTTCATGTGTCTATAAGGGCTCACCGTGTAAATGAATGGCCGCTCTGACGTGAGAAAGCTGTCTCAGTGTGTGGCGCAGATCTGTTAAACAAAAGACAATGCAGTAGATTTTAATCCATTTGTCACTCTGCTGAGTGTTGACATGTACAACAGTTACAAATAAAAAGCTCATGACTATGATACATTCTCTTTGCATGTGTGTATTATTGAAGAATGCTCACCGAATTCATCTTCACCTGCTCCTGAGCCCTGTTGGAAGAGGCGTGAGATGATTAGAGACTGGCCGGGTTCTCACACACACACACACACACACACACACACACACACACACACACCTACCTTGGTGTGTCCACTGAAGAGGAGCAGAAGAGCAGCAGCGGCAGTCAGGCAGAGGGTGAACAGCAGCAGAGCAGCAGGAGTCCTGGATCGGACTCTCCTGTCCAGTGTTTGATCGGCATCTTCTTCCACCTGCACCTTCAATTCTCCTTCCATTGTTGTGAATCCACGAGTTGTTTCAGGTGAAGTCGACTCTCAGCCGCTCTGATCTGTGCACTGACTGAAGGGAGACGCTCTTTAAACTGGTTCCTCCTCAGGGGAAACTCCAGTGATGTCAGAGTGTGTGAGAGGAGACCCGATGAGGAAGAAATACCAAAGAACCATCCTACACGCACACACACACACACACACACACACACACACACACACACACACACACACACACACTCCAATATTAGCTTTTCTTCATTGGCTTAAATCTAGAATATAATTTAAAATCCTTCTTTTAACCATTAAAGCTCTTAACAACAAGACTCCATGAAAGAACTGCGAGTCCCAGATCACCTCAGAGTGATGCCTCCTGCAGGTTCCCAGGTTTACTAAAAGTAGAATGGGAGGCAGAGCCTTCATGTGGAATCAGCTCCCAGTTTCAGTTCAGAAGGATGAGAGTCTCTACTTTTAAGGTTAGAATTAAGTCTTTTCTATTAAGTAAAGCTTACAACTGTAGCTGGTTCAGGTCACCTTGGACCATTTTCTACTGGAGCTGATGTAGGTTAAGACTGCTGGGAATTGTACTCTGGGCTTCTTTCACGACCACCAAGTGATGCGAAGACCCTATTGGAATGCAAGAAGTTGTTACTAAGATCCAAACACCAAGGAACCACTCACAAAAATTGCAACGTTCTCCTAACAAAACAAAAACAGCTGCATTTGAGTGCTTAAACATCGTCAACAGGTTACATAACTTGCCACAGTCATCACCAACATTTAAGATTTAGGGGGAAATACACATTTAAGTGGCAAACTAGCTCAACAACGCCACCTGCTATTTTTTAAATTCAGTCCCTGCATCAGATTTCAGCTACAGCTAAGAAATCCAGCACACATACTGTATGTAACACTCCAAGACGCAAAACAAAAAGTCTCTCACACACATACCGACACTCAACAAACAACAAACAGCCTTATAAAAACAAGTATTACATTTCCTATTTGAAAAAGTATTAATGCAGTACAACGTGTATCAGTGCAATGAGGTGCATTGTCTGATGTGAGTAATAAATGTAAATGAACATGTTCAATGGTCCACTCCCATGATTCTCTGTGCCACCGTTACCCTCTGTCTTCTGCTGAGCAGCCGCTGAGCCACACAGAGCAGGAGACGTTTCTGAGCAGCCGGCTTCAGCTTCCTCGGGAAGAAAGGGTTCCCAAGGAACTTGTTTGTCTGTTTGTCTGTTTGTTTGTCTGTCTGTCTGTTTGTTTGTTTGTTTGTTTGTTTGTCTGTTTGTCTGTTTGTCTGTTTGTCTGTTTGTTTGTTTGTTTGTCTGTCTGTCTGTCTGTCTGTCTGTCTGTCTGTTTGTTTGTTTGTTTGTTTGTTTGTTTGTTTGTTTGTTTGTTTGTTTGTTTGTTTGTTTGTTTGTTTGTTTGTTTGTTTGTTTGTTTGCTTGTTTGTTTGTTTGCTTGCTTGCCGTGGCAGCTGGCCAATAGAGGGCGCTAGTTTGCAGCCCTCTCGGACCAGGAAAGAGAAAAATCTATATGTAAAATAAATTAATAAACTGTAAGAATGTCAATTATTTGTTTATGCCAACAAACTAACGGTGGAACCTGAACTGTATGTGCTTCATCTTGTATCGACACTCTTCAATAAAAGAGGATTTCTTGATTCTTGATTCTCTCTCTAGTAGTCTGTGTGTGTGTGTGTGTGTGTGTGTGTGTGTGTGTGTGTGTGTGTGTGTGTGTGTGTGTGTGTGTGTGTGTGTGTGTGTGTGTGTGTGTGTGTGTGTGTGTGTGTGTGTGTGTGTGTGTGTGTGTGTGTGTGTGCAGCTTTGGCCGCTATTTCATCAATCACTGATCAACAATATCAGAATTTCCCCACTTTGGGACCTGTGTTTAAAGAAAAGCATTTTGTGGATGATCGGCACAAAACGGTGCGTGAGTGTGAAGCAACATTCTCATGTGGACGGCCCCTTCAAAAGGCACAATTGTTGTTATGTTAACACCGACCGAAATTGAACAATAATGAAGAGCCCCACCAAAGACATGTTCCACCAGCCACCACTGGTTGTTTGTTTGTCCTCTGTCCTCTCCTCTCCTCTCTTTCTGTTCTCTAACTCCAGTCAAACAGCAGAAAGTCTCCACCACTGAGCCTGGATCTGGTTTCTTCATGGGAAAAGGCAGTTTTTTCCATTCCACCGTCGCCTCTACCTGCTCATAGGGTTTTTTTGTCTCTGTAATGAAGCTTTGAGATGACTGTGTTCAGTGTTGTCATTTTAGCTTTATGAATAAAATAGGATTGAAATTAAGTCAATTGAAATTTAAAAAAATAAATAAATAAATCACACAAAACATGCAGTTGATGATGTGATTGATATTAATGACAAAGCCAAAGTGATATTGTGTGACTCAGTCCAGTGACTGGTTAACTAACTAACTAACTTCACTGCTCATCGTCATCGTGCTCTGATAGCCACATTCACACTCTGCTGCTCAATTGAAGTGTAAACCGCAGATAAGCTCACACACCTCCTGTGACGTTGTATGTTTGCATATGTTGTGGTTTTCTCTCCATCTCCATGTGGGTCACACACACTGAAATTGGGGCAGCAGCCCAGAGATACATCATTCCCTTATTCATCCGGAGGTGTCGGGCTCTGTGCCGTCTGAGTCACACTGAATGAGCATGATGTTGCACTGCTGCAGTACAAGTGGACCGTGTCCAAGGTGTCATTGCTCTGGACAGTCCGGTTTCACTTCCCTTTTCTTTAAAAATAGACTGTTTATAAAGCAGGGCCTCTGGTTTGAATGAACACTTCTGGAAATCATCTTTCCCAAACAAAAGTAACTCAGAAACAAGTGACTGAAAAGGTTTTTTTCCCATGAAAAACAAACATTGTTGTAACTACAGTAGAGAAACAAGAACATTCATCAAATACCAGGAATACACAGGTAATATGAAATGTCATCGCTGTTTATGTTCCTGTGATTCTTCATCCCAAAGCCAGGTGTGAGAATTAGTCAGTGACATTTCTAAAACATGAGTTGGTCACAAAATGAGATCTGATCTGTATGTATTACAAACACAGGCCATCTTTTGCCTCTATATGTAGTTCAGAGTCTCGGGGATGTGATCCAGATCCAGACGGGTGAGCAGTACACAGGACACACACAATCAGAGGTAGACTGGAACAAGAAAGTACATTACAGAGTATTGAGGCTGAAGACAGGTCACTGGTGCTCAGTTATTAAACCTGATGTCCAAATCACATGATTCAAGACGTTAATCTAAATCCGTGGAAAAACATCTCAGAAAACTTGTTTCTTGAGTTAGTCTGAAGGTCCAACACAGCTTGTTACCTGGGGAACAGAACCGGTCCGTTAGCATGAGCTGAAGGCTGGAATGACTGGAAAAGGACCATCACTGAGGTGTGTCGAGGTGAACATGCTGTGGGCAGATTCAGAAAACCAAAAGGCTGGATTGTGGAAGAGGACACAGGAGCCGTCATGCTCGCGGTGAGGTGCAGTGGAAGAAGCATCTGGTTCAGGGTCTGGAGGGAGTGTGAAGATTGACCCAGGCAATGTGTCCTACAGTTTAATCTGTAGAATTTAACTCATGCAGCAAAACCTTGTTCTGAAACATGGAAGTACTTCTGTACTCTTGTGAACAATACTTCATGATAATTGAAGCTTCAGGTATCAGTGTGTACTGTAAACCACTGCATGGGCTCAGTAACACTTCCTCACAACATTGACCGTGAACACGATTCAATGTGACTACCCTCATGCAAATTAAAGCTCCGTCATGTTATCTTTCATTTTGACCTTTTATAGGACACTCACTATGAATAGAAAAGTTTAGATAGAATTTTAATAACCAAGAATTTTTTTAATTAATGAAGCAAAAAATGTTCAAACCTGAATCTGTGGGGAGAGTGAAAAATGGAAAACAGTCATATTTATTCAATGCTTAAAAGGTTTGTAAATGGGACTTATTTCCTCTCTGGGTCTCAGAAAGAGGTTGGTAAACACTGTTGATCTTCAGTACAATATCCTACAGTGTGATGTGTTATTTGCATTAAAGTATTTTAAACCACAATGTGTCCACTATCACTGCATGCATGGTTTATCTATTATCAACGCATTAATGACTTTCCTGCAAACAGTTTGGACACCTACAAAGACGTGTGTTGGTATCCAGACCATGTCTGTTCAACACAAAGCTTCGTCTCAGTCTGACGCTCCAGCAGTCACATTCTCAGCTGGAACAAACACCTGAAGAGTCCAAACAGACCAGTTCTACCTCCTAGCAAATGGTGTCTATGAAAACATCCTAGGAAAGCATTAAACTACCGTGGGAGGAAGGGTGAGTCACGGGGAGTGTGGATGTTTCGTGCCGACAGCAGGAGGGAGTATTGGTGGGAGAGTTAGGGAGTTACTCAGATTACTGCTGACAAGCATCAGGAGTGTATCAAAAAGAAAATCTGTTTGTGAGGTCATGTCTGCTGTTAGCAGAGAAATGAGGCTGTTTGTTCACAAATCATCCATCAAGACTCCCACAACCTGAGGCTCTACTCAGCCTGCTGAGAGTCTCTCACACAAACTCTATTTCTGGTCGTGACCGATGTGAGGTGTGAAAACTTCTCAGACATGCTACACAAGATAAGCTTGTCATCAGAGAAATTTGTCATCAATCAAAAAGCTCAATACACCCAAATATGTTTCACTGCTTCCTCCTGTGGAAGAATAACTCATCCCTTTTGTTTTGGCTCCAGTTCTCCCCACACTCCTGCAGAGAGGATGCACTCAGGCAGCATTTAGGCCGGCTGAAGTGAAGAGAAGGGGGCTGGGACGTGAAGGAAGAAGTCAATCATCCACAGAGTGAGTCAGTGGTCAAGGGAAAAGCAACAGATTACCACTGTGGTGCCCTGAGCAGGACCTTTGACCCCGAGCAACTCCCTGCTCGTAGCAGCTCCTCCTGTGTGGAGTTAAGGTGATGTTGGTGTATTTCCTTCTGTTACTGCTGACAGAGAGCCAAAGTCATGCTCACTGTTGAACTGAAATAAAAATACAGCAGCATTCTTCATCATCAGCTGCTTTCAAACAGCTGATATCATGTGATCAGGTCCACACATCTGCTCTGATACTAAGTGCTCCACACAGAGATGGATGGATGGATGGATGGATGGATGGATGGATGGATGGATGGATGGATGGATGGATGGACGGATCCAGGTTCAGTTTGGCGGCATTACTTCCATCCTTTCAGTGTAAGTGCTCCACAAAACTCCTTGAACTGGTCCAGCCTTTAGGACACATTAGCGGTGTGTGTTTGTGAGCATGCGGGGGGGGGGGGGGGGGGGGGGGGGGTCTGTTTATCATGTGGTAGTAAACAGACACACACAGACTCTTCTTATTATATTTAAACTTGATTCCTCAGAGCAGACAAGACCCAAAGATAAAGATATACAAAGTCAATTAACAGGAAGGTTTACTACAACTTTAGAGCTTGATTTATCATTTGTAGAAATGACTAAACGTGCATTTTCAAGTAGGTGGGGATTATACCTGATAACACAGGAAGGATGACAAAAAGAGAGTATTCTTTCCAGAAACCCCCTGATGTGGACAGCCCACACACACATACAAATACCATTGTGCTAGTCTGCATCAGGATCGGAATAAAACTCCACTCCAGCTGTCTATCTATAGTTTCCTTTTCTGTTTCTAAAATTACCTCAAAAGTCAAAATTCTTCATGACTTCACAGAGTCATAGAAGAAAGCACAGTTCTTTTTAGCAACAGTCCCACAAACGCAGCTTCCTCTTTATGAAATGAAACTGAAAAAGTTCACAATGGTCTGGTTTAGAGTTTAAGATAAATCTCTGCAATATCGAGATATTGAACTACCCCACAGATTTACAACTCTGCAAAATGAGCTCCAGTAAAAAGTCCCTGTTCAATGGATTTCACTGAGAAATGCAGTTATTTTCTATCAGGTCCATGGTTACGTCCAGTCTGATAGTCAAACGAAACATTAGAATCATCCTTATATGTAATAAGTCAGACGGAGCTTCAGAATCTGGATCGTAGGACAATCCTTGACTTGTGAGACTGGAAGACTGCTCAGGCACTAAAATGGAGTGAAGCCCATTTTCCCAGTCTCACTCCAAATTGTGCCATACCAACGTTTGTCCACAGCTAAAAACGTAGTCATTTCACAAAATTGCACTAAAGAATGGCTCCGCAACACGTAACATGATTACGTTTCATCTGCCTCTACTTTTATATAGGCAGACCTCAGGTCACATGGCGGCCAAATTACTCCTGACAGGAGGACAAAATGTGGCAGACATCCCTTCTATTTTCAGTGAAAATGTATTTATTTTAAGATAGATTGTGGCTTTAGCTTTGATTTGATAAGTTTTCGAGTGTCAAGTGTACCGTTTATTTTCATAGCTTAGTAAGCTGTTCGGTTCATGTATTTGATCTGAACATAAAGCACCAACACTTGGTCACATTTGCTCCAAACAAGAGGGGATTTCTGTTATGTGTTCACACCACTCACAGAAACTGATATTTAAAGTTTGAAAGCCACACATAAGTTAAGTGAGATCTTTGGAGCTCTTTTCAGAGTGTCTGACACCAGTCTTGTTCCAAGACTAACAGCAAGAAAAGAAGAATGCCCCTTTGCCTTTAGGAATATTTTATAAAGACCAAAATGCAGAAGGTTGTCTTTTGTCATTATTTGAAGTAGAAATATAATGTAAATACAAACCTTCACTGCAGATGCATTTAGTGGATTTTAATGCACCACAGTTCTAATGTCGTCTGATAGGGATTTCTTATGGAGTTGGAGTGGGAGCCCTGCTCCTTGTGGTATGTAGAATTTATCTTTTAATTATTGTCTTTTCCAACAAAAGAGAAGGTTATATTATCATCTGTAGGTATATTAATTTATTGGTTTGTGTGTGTATGTGTGTGTGTGTGTGTGTGTGTGTGTGTGTGTGTGTGTGTGTGTGTGTGTGTGTGTGTGTGTGTGTGTGTGTGTGTGTGTGTGTGTGTGTGTGTGTGTGTGTGTGTGTGTGTGTGTGTGTGTGTGTGTGTGTGTATTTGACCAACTCTTGACAAAAACTATAAACGTGAATTGCCTGAAATTGTCAGGAATGGTTTGTCATCATCGATGGACTAGTCGATCAGATGTTAGCACGTTAACCTCTGATCGTTTGAGAATAAATCCCCCAAAACTGAGAAAACTTTTCCCATAAGAAGCAGATGAGAGAGGCACCTCATGGAGGAGATCAAAGGAGATCAGCGTCTGTTGCCATGGAGACGCTCCCTGCTCAGTGCTACCTGACCGTGTTAGCATCGATATGAGCTAACAGCTATCATGCTAGCAATGCTAACAAATGTGGCGTTAGCGAAGGCCTGCATTGTACCGAATGATGTTCTAGTTTGAGAAAGAAAATGTCACAGTTTTATTGTTTATCATAACTGTATGTTTTTTATATTTAGTTGATTTATTTCCTATGTTGTTGTTGTTGGTGTGTCCATATTTCATAATCTAAAACAAAGTATGAGCTCAATGTTGTTGTACTGAATACATACACATGTATGGGTGGATGGATGGATGGATGGATGGATGGATGGATGGATGGATGGATGGGTGGATGGATGGATGGATGGATGGATGGATGGATGGGTGGATGGATGGATGGATGGGTGGATGGATGGATGGGTGGATGGATGGATGGATTGACAGATTTACCCCAGAAGGGGAACAAAATCGCTGTAGCACTGTGCACGTATCTAAATTTATTTTTAAAAATCATGAAAAAAAATTACATAAAACTAATAATATATACGGATAATATATAAAAACAAATTAAGCAGAAATTAATCTGTTGTATGGGATCATAGTTTGTGATCTACTCAAACCTGTTATAAAAGATGGTCTTCATTTGTTAGGTTTATCTTGATATATAAAATTACATAAATTGTGTATTTTCTAAACTAGTATGGATCATATACATGAAACTAAATAGATACTATCAAAATGAAGTGTAGATTTGTACACTGAAAAAGCTATTGTACACAAGAAAAGCTATCAAAATTAAGCGAAAGTCCCAATCTATCTTAAAATATCTTAGAACAGAACAACTTCCCCTGAAGAAAGAAGGGATGACCGCCGTGTCTCATCTTCCTGTCGGGAGTAACTGAGGAAGCAGTCATGTGACCTGAAGTAGGCCTGCAGAAAAGAATAGTCAGACGAAACCTTCCCATGTTACAGTTTATGAGCCATTTTGTGCTATTTTGTGAAAGGACTAGATTTTCCAGCTGAGGACAAACGCAGGGATTCCACAGTTTGGACTAAGACTGGGTTGCTAACTTACAGGTTGGCAGTGTGACAGGAACAGAAAAATCCTTCCTAGTTCACTGAGAAAGGCCCCGGACATCTATGATGCTGACGCCTGCACAAGGGATGCCAAAGAAGAGGCTAATCCCAGTTTTCATTGAAAAAGGCCAATAAAGGTCCTATTATTCCTAATTTGGGGGAACAAACACACCACTGACACTCAGAACTGAACCTCATGTGTCAGTGCAGAACAACCCCGCTTGTGGTGAGCTAAATAGCACGAGCATGAAAGGTCTTGCACTAAGAGGTTTACAGCTCAGAATGACGATGCACGATATCCATATATGTAATGTCAAGTGTGAAACAATAAAAATATTTAGCTTCTTCTTTTCTCAGCTGTTTATGATTTATTTTGAGGAAGCATAGTAGACAAGTGATCTTATCTGACATCTTCCAAAACAACAGTGGGCTGATGACAGTCACAAAATCCAAGCTCATAATTAACACGGTTAGTTAATAAATCATTTTCAGGATCCTTGATCTGAAGCAGGCAGTGTGACTCTAGAGTGTATGGAAGGAGACCAGTGAAGATCTTCTGAGAATCCTGTGAACAGAGAGTAAACCTGACCAAAATCACAAAAACTCCATTATTTACATCTTGAAATGTGTCTCAGTGGATCTATTTCTCACTGTATTTCCATAAAAAGGTCTTGATGACGTATCTCATACGGAGCATTATCAATATAAAGTCTCTTTAGCCCAAAGATCGGTCTCACTGCCTTCCTACAGCTCCGTCACTGATGTTAAGGGCTCGACACAATTCTCCTTAGTTTATAACATTTTTAAATATTTCCAATCAGCTGACCTTGTGCAATAACTGTGGGTGGAGGACAAAACACATGAGTGTCAGTATGTACGTCCATCCAGAGCAGAAGTGTCCCGTTCAGCACAAGCAGCTGAGTTCCCTCCCAGAACCAGAACCAAGGCTGCGATCCCTCCACACAGTCTGGCTCATCCCCTCTCTCTTTCTATCCTCTCTCCTCCAACCACAACAGCAACAACTCTCTGTTTTGGCACTCTAGAAAATCAAACTGAAATGTTTTCATTTTGAATTGTTCTTGTTTCTTCCTGTTTTGAAAGAAACAGGAAGAAATGAGGAAGTTACCAAATATGGCCCGTTGAGTGATGAGGACTAGACGAGCTCAGTGCATCCCTACAGGGTTAGATGTGGCACAGCGTGACTCTGAAGCCTGGTTCAGCTTGTCTCCCAGGACAGAGGAATTTTAAGGGACGTGAAACTCACATACTTCATTTATACTGATGCAAAGGAGGATTTACCACAGTCAAAAAAATCCACTCAGGCAGTTGTTTAGTTTCCATATCAGAGATGTGTTTGATTACCATAAGCATGTTGAGTTTCTCTTTGTAAAATGGTTCATTCTAATACATGTTGTTCAGATATCATAATTAACATGGACTCAATCTACTTTCTTTGAATAGAAGGAATTGTGAGGCATGATTACTTGACATTAGCTCAACAGACACTGTGCAGGTAATCTCACATATTGTGGGAGTAAGTGGAGAATCTAGGGAAAACGTAACCTAAAACATGAGCAAACGTTCACCAGAGGCCCGAGCCAAAGAGAAAGAGTCCCACCGAAGTGAGCGAAGGCAGAGGAAGGCTCAGCAGGGGGAAGCCCCATGTGCTCCCATCACACTTCTCTTCCTCTCTGAAAGGTGAGAGTCATCTCCACCTCACACTGTCGGTTTAGCTCCACTCATTTATCAGGTTGGATTATTTTATTTGATCTTCATGTCTCGGCATGGACAACATCTAAATTCATCTAAAGTTTGTATAGCAGCAGAACAGTGATGTTATCAAGCTGTAAAACTGGGAAAGACCTGGATGTTACCAGGTGACGAACACAGCTTGTCCTTACAGCTGTTTGAATGTCTCCTCCTGCCTTGTCCACGTCCACATCCGACTGCTGGATGAGATCGTATTGATAAATTTATGTTTTATTTCTGTTGGAATCTGAAAAGTTTGTTTTACATTTCAAGGTGAGAAACAGCTTTCTTGTAATGTTTAATGATGTTTTTGACGGATTGGTCATCTGAGCTCATCTTCGCCTCTCTACTTTACCTTGTACTTACTAGTATTATTCATACTACTTGCTGATCTGTCCAAATGTGCTTTACATGATCCTTTTAAACTTCTTTTAAACTTTCCTTTTAAAATCTTCTTTAATAAGTCATCCCTGTTCTGAGAATAAAATATCTTCTTTAACTTTTGGTTCTTCTGTGGCCCTGCAGCTCTATCCCTGCAGAGTCAGGACATAAATATAAAACTACCCGAGGGGGTGTAATGGATGAAGCCGAATACACACAAGTAAGTATTCTCACCTGTGGGAAGCCCGATGACTAAAGTTAACCAAGTAGGCGGGTTAGACCCCGTCAGCATGGAGACAAGAATGTTTCGGTCCACCACGACGTTTCCACCCATTGTAGTGGCTCTGCAACATTGCCAAAGAAAGTCTGTAGAAATTCTGAAATACACCAACGACAAAGGAGACATGAAGCACACACACAAAAGAAGAGAATAGAATAGAAGAAAAGAGAAGAGAATAGAATAGAATAGAATAGAATAGAATATGGTCTGTCGTTTATAGTTACTTTATTAGCTTTTCAAAAGGAAAATGGAAGAACTCGCCGTATTGTCCTGTTTAAAGTTTCCTCCTGGTGTAAAATACAGTGAAATGTCATAAAGTAATTCTTCTGTTTGCAGCATTTTGCAGCTGATATGTT
Source organism: Lipophrys pholis (assembly GCF_963383615.2). Lineage (NCBI taxonomy): Eukaryota > Metazoa > Chordata > Actinopteri > Blenniiformes > Blenniidae > Lipophrys > Lipophrys pholis. The sequence goes on from NC_137643.1 coordinate 25,906,964, forward strand.
TTAGCATCTCCTCCCCCTCACGGTGTGTCTTTATGCTGATGATTCATCATTATTATATTTTTAATAGCTCTATGATCTGCGCTCAGCTTTCAGAGTGTTATTTCCACTACTCTGAATCAAACACAGAAATACCTCATACATTACAAACATCAATAACTTTTGTTGAAAGCATCTACTCAGGATTTCCTTTACTGTTTTTAAACTATACAACTATACAAACTCATTCTGGGGTTAGGTCAGACTACTTGCCAATTCCAGCCCACAGACCAAAAATAAAGGGCAAATTTCTGCAGTTTGTCTATTTTGGTTGTTATGGGGAAGTAATCTGACCTGAACACTGAGGAATTGAAATCACACATCACTCCACAGGCTTAGGAATGATTTCAGTCACAGGAGCAGACCAGCGGGCACTCCAAACGAAATGTGATGATAGAGGGAAAACAGGAAAAACCAGAGTTATGCAATGAGGCTCTGCAATGAGCCAACGCAGGCCTGCAGCATGCTGCTGCAGTGTGTCGCCCCCCCCCCCCCCCCCCTCCCCCCGCGGGGAGGGGGGGGCAGCTGAAACCAGGTAAACAGACTTAGTGAAACTGGTGGTTTCCTGCCTCCTCTTCAGAAGTGAACCACACACCAGTTGCGTATGCACGATGTTTGTTCATGTTGCAACACAGATGCATTTTCCACTGTGATGAAGGAGGGTCACGGTGGTTTGACCCCAAAATCACAACGTCACTGCGCCACGATTTGGATTTCATTATGATTTCACATGATTATGTGCCAATTCGGCCTTTTCAGAGCAGAATGGAACCCAGTGGATGGAAATGGAACAGTTTGATCCGGGGTTACCATTCTTCCCTGACTTCTTTTATTTGGATTTTATGAGTACATTAGTAAATATTTTATTCTGTCGTAAATTATCCTTGTTTTCCCAAAGTGAAAATAATTTTTAACCAGATTATATATTTAATTGACAATGAATAGAATAGAATAGAATAGAGTATTAATACCAGAGGGATCTTTACCACATTCAATAAAATGTACTTAACATAAAATAACAAAAGGTGCAGTATATTTCTACATTCAAAGCACTTTTCTCAGACAAATAAGGTTAATTAATTAATAGATTTTGTTCTGTTAAATGTAGATAAAAATGATTAAGTCACTGAAAAAACTGATGCAACATCCGTTAAAGTAATAATCTGCAGGTATACTCAGTAGTGACCTTAACAGTAGAGTACATGACGTACAATGACCTACTTAAATAAATCAATGTTTGCAGCATACATGTGGGAGATGTGACTTTCCTTTGTAAGACAAAACCTTGTTTCTCTGCATATTATAGCTTGTTATCAGTCACAGTGAAGACAAACTCCTAAAGAAGTGTTTCATTTGGATCGGACTCTTTAAAGCTGTATAAATATAACAACAGCTTATTTCATTACTCTGTTTGAATGTATGCATGACTTCCTCCTCTCTTATTAATAATTTGAAGTTGTATGATTTGTTCTGATTTGATAGCCATGATTTAAAAAGGTTTTATGAATAATTTTCTTCCCTCATTTATTGAGTTGTTTGATTTATCCTCCTAAGAATGTTAGTCTAACTGTGCTACACGTTGAACACAACTTCGGACAAACTAATTCATTGACATGTTTACCTTACAGACATTAATGGACTTATTACAGAATATTAGGCCCTGGTCCGCCACAGCTTTTCACAATTTGAGCACATTGTGATGAAATCACATGGAGCCGTTTTATGAATGTACGTTTTCCTGTGGCGCCATCGTGTGGACACTTTAGTTACGATGAAAGACTGTGAAATCTCTCTCTCTCTCTCTCTCTCTCTCTCTCTCTCTCTCTCTCTCTCTCTCTCTCTCTCATCTCTCTCTCTCTTCTCTCTCTCTCTCTCTCTCTCTCTCTCTCTCTCTCTCTCTCTCTCTCTCTCTCTCTCTCTCTCTCTCTCTCTCTCTCAGCATGCTTCTTTTCCTGTTAACTGTACCTGACAGTTGAAGATAGATTGATAGTGCTGCTAAAATAGATCCATAAATAAGTTAGAAGATAAGATCAGATAAGATAAGATATCCTTTATTTATCTCACATGTGGAGAAATTTGTAGTGGTACAGCAGGATAGTACAGAGAAAGAAGTACACATAGCAGGAACTACAAAAAGCAGATAAAAATACAATATAATAGAAGAATATACACACGGTGCCTATAAGTATGGACATGTACAGAGTATGGGGGTGGATGTATTTTACATAGTAAATACGTTCTTATAGATTATTATAGTTATTGCACCACTTCTTGTCCAGTTGCAGTGGAGTGATATTGTCCGGTGGTGGTGTGCAGTGGTCTACTGGGAGCAGGCTTGGTTGAAGAGTCTGACTGCAGCAGGGAGGAAGGACCGGCGGAGTCTCTCCTTCAGACACCGCGGGTGGAGAAGCCTGTCACTGACGGAGCTGCCCAGTGATGTGACGGTACCATGTAGGGGGTGGGAGACGGTCTCCATCAGGGATGAAAGCTTCTTCAACATCCTCCTGTCTCCCACCACCTCCACAGGGTCCAGGGGGGGCAGCCCAGGACAGAGCTGGCCTTCCTCACCAGTTGGTTCAGTTGGTTCCTGTCTGCAGCCGGAGTGCTGCTGCTCCAGCAGACCACTCCATAGAGAAGTACAAACTTATTAAATCGCACCGCTTCATCTTGTCCTATTAAGTCAAGGTTTTTCTGGTACCTTATAAATAAAACTTGTAGTTATAGTCAATCATTATTATCATTGCAACAATACATTTTATTTATCAGCACTTTTAAAAGGTCTGCATACGCTATGAACATGTTAATCTACCGTTCAAAAGCAAGTAAAAAACATTCAGGGGGTTTGCAGTAGTACAACATCTGGACCTCATGGTGGTCATACAGGCTGGAGGTCACACCGAGGTGTGTGTGTGTGTGTGTGTGTGTGTGTGTGTGTGTGTGTGTGTGTGTGTGTGTGTGTGTGTGTGTGTGTGTGTGTGTGTGTGTGTGTGTGTGTGTGTGTGTGTGTGTGTGTGTGTGTGTGTGTGCGCGCGCGCGCGCGCTGAGGAAAGGAGCTCAGGAGATACACTGAAAAAAGTCAATGAACTTACACAACAAGAATGGGGAGCATATTTGCAGATGGATGCAGATGGAAGGATCCAGAGGATAGAGAAGTGGCATTGGGAGTTTCCATCCCTGACTTAAGATTTGAAAAAGGATGTAGAATTTCAGACCACATGTCAGTTTTCACTGCAGAGATGAAAACAATTTTATGGGCACTTTGGTGGGTAGAAGAAAATAAACCAGACAACTCAGTCATATGCAGTGATTCAGCAGCAGCTTTAATTACAATAAGTGAAATCAAATCCAAGACCAGACCTGATATCCTGACAGAGATATTCCAAACACTGTACAGAATTCACAGAGCAGGATGTCAGCTGGGTTCTATCTGGGTTCCAGTGCAGGTCTTCATTTGACCCGTGTGTTGAAGGAAATGAAGAAGCAGATTACCTGGCAGATAGAAGAAAGCTACCCAGGAAGTGAAAATAGAGATTTTGCTGCAGTTCAGACTGTCAGAAGCCTCCGCGATAATCAGTAAGTCACTCAAGGAAACGTGGCAGAATGCATGAGAAAAAGAACAAAGTGCAGAGGCCATACATAGAGAAATTAGTGGCCAAAGGAAAACATCATTTTAACTGTAAAAGGAGGGACTCAGTTGTAATTACTTGGTTGAGGCTTGGACATTGTGGGCTTAGAAGTGGGCTGGCTCTGATGGCACCCGGACCCGGGTGTGGATCCTCAGAGACAGTAGGACACATTTACATCCAGTGCAAGAACTACACAGTTAAAAGAAGAACGCTGTTCAGAGACCTGGGAGCTGCTGGAGAAACTGTTTTCAATCAGTGCACATTGCTTAACCGGGATAACTGGACTAAAATGAAGAAACTGTTGGACTTGTATTGGATTGCACCAGACAATATGAATGATTGACAAATGCAACGTGAATAATAAACTGTAGGGGGCAGCAGTACGCCATTGCAGCGTCTCGCCTGCCGAACCCAAGAAGAAGAAGCTCAGTCAGCTAGCAGCTCGCAGCTAGCGCGGTGCTGTTCTCTGGTTCCGGATCAGGGTCGAGGTCTGGATCTTTATCAGAGTCTGAGGGTCTGGGTCTGAGCTCGTCATGGACTTCCCCTTCGATATTCAAATCTTGTTCTCGGAGCGGGTCTCGGTTCTGGACCACACTCTGATAGCAGGCCGCAGATCAGCAGAAAGGTAAGAGCTGTTGTTTCTTTATGTCATTCAGAGCTCCTGTTATGTTTACCTCACCTCAGTTTACCTCACAGTTACTCAGTTTACCTCACAGTTACTCAGTTTACCTCACAGTTTACCTCACAGTTACTCAGTTTACCTCACAGTTACTCAGTTTACCTCACGGTTACTCAGTTTACCTCACAGTTACTCAGTTTACCTCACAGTTACTCAGTTTACCTCACAGTTACTCAGTTTACCTCACAGTTACTCAGTTTACCTCACAGTTACTCAGTTTACCTCACAGTTACTCAGTTTACCTCACAGTTACTCAGTTTACCTCACAGTTACTCAGTTTACCTCACGGTTACTCAGTTTACCTCACAGTTACTCAGTTTACCTCACCTCAGTTTACCTCACAGTTACTCAGTTTACCTCACAGTTACTCAGTTTACCTCACGGTTACTCAGTTTACCTCAGTTACTCAGTTTACCTCACGTCAGTTTACCTCACGTCAGTTTACCCCACAGTTACTCAGTTTATCAGTTTACCTCACAGTTACTCAGTTTACCCCACAGTTACTCAGTTTACCTCACGTCAGTTTACCTCACGTCAGTTTACCCCACAGTTACTCAGTTTACCCCACAGTTACCTAGTTTACCTCACAGTTACTCAGTTTACCTCACGGTTACTCAGTTACTCAGTTTACCCCACAGTTACTCAGTTTACCCCACAGTTACTCAGTTTACCTCACAGTAACTCAGTTTACCCCACAGTTACTCAGTTTACCTCACAGTTACTCAGTTTACCTCACGTCAGTTTACCCCACAGTTACTCAGTTTACCTCACAGTAACTCAGTTTACCCCACAGTAACTCAGTTTACCCCACAGTAACTCAGTTTACCCCACAGTTACTCAGTTTACCACAGTTACTCAGTTTACCTCACAGTTACTCAGTTACTCAGTTTACCCCACAGTAACTCAGTTTACCCCACAGTTACTCAGTTTACCCCAGTTACTCATTTTATTCCACAGTTGTCATTTTGCCCTGCAGTTAGCCATTTGGTTAGTTATTTTACCCCACAGTTACTCAGTTTACCTCACAGTAACTCAGTTTACCCCACAGTTACTCAGTTTATCAGTTTACCCCACAGTTACTCAGTTTACCCCACAGTTACTCAGTTTACCCCACAGTTACTCAGTTTACCTCACAGTAACTCAGTTTACCCCACAGTTACTCAGTTTACCTCACGTCAGTTTACCCCACAGTTACTCAGTTTACCCCACAGTTACTCAGTTTACCCCACAGTTACTCAGTTTACCTCACAGTTACTCAGTTTACCTCACGGTTACTCAGTTACTCAGTTTACCTCACAGTTACTCAGTTTACCCCACAGTTACTCAGTTTACCTCACGTCAGTTTACCCCACAGTTACTCAGTTTACCTCACAGTAACTCAGTTTACCCCACAGTTACTCAGTTTACCTCACAGTTACTCAGTTTACCTCACGTCAGTTTACCCCACAGTTACTCAGTTTACCTCACAGTAACTCAGTTTACCCCACAGTAACTCAGTTTACCTCACAGTAACTCAGTTTACCTCACAGTTACTCAGTTTACCCCACAGTTACAGCCCCTTTACTCCACCGTTATTCTGTTCAGATGTGGAATTGTGGAGTTTTTCACAGTAAAAGTTCCTTGAATGACCATTTTGAATTTGTCATGTAATAAATACAATAAAATTGAATCGAATTTTTTTTTAATCCGAATTTGAATTAATTCTGATCCGGATCACTCTGAAGTCAGGTTCACCTGGGCAGGTGAGCGTTTCCTCTCAGGACACCTACAGGACCGTTGAAGTCACTAACTAACTTCACCCAGGTCTTTAGAGTATCGCTCGGCTGCCCGGTGGGACCTGTCCTCACCATGTGAGCTCCAGCTCCAGCCTCTGCTGTCTATAATGCGTCTGTGCTGTTTTCCTGTGCAGGCCAGACCTGCAGGCCCACATTGCCACCGTCATTGATGAACTCGGGAAAGCATCAGCAAAGGTGAGTCAGTGTAAGGCAGTGGTCTCAAACTTATGGCTCATGGGCCAGAACCACACCAGGACAGGGTCTGAGTGGATCCACCGGCTGACATCCCACAGAGAGCCACTTATTAAGTGTGTGCACTCTGGACTTTCCCTGTGTCGAGTGAAGGGCTGAGCGATTTACATTAGTTTGAGATTTTCCTAAGATCCAATATTGAAAAATGTAATATAATTTAATCGATTTAGCTTTGGGATAAAATATTGGTTTTAACAGTCACTACTTTTCCTTATTTGTCACCTGCAAGCTGTTCTCACCTCCCCTCCCTTCATGCTTGTCCCACTAACATCTACACTCACTGGCCGCTTTATTAGGTCCACCTGTCCAACTGCTCGTTAACGCAGATTTCTAATCAGCCAATCACGTGGCAGCACCTCACTGCCTTTAGGCATGTAGACCTGGTCCAGACGACCTGCTGCAGGTCAAACCAGCATCAGGATGGGGAAGAAAGGAGATCTAAGTGACTTTGAACGTGACATGGTTGTTGGTGCCAGACGGGCTGGTCTGAGTATTTCAGAATCTGCTGATCTACTGGGATTTTCACCCACAACCATCTCTAGTGTTTACAGAGAATGGTCCGAAAAGAGAAAATGTCCAGTGAGCAGCGGTTCTGTGGGCCAAATGTCTTGTTGATGCCAGAGGTCAGAGGAGAATGTCCAGACTGGTTGGAGCTGATAGAGCGGCAGCAGGAACTCCAATAACTACTGGTTACACCCGAGGTCTGCAGGAGAACGTCTCTGAATGCACAACACCTGGAACCTTGAGGGGGAGGGGCTACAGCAGCAGAAGACCACCCCGGGTGCTACTCCTGTCAGCTAAGAACAGGAAACTGAGGCTCCAACCCCCACAGGCTCACCAACACTGGACTATAGAAGACTGGAAAAACGTTGCCTGGTCTGATGAGTCTCCAGTTCTGCTGCGACATTCGGATGGTCGGGTCAGAATCTGGTGTCAACAACATGAAAGCAATGATCCATCCTGCCTGGTATCAAGGGTTCAGGCTGCTTGTGGTGGTGTCATGGTGTGGGGGAGATTTCCTTGGCACACTTTGGGCCCCCCAGTACCAACTGAGCATGGTGTCAAGGCCCCAGCCTCCCTGAGTATTGTTGCTGACCATGTCCGTCCCTTTATAACCACAGTGGACCCGTCTTCTGAGGGCGACTTCCAGCAGGATAACGCTCCATGTCATAAAGCACCAATCATCTCAGACTGGTTCCTTCAACATGACAATGAGTTCACTGGACTCAAACGGCCTCCACAGTCACCAGGTCTCAATCCAGTAGAACCTTTGGGATGTGGTGGAACGGGAGACTCACATCCTGGATGTACAGCCGACAAACCTGCAGCCACTGCGTGACGCCATCATGTCAATATGGACCAACGTCTCTGAGGAACGTCTCCGGTACCTTGTTGAATCTAGGCCACATTAAGGCAGTTCTGAAGGCAAAAGGGGTCCAACCCGGTACTAGCAAGGTGTACCTAATAAAGTGGCCGGTGAGTGTAGTTTGCAGACAGACACGACATAGTGTCTGTCTTTTAAGATTACTTAAAAGTTGAAACGGAGGAAATGGAGACTTCGTCCCTCTGACATTAAGCAGAAAAATGAATTCTGCAGTGAGAGCAAAAAACCTGTTTTGAGCACAAGTTTAAGCACAATAAAGTTATTCTAGCCCCTCCGGAGCTGTGCCCCCCCAGGAGGGAGCGTGTCCTTAATGTTTTCTGTCATTGCACCCAGCTCTGCCTCAGAAAAAGCTTTTGAATGGGCAGGGAGACACATGAACTGACCTGGGGGAATCTTACTTTAATCACTTTTATTTTGTGGAGCTGGTGATTAGCTAGTGTGTTTCAGTTTGTTAGTGATTTTGACCCAACATTGTCTTTGTGGTAAATATTGAATTGGATCATATATTGCCATTTTGAGAAAAAAATATTTAAATTAGAACTTTGGGCCATACCGCCCAGGTGAAGATATATTTTTAGAATTGGCTGACATACTTATCAAATAAAACTGAGTTTGTGAAAACAGGCACAATACCTGAGGACTTACAGGCTTTTAACATACACCTGAAGAGAAACAGGTAACAAATGTAAAAAAATAAAAGAAATCATAACAGTCAAAATGCACAAAGATGGAATTGTACCTCTTTTTTAAGAACAATGAGTAATTTGGAGTTGCTCAGTAGGCTGTGATTGAAGTGCTCCGGCTGGGATGGAACCAGGATTTTAGTGGCCCCTGAAAATTTATTACAGCCTCATATAATAAAATCAACAATATTGATAGGAAAGCACCAGTCCACATGTTTTCCCTTCCGATCTGATCCCGATTCCTGCAGCAGCAGGGAAACACTGTGGGCACTGTGGACCATGAAGACGAGGCTTCATGGTTCAGAAATCTCTGCAGGTTGGATCGAAAATTTCCAATCTGTGAATTACGTTGATATCGGAACCCGATACCTACGCTAGATCTGTTCGGCCCAATCCTTAAGTTTTGGTAATAATAATATTAAAGCAAACAGAGCTCTGGTATCGGAATAGTATCGGTATTGGCAGATAGCCAAATTCAGGAAAGTGGAAAAAATGTGGATCGGTGCATCCCTTTTTAAAAACCCAACCAAAATCCGTAGCTGTCCTGGCAAACACTGTTTTACCGAGTTTTCCTTAAAGTTTAAACTATTATACTATTTGTTTGTCTTAATTTAACATCGGCTGCTACTCACGGTTTGTGGCAGAAGTCACCAGTTAACAGGGGCACCAGTGAAACTGAAACACCAGACAGTGAAGCACAATCGTAACATCCACATTTTGTAATATTAATACTACATGTATAAAAATATGTAATATTAAATTTATTATTTGAGCTGATATCCATGTTCGCTGTGCATCATATCGGGGTGATTATTCGTGTACAACGGGGAAAAGCTCAGATGACTCTGCCCACGCCGTGGTAGTACTATATTGGAATGGAAAACGACTGAGGCTGAGTTGAATAGAGGCGAGGAGAGTCGATTGGGGCTGAGTAGGTCTCAGGTCAGAAAAGAACTCCACTCAAATAGAAAACCATACACACCCCAAACAATAGATAAAATGGCTTATCAAGTTCGCAATAATTTAGTTTTTCCTAATTTCTACCTCGGGTTGCTCCTCACGAGTCTACACTCTGTGTGTGAATTAGCGGCCCCGCCCCCCTCCACAGAGACAAAGATTCTAGATCATTCACAAGTGTTCAGTCTTGTGTTCACTCCCTTCATTCCGCTATGAAACCAATGTCCTGAGACGATCACACAGTGAAGCCTCATGTCATCCAGGCTGTTTGGAAATGGGCACACTGCATGTGTGTTTATTTTCCCTCGTGGTAATATGGCCGTATAAAGAGCAACATTTTGTTCATTTCATTTATCGTGCAATTAATTGATTTACTGATTATCTTCCCACACCTAGTGGGAAGTGAGCCAGAGCATGTCCCATGTCTTACAGAGTTTTTCTCCCGCAGGCCCAGCAGCTCTCTGCTCCCATAACAAGTGCCTCCAAGTTGCAGGCACAGAGGCATCAGCTGTACTTGCTGAAGGATGCAGAGAGTAGTGGGTACGTCACACCTGTAACTCCTCACATGCTCCTCTTTGTACTGTCACCACTAACCTGTGTTTAAGGAGGCTCATCTGACCTGCTCACTGTTAATCTGTGCTGCTTACAGAGGACGGGGCATGGTTGTGGGGTTCCTGAAGGTCGGCTACAAGAAGTTATTTCTGCTTGTGAGTCACTGCTTTCTTTCTGTCCTGACGTGTGTTGAGTGCTGCTATAATCAGCCAGCTGTCTATGCCTGTTTGGACCTGCTCAGGTTTGCTTGTTTACCTCCACAGGACCGGCATGGCGTGCACGTGGAAGCTGAGCCGCTCTGTGTGTTAGACTTCTACGTAGCAGAGAACTTGCAGCGACACGGCTATGGGCTGGAGCTGTTCGAGTTCATGTTGCAGGTGAAGCATTTCTCACTAATGACAAGAAAACGCTGCTGCTTCAAAGATCTTTGAGTCAAACTGTGACTGTCCATCCAACTGTGTGCACCGTTGTTATGCATTTAGATAATTGACATTTTGAATTCAAATATATTTATTTGATTCTTGTCGTTCAGCTCTTCTCCTGCTGTCCGGCAGGGAGGAAAGCTCCTTATGCAGCAAACAGCAGATCAGAGTATTCGGTATTCTTGAAGCGAGTGGGCGGGGTATGGGGCCATTATTGTAGCAAAAGTATTTGTCAATGCATATAGAGAGTTGTCTGTCTGTATTTCAATCTGTCTGTCCAAAGTGAGAGTTGTCAATGAGAAGCCTGCAGAAGCAAAGCAGGGTCAAGGAGAACATCTGGCATCATCGTCATACCTTTTCCATAATATAACAGCAAACACATATCAGAATGTTAAAATATCATTTAAAAGTCTAGATCATGCCTCTGTTAAATAGCTCTAATAATTTAGCAGACTAGATGAGGCTTCTTAATCACCATGTTTATGTTCATCATATGTTATAGCTAACGGTTAGCTCACTGAACTACGTCTTTCCTTACCTTGATAGTTGTGGAGATATTCTTCATGGAAGAACTTATACCCCTTTTCAAGTTTATTTGTTTTTGTATTCGCCGCTACAAAGGCCTTCGCATCAGCAAATGAAAAAGCTGGAAAGTTGAGGAGCGTTGGTGAAAAGATAAGGTCCATTTTCAATGGGACCGGCACAAACGGGTGATAGGGAGGAACCTCCTGCAGGATCTGAACTCGAGCAGTGAGTTGTTATTGTCCATTACAAACACCATGTTGGAACTAAAGGATGCTCATAAGTGTACTTAGTACCAGAGGTCCTTGGGTCGACTATTGACTGAAGTGCATAGTGAGGATATGTTGAGAAAAGCTGGCAGAGGACTCTGTCCGAAACGATTTCAGCTTTCACCTCCATGAGAACTTCTCCCATGTACCAGAGGAGGCTGGGGACATGGAGTCTAAGTGGACCCCTTTCAAAACGACATTTATGGAAGCGTCTGTGCACAGTTATGGCCGGGAGATCATTGGTTCCTGGCATGGAAGCAACCCAAGGATACACTGATGGACAGCAGCGGTCTGAGAAGTTGTCAAGCTGAAAAACCAGGCCATTGGTGTTTGGTTGGCTCTGGGGGCTACAGCTGTAACGTGAGCTCAAGCAAAGTTTGTGACATGGAAAAAGTTCAGAGAGGCCATGGAGAGGGACTTTTGGTTGGCCCCTGGGACACCGTCCAGTGGCTCACAGGGGGTCGCATCGGTCTTTGTGTTTGTCTCTGTGTTCAACAAGAGAGCATTCTTGACCTTGAATGAGGATTATCCTCCTCCGGGGTAGGGAAAGGTTTACTGATCTCCCGAGCCCTGGGGACATGCCTCACGGGGGACAGAACTTTGGCCTTTTGGGGTCATCCGTTTCCCTGGTGGAGGTCACCACGTTAGTTAAATAAAATTCCTTGGTTGGTAAGGAGAGAATGCTTTCTGATCAGGTAACTCATGTGAGATGTTTTACTGCACAGGATTAAATCCTTTTTGAAAGAAGCCGTGGAAACACACCCGAGCTGTGTCAGGTAAAGCCTGCCGACACTTCGTAACATAAACTCATCAGCTGACACATTTTGGAAGTAAATGTGTCCTTGTTGTGACATTGACCACCTTGAGTTAGGAATGAGTACTGAATTCGGTACTTATTCCTAACTCTAGGTGGTCAATAGAAAAGCATCAACCTCTGGAGTGGTTATTTCGGTACGATCAACAATTCTTGCAGTGGAAACGCACGAAAACCCAAATTGTACAGGAGGCTTTTCCATCGCCCTTCCGTTGGGGTACTCAGGATAATTGAACTGGTCCGAATTTGAGGAGCCGTCTGCTGATTGGTCAGTGATTTAAGACACGCTCACAATATTTCAATCTGTCGGCTGTATGAATCCTCTGTTGTTAAATTCAGCTTTGCACTGGTTGCTTTTTTTTTTTTGCGGCTGTAACCAAACCAGGATCGGAATTTGACTTGCACTACCAAGTCGCTCGTAGCGGTACGCTGCGCCGGTGCTCCATTGTGTGGGCTGGCGCAGCGTAGCGGTACGCTGCGCCGGTGCTCCATTGTGTGGGCTGGCGCAGCGTAGCGGTACGCTGCGCCGGTGCTCCATTGTGTGGGCTGGCGCAGCGTAGAGGTACGCTGCGCCGGTGCTCCATTGTGTGGGCTGGCGCATGTCCGCACACACTGGCCAGCTCCGGAGCTCCAGGGCCCCGACGCTGGCGTTCCGGAACCTGCCAGTGTGTGCCGACACGGTGCGCCGGTCAGCGGCTTGAGACACGACGTGATGCGTCCACACAGGGTGCGGCGGGGAACCGGAGCTGCTTGGAGCCCCGAGCCCCGGTGTCTGTCTTCGCATCACGTCCGCGCTCTCGGTCCCAACGTGGAAGTTGAGGCTATCGCGTCGCCGGTGAAACGGGGCTGTCGCATCGCGTCACCGGCAACGCTTCTCGCATCGCAGGAACAGCGCCGACCATCTTTGTGCCGCCCGAGTGCGCTCCGTTGTCACCTGGCTGGGCGGTGTTCGCTCTCTTTACACCAACGCAGAAATTGCGGTTGTCAAACCGTCGGTGATGTGAGGCTGTCACCGGTGTCACGTCCTGCGCCACGGGGCCAGGGCCGGCGTTCGCTGTCTTGGAACCAACATGGAAGTTGTGGCTGCAGCTCTGTGGCTTCAAAAAAAGGTTAACAAAACAACTAGTGCAAAGCAGAGTATGTAAACAACAACAGAGGATTCAGAAGGTCCAGATCGGCCGTCCCGGCTGAGATTACTGTTGCAACGTCACGTATCTGCAGAGCTGACAACCCCGCCGACATTTTAACCGTACTCTCTGCAGTGAAAACACGCAACAGATTTAGGTCTGGGTTCAGTTTGCCATACTGCTCCGTTCCATCCCGGCACATTTTGTGCAGTGGCAACAGGGCTTATAGGTGCTGACTGATTTCCGTCAGTACTTCCGGGTACCGATTCATGTAAAATCAAACTGTATCATTTTTCGGTACCTAAACTAATCTTTGTAACTGTGCTGGACACAGTTGAGATTTTATTATTAAACAAATGAGCATTTATTACCACATATACACACCCAATAGAACCAAAAATTGGTACCGTTGACAACTGGTATCGATTCCCAGGTACCGGATATCTGTACCGTATCGGTTCAAATGTAAAAGGTACGTATCCCTACCTGAAGTACTGATCATTTACTAACTGTATTTAACTTCCTGTCCTCCAGCACAAGAACTTAAAGCCCGTACAGATGGCATATGACCGGCCTTCGCCCAAGTTCCTGTCTTTCCTGGCGAAGCATTTCTGTCTAATGGAGAGTGTCCCTCAGGTACGTGCTGATATTATGACACTCTGGTACGCATTAAACCAGGGCTCTTAAACAGCTCCATTAGTTACCTCAGCCATTACACAGACCCTCAATTAAAGGCTATTTAACTCAAATTTAAGAAAACTGTTAGTGTGATTAGTACTCCATTTGATTTAGTGTAAATCTGTACTATGAAAGCATCTACATTTGATTATCTTTTCAAAAACCTGAGCAGCTTAATGAACAAGGAGTGTGATTCCAACCTGAGGGTGTTTTTACTGATGAGAGATGGAAAACATAGTCACATTTCCACAAAACTTATTCCGGCATCCCAAAATATAAAACCTAAAAATTTGACCTTTTTAAATCTGATGGAAGCGGATCTGTGTTCGGTCTGTTACAGTGATCTTCAGTAGGGATGGGAATCAAAAACCGGTTCTGACTGAGAACCAGTTCCAATTGATCCATTCCATGGCAATTGTACACCTTATATGTGTTCGATTCTTCTTAACGATTCATTCCCAGCACGACGTCAAGTCGCGTTGCGGTGCGTTACGTCACACTGCGACGCAGAACCTCCTTCAACCAGGAGAAAACATGGAGAGGAAGAAGGTCTAAAGTGGGAGACGATAAACGTCAAAATAATCCCATACGTTAATACATGTTCCTCTCACCACGTCCTGAATCCACAGAGTCCACAGCCTCTCGCCTCACAGCCACAAGGTCCAAGTTAAAACAAAAAAAAGGTCTCGGTGCAAATCCCGGCAGGAGCTTTTCTGTATGGAGTTTTCATGTTCTCTCCGTGTTCTCTCCGTGTTCTCTCCGTGTTCTCTCCGTGTTCTCTCCTACTAATGAGGGACTTTTAATAAATGAACTCTGCCGTCAATCTGTCCCGTGTAGTGAATGTCTGCTCCAACGAGCCGACAGCGTAGACATATGCTAGTAGATCTTCACTATATGTGTGAGCCCCCAGTGGTCACAGTATTAAACGCTCTACTAGAGTATGTCTACTGTGTAGACATACACAATCTAGTAGGGGGCTACTACTGTATGTATGTATTAGATCATTCTGTGATGAAAATCCCCTCAAAGCACCAACACAATATGAAAACAGCATTTCCTGCAGACCGAGAGAACGTTCCTCCTGCTACGTCACTTCCTCATTCCTCTCCAGGCTCCGCCTCCCAGAGAGGGTTATCTTGTCAACAGCGCAAAATTTGAAGAAGTGTAAATTCCAGGGGGCATCCAATGAAGGCAAATACACATTTGACTGTTCTTTTTTAAGGGAAAAATTATAATTCAAGTTTCATCTTAGGAAAAAATTAAATAGTTCCTTTTGGTGCAGAAGATTGTGAAACTACTTTTTTTCCCCCTCAAAACAATACTCAGGAATCGTTAGAAGAATTGATAAAATCTTATCAATTCCCACCCCTAGTAATCTACCTGTTAATTCTCCTTTAAAAAAAAAAATAATAATAATAATAGTAGAAAAAATAAATAAATAAATAAATAGATAAGAGAATCGATAAAGAATTGAATCGTTAAACAAAATGGAATCGGAATTGGAAAAATCTGATCAATTCCCATCCCTAATCTTCAGTGACTACATTACAATTATTCATGAAGAAAAAATACATTTAATGTTTCTGCTGTCTCTAACCTTGTGGGGGGCCAGTGCTCACGCCATATGTTTGACGTTATTTAGCCTTGTCATTCGTCCGGGGACTTCAGCAAAATGATGTTCATTGCAGATTTGTGATGGTTATTTTTAAGCATTGCACCCTTTATTTTGGTTGTTTTTAGAGACTTATTTCTATTTTAATACATTTGGTTGGAAACAGAATTGTCACAGTTTTCATTTGAGAAGAAAAAGCCTGCTGCAGCACTGAAACAGGTCACAATATAATGCAGTTCCAGAATTAATACCAGGAGATATCTCTTAAAGTCAAACTGAAGCAGACTCACCAACTCTCACATCTACAGTGAAACACAATCAACTCTTAGGTGAAGTGTTACACTTGGTTTATCACTGATTTAAAATGATGAAGGATGATGTGACAATTGGAGACGAAATTTTGGATATTTTCCAAAAAGCCAACAACAGTGGCACCTCCAAAAAAATATGATATCAGGACTATATGGTGCCCTGCAGAATTTGAAAGGAGGTCATACTCTGCACATTAAAACAAGATGGGAAGCAGAGGCCAACGTCACGACAACGGTGGAACAATGGAACAGAATCTGCAAAACCACAACGGTTGACATGAGTTCTCCCTCCTGGAGGGAATCCAGCTGGAAGAGCTGGGCCCGGTTCCTCTGGACTCCAGCACAGGAAGCTCAGTGCTCTGGTCAGACTGGCCAACCACTTACACATCTTGTGGGATTGTCCATCTGTGGCTCCATTTAGGAGAAATGTCCATGGCATCCTGGAGGCTGTTTTTAAATTTAAGATCAGTTTGGACTTTAAAATCATGGACCTCAACGACATGGAGGAACTTTAATGTGGAAAGAGGGATAAATGTTGAGACGACAGTAAATCACAAACAGGAAGGCTCTGATCAGAAAATGGCTGAAAAGAGACATACCTAGTATAAATGACTGGATTGATGTTGTTTACTATATATACTATATGAAGAGAATCACATTTAAATTAAGAAAATGTATATATTTGCTGAAATTTGTTGAAAATGGCTCATCTATGTTTTAACTGTCAGGCCTGATTTTGTGTAGTAACAACATGCCCCCATGGGGGGGCGCACCCTCAAACTCTACTTTAAAAGAGAATTAATATGGTCACATGAGCATAGTGATGTTTGTGTGAGATGTTACTTCAGAGATAAATCTTTCCCTGCTGTTTGTTCCATTATTGTTTATTTCTGTTCACTTTCTGAAAAAACAACAATAGAAAGTAAAATAAGATAGTATAGTAATTGTATTATTTCACAATAGTATTTTCACGTGTCATTGATGTGTTTTCATGTGTTAATACATTCATACAGTTACAGCACATAGGGGGATGTGCTTTACAAGAATCAACTCTTTGTGTCTCTTTTTAAACTGACTTATGTTTGATATTCCTTTGACCTCCACACACAATTTGTTCCATAATTTTACTCCACAGGTATTCACAGACAAGAAGATTTGACAGATGATATTAAACAATTAATGACATACTTTGCCTGCAGTCCTTTCTGGTGCCACTGGCCCCAAATGACCAGTCAACCCTGGTTGCTTGGAAGGTTTTTGATCGGTGTGGTAACTGTTATATGTCCTTTCATGGACATTTCAGGGCGTTCAAACACTCTTTTCATCCTGAACTTTCTTTAATGATTGTTTCTGTGATCTGTATCTCTCCAGGTCAATAACTTTGTGGTGTTTGAGGGTTTCTTCGTCACCAGAGCAGGTGAGTTTGTTGGCTTTGTTCTGGACGTTTGAATGAACATTGAGTCAACTCTCCGTTTTTGTAGGAGAAATTAGTTTTATCCCAGAGTGTCCAGACTGTGACGACATGTTGTCCCTTTCAGTCGTGTAACATTTTGCATCTGATATGAACTCTTGTGTTTGAGCATCATGAGTTTTTTTGTTCCCCATGATTCTGTGTAGGGACATATTCACCTTCATCAGAGATATGAGTGTAAACAGGACACTGGCCCACTGCTTATATTCCAGTTCTGTTGTTTCACAAACTCCCCCAGGCTCACCCTGCTCTCCTCTGATGGATCAGAGGATGTACGGCTTTTTGTAAGGACGCTTCTCTTTTCTTTTCTCAGACAGACCAAGCATCTTGTCCCCTTACCTTTACCCCATAGATAGTTCCATATCATGTATGCTTCTGCTGCCATTCATTCCCTCTCCTTTCTTTCTTACGGTGGTCTGGAAGTACAAAACACTACAAAATTCAGAAAACAATATGAATTCACAGTCACAATGAAAAAGGTTTGTACCTGCTGGCAGCAGGGTCGTCACTGATTGGACATGCTGTCTTTTTAACAGGAAGTCCATACCGCCCACTGAAGCACGGTCTGCAGCTGAGAGACTTCCATATTTAGGACAGAGTCCATTTGAACCCCGACCAGCACATAAAGCAAGTCCGGAGAGTTGGATCATGTTTTATTTACTAGTTTTGCTGGCTTTAAAAAAAATAAAAAGTAGATTTGCCATTATTAGGGGACCAAGCAGTAATGTTGCGTGGCAGCACACTTTTGTCCAATTCCTCATCTTGTGGTGAGGGTCCTCCTTTTAACCCTTTTGTATTATTTGTTGTCTTTTTGGCTTTGACCAGTTTGACCACTCCAGTGTGACACTGTACTGAACTCAAGATCTCAAGGGGCCAAACCTGGTAACAATAAACCCATCCACATTTGTGATACTGCCATTTTTATTTACAGTGAACAGAACTTGTGGTATTTTTAGGTCACATTTGAAATGTTCTGTAACTTTTCACAATAAATAAAAACAAAACACTAAATTCTGCTGTATCAGGTGAGGGATGGCGTCATGTTTCCTGTAGCAGTAGTCTGTAGTTAGTTCATAGCTGTTACTCATATTTCTAGTCCAGCAATGTCCTTTGGGGTAATTTTAAGTTGTGAGGAGGACTCCCGATCATGCCGCTGCTCATGTTTGGAAGTAGTATTAACTTCCTGTTAAAAGACGGACAAGCTTCTGTACAATTAGAGATGAGTTTGTCGTTGACAGAACATCCAATCAGTGGCCATCAGCAAGTACCTAACGTTTCTTTGCGTCTGTGAATTTTGCCGTATGGTTTGGATTCAGTATTTTTCTTTTTATTAGCAGCTGGATTAGCTGTTTTGGAATTAAGACATATGGTCGGATTATCATAGGATAGACTCTTAATTTTGGTATACCGGTAAGTAAAAGATATGCTAAACTGTGCTCGGGAGGGGCGGGAGCCCAGCGACGAGCGTTTGCTCAGGGTGACTGCATCACTTGACGCCCTGTAGGTTTTCTCAATTTTGTAGCATTTCTGGAGTTTTGTAGTGTTTTCTGCACATTTAGTTTTGTTTTCTGAATTTTGGTGTGTTTAGTGCTTTTGTTGTAGTGTTTTGTACTTCCAGGCCACCGTACTTTCTTCCTCTCTTGTGTTTATCCTCCTCTGAACGTAAATGTCTCTATATGTCTTGCGCTGTTTTTCCTGACATATATTGCACGTACTGTTTCCAGTAGCCACACAGACTGACAGGACGTGACCTGCCCATGTTCTCAGTGTGCTGACTTCACAAAATCACTCCAGTGTGAAAACTGTACACAACAAGCCCGAGTTAACTCCATCGGTGGCCTCTTCACCAGCCTTTACTTGACAGAAACATGTAAAAAGAATCATAGATCAAAAACATGTTTCCCATTTAATGAAACCCTTTATCACATTCAATCATAAGTGGTATTACCGGAATATTTTCAGGAGGCAGAGTCTCTCAGAAGATCACCAATCTGAGACAAACTGCCAAGAAATAGAAACAAAATCTGTGACTGTTCCGACGCCTACACTCTGGATTCACAGAAACACAAAAGATTTAAGACAGTACTGGAAACCACTGTCTGGGGACACTTTTATGATACCACATGACAAAGATTAAGTCCTTTTTATTTTGCTCTCCACCCTTTTATTTTGTTGTCCGAGGTTGGAATTCTTTCTGCCGTCTAATTGAAAAAAGCTTTCATGGAATATTTCTGACTTTTCAATCAAATATGTTATCTGTGTTTTTCTTATTGTAAAAATCCTTTCCCCGTACTGCTTTATCCAACTTGAAGTGATTGTGAATGGAGGCAGCTTACGCCCAGTGTTCCCAGACAGTGGTTCACTCCAGTTTTCTTTGGTTTCCAGTCTGATCTTTGTCACATCTTCCTGATTCATTTGCACCAGTGCTTTTTGACTCTGAGCTCAGTCGGACAATAAAAGATCTGTTGACATGACGTGAACACGTTGAAATCCTGACTCTTTATTGTAACACAGATCAATATTCAGACTGAGGCCTCCAGTCATTTTAACCTGAGCTTCACTTCTTTGTAAGATGCACCAAAATGTTTCTATAAAGCACTTTCAGTCTCCACGTCTCTTTCAAAGCAGTGTTTGAATTCTGGATTGTGAGAACTGACCCGGAATGACAGATTTGAGTTTGTTTGGACTTGGAAAGCTTATGTCGGCGGTTTGTGAGGCTTTGTATAGCTGACCTGAACTGCTAATGATCTCACCTTGGCACTGTGTTGGCAGGTGTATCCTCCCCTGTCATGGGGAATATCAAACCAACTGAATATTCTTTCTTTCTTTTTTTTCTTCTTTTCTTTTTTTACAGTGGTCCCATTGAGAAAAGTTTCCCCAAAAAAGCCGGACGGAGAGATCAAGCCCTACTCTCTGATGGAGAGAGAAGGTAAACAGTCAGAAGCTTTGGCAGAATTACTCACACTTTGTTAAAGTGGTGAGATGTGACCATCAGAGAGAGGCTGCTCTCATGGCACCAGACTGAGACAATAGTTCAGGAACAAGGAGAAAGTTTCACTCTCTAAGGAAACACAACCAGCTAACAAATCATCTGAATGTTGTCTTTACCACACTGATTAAGTCCAGTTTGATTTGTTGGAATGTTCTCAATGTATTGGCGATCACAATACACATCATCAAAGAGTAGTTAGAGCAGCTTTTGTACACATGAAGAGCTGATTTCATGTCTTTTTCTTTCTTGTTTTTCCCCACTTCAGTGTTTTGTCGGGAGCAGAAAGCTCTTCCGTGGCCTTTTGCCGCTCCTCGCTCCTCCCCGCGGTCGGCATTCTCCCAGTACTCCCAGTCTGTCAGCGTGGACTCCTCCCCCAGCAGGGCGCTGCCTCGGGTCCCCCTGACTTCCTCAGGTGGGAGCAGCAGGGAACAGAGCCCACAGTCCACTCTGATCGAGCGCTGCCGAGCAAGACGCACCAGGTGAGAGTGAAAATATACTGACAGCTCACCTCCGAGGCTGACAGGGGGCGGAGTCTGTATGCGCACAGCTTGCCTCTAGTCCTCTGACCTCCCGACCGGCTGGTCTGTGCTTCTGCTTATATCTAATTTCCCCATCAAACTGTTGAAAATGACCTGTTCAGAGTATATATGAGGATAGCAACTTTTTAGGGAGTTAGTAAGAATGTTCATGTGATTCATGCGGCCCTGGGCTGAGTTCTTTGTGTGTCACCTGACAGATTGAAACATCCGTGTGTCCCTTTATTTCTTTAACTTGCGTACGGTGTTAAAGACCGAATCACCTGCACCGTTTGCTCCCTTGCAATCACAGAGATAAAGATTATTGTAATTATGTTGGTTTTAAAGCGTGTCAATAACAACAACCGTAGGCGTGGCATCACAGCGTACTTGATTGACTTGCACGTGATTGGTCAGATTTTTCTTTAACTTCTGCATTCCGCCACAAGTCCAAAGTTTCTTGCTTTTACTTGATTTTCCTCATTTGAATATTGGATCATAGGAGCTGCATTCAGAATCTGCTGTGTCTGTGTGAGCTGGACTGGCTCCGCCCACACATGCCCATCTTGGGAAGAGGAGGAAGTACTTCCTCTCGTGGTGCCATGTGCCAGAGCAGAGCTGCCTAATTATGAGAGGAGTCAAAGGGAGGGCCTACCTTGATTGGGATTGGCTAAACCCCCGATGACACTATATAGGGTTTGATCTCTGATTGGCTGCTTGGAGCTGTGTGTGTGTGTGTGTGTGTGTGTGTGTGTGTGTGTGTGTGTGTGTGTGTGTGTGTGTGTGTGTGTGTGTGTGTGTGTGTGTGTGTGTGTGTGTGTGTGTGTGTGTGTGTGTGTGTGTGTGTGTGGGGGGGGGGGGGGGGGGGGGGGTGAGCTGTACATGTACAAAAGAACTTGATTTAATCGATTTATTGAATTTGTTGCTAAAAAATTAACAAATTATTTTGCAAATTATGGAAAAAAAATGCTCCAGGTGTTGATCCCAGAAAGCGACTGCTGTAGGGAGTTAACCCTGAAGCTGTGGAGGAGAAGTTAGTCTCCCTGTCTCCGACCACAGTCTGGAGACTGGAACAGGAAGGGTTAACACTGCTGAAAAGAAACTTTTGACTGCAGTGAGGGTGACATTTTTAAAACAAAAAAAGAGATGAGAATGATGCTGCCCCCTCCTCAAAGGCAAAATATATCCACAGGTACAACCCTGATTTCATTAAGTTGGGCCTTGTGAACTGCGGTAGTGAGTCGAGAGCCAAACACTCTTACATACACAAGATAAACATTTTTGAGATCATCACAGATCTGTCATTTATTTTACAAGGTCTTCGCTTGTTAATCTAAGTGGACTTGGTTTAGTTATTGAAAACTAATCAAACCAAGACTCGGATCAGTTGAAATGAAAGTGGTAATATTTAATTGGGCACTTTGTACTGGGTTGATTGGGCCCCAAGGTCAGAAAGATTGAGGCCCCCTGGTTTTAAGAGTATGGGTGTTGGTGGCAGTTTTGTGCCTATGAAATTTTCGACACCAAACTTTATGTGCTGGACACCAGGCCCAGTCTGAAGACATCCACACTCATACATTTTGAACTACTAGTAATAGCGCCACCTTTAGGTAAGAGGAAGTTTCAGGCATTTCATTTTCACATACCATAACTTTGTGATATCATCCTTGAGATTGGCAGGGATACGAAGCACATCAGGACACACAAAGATGTCATGACACCAATATTCTAAGCCCAACAGGAAGTCCGCCATTTAGCGTTAGGCGTGCAATTTTTATGAAGAAGTCTCTTGGACTTACCCCTTAGGAGGAGTGCTTCATAGCCTGTACATGCTCCACTCAGCGCCATACTTTAGATATATGATCACAATTGGTCCTTCTCACATCCATAGGCCCAAATACAGTGTCAGTCGCAGCGCCACCTGGGGGACATTTGTTCTAGTTGCTGACGAGCAAGGATGCCAGGACCTGGTCAACGCTGCTTGCAGCTTTAATTTCACTTCATTATTTCAACTTTCAGTCAAACCTGGAGACAACAGGACTGAAACATCAAAAACGAAAAAGTCAACACCCTGAAGGGTGTAAACGTGTTGCAAGAGAAAGAGCAGTGTCCCCATGATGCATGTTTTCTATATAACAACTGTTGTAAATGTCTAGCAGTTACTAATGTCTGTCTGGAGTAACGTCTACAACCAGCTCTAAACTCTTTCTCTTCCTGTCCTTCTGCTTCTGTTTGTCCACTCACCTCATTTGTCCTCTTCTCATTTGGTTGTTTATGTCACTGTCCACACGGCGTGCCAACGCCTCATTAGTTCCCTCAATAGATCTGAGCTGGGCTTCCATTGACCAGCCGCTAAAATGGATGATGGTTTAATTGGAAGGAGGAGCTGCTTATGGTTTGTCAGTGGTTCTGGATCCCACAGGGGGAACATGATGGCTCTGTCCTGGCTGCCTTTTTTTTTTTTTTAGAACCCATTAAAATCTCTGTCACCAAACTGCCCAGTGAGATTGACTTTTGTCACACAAACATTCACATGTCAAGTTTCTGCGAATATTGTCATCATCACAAGATCCAGATCCAAAATAAACGTCATTATTTCAACAGCAGACAGAAGTTAGGAGATCAAGCCTCTAGAAGCAGCAAGCTGAAACTCTGCCTTGGAAACAAACAAAAAACAAAACAGGCTCCAGGCACAGCCGGCGTAAACGAGGGACAAGAGAGAAATCACCGTTACTAAGAACTTTTTATGCATCTCAAATCATACTGTTCTCACAATCCTGCACTTTAGGAATCCTGTCTCAGGTCCTATGTTCAGACGGGACAAAACAAAATGGCTTCCAGTTGTATTTTCACCATTTTACATTTCATTTGACACATTTTTTATTTCCTTTTCAGTTGGCTGTATTTTGAGTTGTGTAAAATTTATTGTCTTCATTTGTTCTCCTTTGTTCTGTCTTCTCTGCCACCCCCCCATGTGCCCGTGTCTCTGTTGCCCTGTTTCCTCCCTGCTGGTGGTTTTTCTTCCGCAGTCCTCAGGGCCTTGCTGCCAGAGGCAGCCTGTACAGTCGTCACCTGGACAGCACACTGGTGGCTCTGCTGGACAGACGGCTTCCAGGTGAGCTCGCCTCACTGCCCTCACTGCCCTCACTGACCTCACTGACTCTTCATCCACATCTCACATTGTCTGCACCACTTTACAACTCAGTCACCAACGACCCCCACAAGCTCTCCAGGTCAGCCTGCCTCCTGAGACGGTGGTTCTCATGTCCTCTGGTGAGCGGTGCGCTCTGGCAGATGGACACGTCTCACAGCAAAATCCACAACTAAATATACCAAATTCTCCCGATTCGCCACATTCCTGACAGATTAATGAGAGAAAACTACGATACGCAACGGCGCACAGCAGCCTGCCGCAGCGCACAGCTCCGGTCTGCTGCAGGTCCAGTATGGGTGGGTAATATAAACTAACCTGCTGAAGCTGGTATGGGTTGGTAATATAAACTAACCTGTTCAGTTCAACTGAAGCTTCCTGATCCACTTTGAGCTTTTTCACGCTGCAGCTCAGGTTGTTTTTGTTTAATCTTGACTTTACTTGGCGGGTCGTGAAATAGAAATCTGTGGAAGTCGGAGGAGAGCACGCATTGACGTAATGACGTCAGACGCTCACAGACTCCGGCTCCGACTACGGTGTGGGATGAGGTCCAAACTAGTTAGAGCAGCACATTTCCCTACAAATCCCACTTGATTTCACGTTGATGTGCAGCTGATGGGCCAGCGCGGGCCAGACGGGTGGCTCCCTCCACCTATTGAAGACCCCTGGACTACACCCACAGGGTTTTCTGACCAAGCGTAATGTCAGTATCCAGATGAAGCACAGCTGTACGTCCCACTAAAACCTGGAAGCACAGACAGCACCACGCTGTTAAACACATTTTAAACCTCAATAGGTTTTTTGGGGGGGGGGGGGGGGTTCACAGAAAATCCTCACAGATGAACCAGCCCCAAATGAGGTCTGCACCCTCGGTGTAACTGATGTTTCTTTTGAACGTCAGTCCTTCTGTATAATTCCTCCAAAACAGTAGAAGCCTCTCCAGGAGAGGACTTCCTGAAGCTTTCTGGAGGATGTAGTGTAGAAGTGTCAAACTTGTGTGCCTTGTGCCTCCTCAGGTCTGAGAGCAGAGCGGATTCACTCACATGCAGCAGGACACACAGTCACACACAGGTTGGCCAGTATTCACACACCACTCAGCAGGTATTTACACAGTAATGT
This sequence comes from Lipophrys pholis, assembly GCF_963383615.2. Classification (NCBI taxonomy): domain Eukaryota; kingdom Metazoa; phylum Chordata; class Actinopteri; order Blenniiformes; family Blenniidae; genus Lipophrys; species Lipophrys pholis. The sequence goes on from NC_137643.1 coordinate 25,931,911, forward strand.
CTGCGTTTGTTATTAAGCAAGTTAACAGCATGAAGATGACGAGCAGATGTGTGGCTGAAACCTCAAAACTTTATTCTTCCTTCAAAAGAATAATGTTTTTATTCTTAAGTATCGACGGGCTGGAATCAGTACATGGTACAAACATAAAACTGCTACAGAGGCAGAGTATGGAAGACCTTCAGTGTGTTTTCTTCTTCTCCGGTCAACGTCTCGGATGTGTTTTTTCTCTTTACCGGAGGTGTGGGACATTTTGAGGCGTTTTGGTCACGTGTGCACAACGGTTACCATGCAGTCATTTCTCCTTGCGGTGCTTCTTCTCAGGTCCCTGTGGCCTCCGGGCGCCTCACAGCAGGAGGTCCTCTCCAGCCAGGCCTCCTCGGCTGGCTCACGAACACACAGCTGCTCCTGGACGGTGGCGGGGCGGTGGAGCAGCACCCAGCGGGTGAAGCAGCAGCAGGAACACAGGAGCACCCGCCCCTGGTGACCTCCAGACGTTCAGTGATACTTCACCACTGTGCCCGTGTTCACCTCACCTGGGGGGGTTTCCACACAGCAGGTTATGTGAAAACTCAGAGTATGTTAACCCTGAAATGAGGGAAACTCTTGAGTTCTCGGTTCCAGAAAGAGACTGAATTAAACTCTGAGTCAGTCAACATGGGGTGAACTGAACCTGCTCGCTGGCAGGTTTAGTAGAGGAAACCCTGAGTTTCTACTGGCTCCTCCCACCTGAAGCACTAAATGGATTCTGTTGTTTCAAAACCTGATCGACATCGAGGCAGAAATAATTTGAGATAACTTGCGTCACAAGAAAATCTTCCAGTCCAGATGAGTCCTTTATTTTCTCGTCTCTGTATTAATTCCCCATGTGGGAAATTCTTTCCTGAATGGAGCCGTGCCTCACACCAGAGCACATTCTATGTACAGCATTACCTTTGTTTTGTGAAATGGCAGTTTTCTTCTTAATGTTGGTAAAGCAGCAGTGTGTAGAGCGGTTAGAGAATCACCCTCCCACTGAAACAACTGTTTGGGAGGGTAAAGAAATGTGTGTGTTAATGTTAGTATTTCATTGAGTGTTGATGTACACACCATCATATTTTAAATGGCTCCACTCTAATAAGAATGTCTAAACACTGTTAATGAATCTCCTCAGTAGGATATTAACAGAGGACCAGTTCAAACAACATTTTGTTCGGGGTTTAAATTACTACTTGAAGTAGCTACTGAATGAATATCTTTTTATTTAATAGCCTACATTAATTTAAATCCTGAAATTAAAATCAAAGTGAGGTGTAATCATAACCATCATAATTATTATTTCTACCTCTGCTGCCATCTTAAGTTAAATGTTAAGCCAATGGAGGAGATCATTCAAACTTATATGTTGACTCATGCAGCAACTTTCACCCAGTCAGTCTCTCTCCTCTTCTGCTGCAGCGCTGGGGCTTTTACTGTGAAAGAACTGGGTTTTTAATCTGGGACTTTTACTGAGAAAGAACTGGGTTTTTAATCTGGGACCGTTACTGTGAAAGAACTGGGTTTTTAATCTGGGACCGTTACTGTGAAAGAACTGGGTTTTTAATCTGGGACCGTTACTGTGAAATAACTGGGTTTTTAATCTGGTACTTTTACTGAGAAATAACTGGGTTTTGGGTCTGGGGCTTTTAGTGTGAAATAACTGGGTTTTTAATCTGGTACTTTTACTGTGAAAGAACTGGGTTTTGGGTCTGTTGCCATAGTGACTGGTTGTATCGGGGCTCCATTGATGATGGCTGTTTATTGTGGTTGTTCATGTGTGTAACTCAAGGTTCACATACTCAGAGTTGATTGATCAGCTGTTCTGGAACCGGAAAGTTTTATCTCAGAGTGAGTCGACTCAGAGTTTGTTGACTCTCCTTTCTGGGACCGACGCCCCGCCCCTCCCCACGTGGACAAACGTGGTATTCTGAGCCAAATGTACAGCTTTTCTACCTGCGGAGAGGAAAACCCTCCGTGGAGAACTGCTCCTTCTCAGTGTCACTCAGCTCTGCTCACTGAGTCTGCTCACTGTGAGAAGGTTTTGGTAAACTCCAGCAGGTTAACACTCTTTGAGGCAGCCTCCTCTTTGTTTTGATTTGAACTTGTGTCCATGACATTTTCTTAAGCGTGAATGAAGAGAAAAAGGAGTGAAAACTTGAAGAGAAGCATTGTTACTTTTAGGAGGCGCGTACACGGAGTACACACAGAGTACACACTGGATCAGTCCAAAGATCCAGGCTGAGGTCTGAGTCTCTCCAGTGGACAACATCCTGTCTCCAGCTCACAGCCAGGCTGAAAACTAACAGGACAGTCGTTCTTTGGAAAGTCGGCTCAGGCTTTAAACGCCTGCAGGCCACGATTCTCTGAAACACTGGATGATCCAGGGGAAAGTAACAGGAAAGTCCCATAGACATGAGAAGTTATAAGACAGCCGTTAGAACAGATTTGAATGTAGAATTGAGACAGTGACAGTTAATCCGGGTCTGGATTCGCTGTTCACTTCAACAGACGTGAATCCACTTGTTGCAGACGGATGATCGCAGGAGGCTCCGACCACAGAGTTCCAGTTCCACTGCTGGAAGTAGCCGAAGAGCCCCGACTCCAGGAGAGAGGACATGTTAGTGAAACAAGGTGAAAGGAAAGGAGCTCTGTGCCGTAAAGGGTGAAGAGAACTTCCTCTACGGGACCTTCAGTGTTCCGGGGCTGGCCGGGGAGTCGACCACGCCACTGCCGCTCTATTGAATCTGCTTTTTAAACATCTTGAAGGAAGCAAAGACCAAGCGAGGCTGCGAGTTGGACATTTCTTGAATGCTTTTAACACAATTCAGCTCCACATTTTAATTAGTAAACCTCAACAATTTTAACCAGGATTTGAATGTTTCAGACTGGATTCTAGACGTTGGAACATTCATGAAAAACAGGGTGAATGTATGCATGTCGTGGGAGATGTCATTAACCATTAGTCACCCTGAGAACCATGAACATTCCCTCGGTCCTGTCATCGATGGATCTGCAGTCTGGTGTGGCGATGCTTTTCTTCATCCAGAAGGACGTGAGCATTGATTTTAGTCAGAAGCTCCTCAGCAACAATCAAAGGTCAGACAATAGACACTGTCCACTAATTCCAATCCCTCGGAGCTCCTCTGAATGACCGGCTGAATTTCACTTTTCATTCAGAGAACCTCCACAGAGAGTTCGACGACGACTGTCCTGTTTAAGTTCCAAACTCCGCCTCACTAAATGTTTGATAGTTTCATTTTATCCATCATGTATTGGATCATTCCTGAAGTTTTCTTATCGCTGCTGGTTGGTAACCTCAGCACCACATCATGAAGGGTCATGAGTCCCTAAAGCCGTTTTCCTCCTGAATCCAGGGCGGCAGGAGGAGTCGGACCCCATTTGATTTAATTTGTGGTTCTCACAGGAGGCAGGAACTCACAATATGTACTGTCACTTTAACAACCTTCATCTTAAAGTCCATAGGTGTTGGAGCTGAACTACTTATTTATGATTCTGTTGAGTCACTACTACTGATGTTTCAGCACATTGTGTCTCTCTTGGATTATTAAATGTTCTTTATATACGTCACGTGCATTATTTATGTTTCTATACTTCTGCAACACCTGGGACGGGGGAGTGTACTGACCGGGAACATCAGCCAGCGGTACGAGAACAACGCTGCAGTGACCTACGAGTCCTGCAGCGGGTGCTGAGGTCAGCAAAGTGCACCATGGGTACAATGCTCCACAGCAGGAGGGTGAGAAGGTTCCTCACTGAGCTGCTCACGAGGCTGCGCTCCGGCCATCGCCTCAAGGCCAGAACAGACTCCGGAGCTTTTCCCTTCAAGCCGTGAGGAACAACAGACACGCGGGTGCTGCAGTATTGCTCATCCTCCGTGTCCGTACGTATACTGTCATGTCTTCCTCTTCAGGTGTGTCTTTGCCTGCAGTTTGTTGTCTGGTGAAGTGTCTCTGCATTTCACTTTCATAGCAGCTGGTGTGGGACCAATACAATATAAATGTCTCGTTTCTTTCCACTTAAAGCACAAGTATACTGGAAGGTCCCTCCAGGTAGATAAATTTTATCTGAATAAAGCTCAGAAAGCATTTCTAAGGTCCAGAGCCCCCCCCCCATCATATTACACTAAGCTATAAAAACACAGACAAGAAGGAAAAAAAGTAAAATAATCACACTCATGATGAACGGGGAAAAATGTTTAGAGCAAAAAGTTTAGCCAAGGAGATCTTAAATTTCTTTATCAACCTGTATGTATCTTCTTAACTGCAAACATCTACAAACATTTCTGAAAATAAATTAAACCGTTGCTATTTCAGTCAATAATGTATTACTGGGAAGGAAGTATTGACTGAAACAAGGCAGAATTAAACTAATACCCAGATAAGGAAAAAATAAATGATTAATGAGCAAACAAATACCTATTACATTCCTGAGTACAGATTATAAAGTACTTAAATCTGTATTGGCAGTGAGGTCAAAAGTAGGACTATCCAATAATATTAGTCTTATATTCAATCAGGATTTTTTAAAAGATCGATACACAATAATCCATGACTTCTCACCTTTCTCTGTAGAATATGCCCGACAAAAAAGAAAGCAAACGCCCCAGAATCTGGAGCTCTAAATGTTTAGACACGAGTGAAAGAAATCATTGAAGTTCTACCTCAGTTTATCTATCCTGCATGTTGCTTAGCGATCCCCACCAAGACGATCCAGGAAACTAAAGTCATCGGTAACTTTCTTTGCAAAGATAAACCTGGTCACATGAAGACTTGGTCAGGAGATGAAATGATGAATCTCTCCAGGACTACTGTCCTTCTCTGCAGTGTTACTGTACATTACTGCTGGTGAAGCTGTGTAGATTATGGCTGGTTGTCTTTTACATATGTATATATATATATATATATACCAATGTATATATTCTGGGTTATATTTACGTTTCACACCACTGCACCTTTTTGTCATTTTATATCCTAAAGTTCATTCTGTGTACACTTGCTGTGTACTTGAAGGACCATGAAGTTGTTTCACTGCAGCTGGAACCACCAGCTGCAGTGTTCCACTTTATGAAGTTGGAGACACTGAGGAAGACAGTTTCCTGGTGCAGTGATGACACACGTCCACTGCAGTGAGAAAAAGCACGACTCAGCCAGAAAGGATTCTCCCATCATTTCATTTAGTGACACACAGTGTCCAACAGTACTTTATACACACTTTTCACAGACTTGACACCCGCAGTTTCTCAGTGTTGTTCAAGGTGAAACGTCCTCAGAGGACGCAGCCGTCTCAGTCCAGCCTCTAGTCGGCCTCTGCCATTAAGGACAGGTACACGTTGGACTGAAGGAAACGTGGGTAACAGTCTGTGTCCAGCAGAGAGTAGATGCGTTTCTGTGCCAGGGACAGCGAGCTGTGAGAGGGAGCCTGCAGCAGCTGGAGCGTCAGGTCTCTGGTCTTACTGTCCAGGTTCACCTGCAACAGGTAAACCAGGGACACATGGTCAAACAGGAGTAAGAAGAAACTTTAGATTGAATTTGTAGAATTAGTCTTTCTGGTGACAGTGAGGGTGTCCATTCTTCAGAGGAAGGACTGTTTCCAAATCGTTTATTTAACAGAAAGAAGCTTTCAGCTCCATCAAGTTAAACAATAACAGCAGATTTTCACAATCGGCACCATGTTGCTGCACCATGTCATGTTGCTACACCATGTCATGTTGCTGCACCATGTCATGTTGCTGCACCATGTCATGTTGCTACACCATGTCATGTTGCTGCACCATGTCATGTTGCTGCACCATGTCATGTTGCTGCACCATGTCATGTTGCTACACCATGTTATGTTGCTGCACCATGTCATGTTGCTGCAGCATGTCATGTTGCTACACCATGTCATGTTGCTGCAGCATGTCATGTTGCTGCACCATGTCATGTTGCTGCAGCATGTCATGTTGCTGCACCATGTCATGTTGCTGCACCATGTTATGTTGCTACACCATGTCATGTTGCTGCACCATGTCATGTTGCTGCACCATGTCATGTTGCTACACCATGTTATGTTGCTGCAGCATGTCATGTTGCTACACCATGTCATGTTGCTGCAGCATGTCATGTTGCTGCACCATGTCATGTTGCTGCAGCATGTCATGTTGCTGCACCATGTCATGTTGCTGCACCATGTCATGTTGCTGCACCATGTTATGTTGCTGCACCATGTCATGTTGCTGCACCATGTCATGTTGCTGCACCATGTTATGTTGCTGCACCATGTCATGTTGCTACACCATGTCATGTTGCTACACCATGTCATGTTGCTGCAGCATGTCATGTTGCTGCACCATGTCATGTTGCTACACCATGTCATGTTGCTACACCATGTCGCTGTAGCATGTTGCTGCACCATGTCATGTTGCTGCAACATGTTATGTTGCTACACCATGTTGCTGCACCATGTCATGTTGCTGCACCATGTTATGTTGCTACACCATGTCATGTTGCTACACCATGTTATGTTGCTACACCATGTTGCTACACCATGTCATGTTGCTACACCATGTTGCTACACCATGTCATGTTGCTACACCATGTTATGTTGCTACACCATGTTGCTACACCATGTCATGTTGCTACACCATGTTATGTTGCTACACCATGTTGCTACACCATGTTATGTTGCTACACCATGTTGCTGCACCATGTCATGTTGCTACACCATGTTATGTTGCTACACCATGTTGCTACACCATGTTATGTTGCTACACCATGTTGCTGCACCATGTCATGTTGCTACACCATGTCATGTTGCTACACCATGTCGCTGTAGCATGTTGCTGCACCATGTCATGTTGCTGCAACATGTTATGTTGCTACACCATGTTGCTGCACCATGTCATGTTGCTGCACCATGTTATGTTGCTACACCATGTCATGTTGCTACACCATGTCATGTTGCTACACCATGTCGCTGTAGCATGTTGCTGCACCATGTCATGTTGCTGCAACATGTTATGTTGCTACACCATGTTGCTGCACCATGTCATGTTGCTACACCATGTCATGTTGCTACACCATGTTATGTTGCTACACCATGTCGCTGCAGCATGTCAAAGAGCCGCCCAGAACGTGTTATTCTGCAAACTGAGGAGTCTGGATGTTGGTTATACTTGTAAGAAAATGTTTATCACATCTGACGAGAGACAGAGACAGAGAGAGAGAGAGAGAGAGACAGAGACAGAGACAGAGACAGAGACAGAGACAGAGAGAGAGAGAGAGAGAGAGAGAGGGGGGGGAGAGAGAGACAGAGAGAGAGAGACAGAGAGACAGAGAGAGAGAGAGAGAGAGAGAGAGAGAGAGACAGAGAGAGAGAGAGAGAGAGAGAGACAGAGAGACAGAGAGAGAGAGAGAGAGAGAGAGAGAGAGAGAGAGAGAGAGAGAGAGAGAGAGAGAGAGAGAGACAGAGAGAGAGATCCAGTCAGGATTTAAACAAACAGCTTCACAGTTTGATCAATTAAAGAACGAATCCACTGAGATCCCGCAGCTGTTTGTTCAGCCAGCATGAGAACCTGAACCAGAATGTCCGGTACCTGATCTCATGACGTTACAGCAGCAGCGCCTGTGACGCAGCAGAGAGGTCACACCAGTTTGTCCAGATCGGATCGAGTTCTCAGGAATCACACTCGTTTATTGAACTTTAAAGAGGCCGTCTGTTCCCATGACAGGATGTACATTAATGCTGAGGGTGGTGCTCGAGGTCAGATCTGAAATGCTTCGATAATTAATAATTGTGCAGCTTTTATTCTGGATAACATGTCAGTTCAATTCTTCTCTATGATCTATCATTATGTTGCAACAGATGCAGATAAGATAAAGTCTTTTATTTTCACCTTACTGGTATCACTAGTGCTGTTCTTTCACTAGTGCTGTTCTTTCACTAGTGCTGTTCTTTCACTAGTGCTGTTTTTTGTGGAGGGAGGGAGGCAGGGAGGTGAGGTGAGGTGAGGTGAGGTGAGGTGAGGTGAGGTGAGGTGAGGCGGTGAAAAGAAAAGATTTGTATGTACTCTCCAGTTGATTTCAACCATTTGAAGTATTTTATCATCAGAATCTCAGTGTTCTAAATGTTCCAGTTCCCTGGTCGGGTGGAGGGATGAGGCTCCACCCTTCAGCCCGTTCCACTTCCTCACCGTCTGTCTCCAGTGTGTTCAGAAAAACTTTAAATACTCGGGACGTTGGTGACAGTTTCTCTTTTGACTGAACTTTTCCCCTCGTCGAAGTTTAAGAAAAAGAAAACGCTCAAAGATTTTAACATGATGGATAATCCAGTGTTCTAAACACAGAGCAGCAACGGTTGGTACTCCAGTACTGCAGGGAGTTTATTCTTGTAATTCTGCAGGTAGTTTACTCCAGTATTACAGGGAGTTTACTCCAGTACTGCAGGGAGTTTACTCCAGTATTACAGGGAATTTGCTCCAGTATTGCAGGGAGTTTCCTCCAGTATTGCAGGGAGTTTCCTCCAGTATTGCAGGGAGTTTACTCCAGTACTGCAGGGAGTTTACTCCAGTATTACATCGAGTTTACTCCAGTACTGCAGGGAGTTTGCTCCAGTATTACAGGGAGTTTACTCCAGTACTGCAGGGAGTTTACTCCAGTACTGCAGTGAGTTTGCTCCAGTTTTACAGGGAGTTTACTTCAGTACTGCACGGAGTTTACTCCAGTACTGCAGGGAGTTTACTCCAGTACTGCAGGGAGTTTGCTCCAGTATTACAGGGAGTTTACTCCAGTACTGCAGGGAATTTGCTCCAGTATTACAGGGAGTTTACTCCAGTACTGCAGGGAGTTTGCTCCAGTATTACAGGGAGTTTACTCCAGTACTGCAGGGAATTTGCTCCAGTATTACAGGGAGTTTACTCCAGTACTGCAGGGAGTTTGCTCCAGTATTACAGGGAGTTTACTCCAGTACTGCAGGGAGTTTGCTCCAGTATTACAGGGAGTTTACTCCAGTACTGCAGGGAGTTTACTCCAGTACTGCAGGGAGTTTACTCCAGTATTGCAGGGAGTTTGCTCCAGTACTGCAGGGAGTTTGCTCCAGTATTACAGGGAGTTTACTCCAGTATTGCAGGTAGTTTACTCCAGTATTGCAGGTAGTTTACTCCAGTACTGCAGGGAGTTTTCTCCAGTACTGCTGCAGGGAGAAGTACTGCCATCTGAAACTCTGTAGCTCCAACAAATGGTGGAGAGCAGTATTGCAGCTAAACCAGGCCACTGACTCATAATTCTGGTGTGAACTAGTGAAGGTAGAGAAGTTTAAGTATTTAGCTGACCGATATTAATGACATCTTTTCACGTTCTCCTGGGCTGCACGGGGATGGAGAGGTCTACGTACTTCTGCCTCACTGTAGGGGGCAGTGCTGAGCACAGCAGGTCTAATTCTTTTCCTCCTGAAAGCGAGACTGTGTCGACACTTCTGTTCCTACCAGAGGCGGCTGGGGGCAATTTTCTCTTTGTTATATTCTTCAATTTCAGCCAATGTTAACTTCATTTAAATACAGTACATTTATAAACAGTGGTGTGGTCAGCAGTGCTCGCCCTGCCAAAAATGATTTCTCCTTTTTTTTTTATATAACTAAAAAGTGATTCTGCTTGTTCGGTCTGCAACTTTATCCAGAAAATGAATGGTTCTGTGGAGCTCAAATCTCCTACGTCCTCTAAATGCATCACAGCTTCTTTCCTCTGCTGAGGCCAGCAGGAATTGCACCGCTAACCTCTGATGGAAGCTGGGCGCTGCTACTGGGTTAAAATGTTGAGCCAATCAAATTGTGATGTGTTGTTGACGGAACCCCCAGGGCAAGCAGAGTTTCTAGTGCTGGTCTGGGTGTCGTCATTGAAATGAGCTTCACTGATTGGCCCATGGGCAGGTGGTGATGACGCACTATTATCTGATGTTCTGGTGGTGATGGTGAACAATTTAACAGCAAGATCAGATGATACGATAGCGGACCTGCTTTGTTTGCAGAAAAAAGGGAAACTGTGAGTCGAGGAAAACCGAAGGCTTTGAGACGCATTTTACAGAGGAAACTACCGACACTACGACGGGGAGGCAGCGAGCTGTTTACTGGAAAGGACAGTTAGTCTGAGTTTAGTGAAACTAAATCCACCAGTAGATTTCCACTCAACACATCAATCCATCTTTCAAAGCATTTTAGAATTGTTTCTCAAAAGAGGCTTGTAAAAAAAGAACGGCTTTTTTAAGCTCTTAGGTTTTCAGTAATAAATATGAGCATCAACTCATAAGAGATCTTAAACCATCAACAAACCTGAACACATTTCTGTTTGTGTGCCTTCAAGATTAACTCAGAGGGAGAAAGTTTAACCTGACCTGCAGCTTTCAGCCACATTTCTCCTTTCAAAGGTTAAATAGAGTTAAGAGTTGCTTGTTACCTCCTTCACTACATCTTGTAAACACCAGAACAAAGCAGAACTTTAGCCAAGGACCCAGCTGGTCTGGCGCTGATTGCTTTAATCAACTCTTATTGTTGATCAGTAATCGATGAAACTGCCACTAAATCCTTCTCCTCGGGGCCTTTCTCTAGCGCCCCCTGCTGCTTTCAGGAAACACTAGAGAGAAATCTGCTCTTATTGTAGCTCCGGGGTGTGACTCCGGTCCTGGAGGTGCAGCCCTGCAGCTTCTCCTCGTCTCCCTGTTCAACAGGCTGATTACAATGAGCGGCTCGTCATCAGGCGTTCTGTAGAACTGGGTGATGAACCATCAGGACATTCTGGTGTGTTAAAGAAGGGAGACATGGAGAACATGCAGGGCTGCGGCCCTCCAGGACCCCCGATGGAGCTTATCGATGGAAAATGAAGCACATACAGTTCAGACCTCATGGATTGTTTGTTGGCATAAACAGTTTGAACGTTATTACAGCATCTCCATTTATTTTTGTCATTTTTGTTCTGCTTCTTCGCGCCTTCTATTGGCCAGCTGCCACGTGTTTCTACCCTCATATGTCTGAGTGATGAACTCAAAGATTGGCTCCATCACAACGAGTGTAAAAGTATGAAAAAGCCTTTTGAAGGCGACGTTCTCGCTCTAAAGCGTCTCGCCTGCCGCTGCCTCCCTGGAGCTCAGGTGGTTTCCTGGCGGTGAGAGGAGGAAGGCTCGACATGAAAGCAGCTATTGAAGGAATGCAGTGACAAAGAGAAGGCAGCCACACAGTGAAGCGCCACTCCCTGCTTCAGGAGGGGAAACAGTGTGTACCTCGCGGGCGGCCCCCGCCTGGATGTAGGTGGCGCTGATGTCTTTGGCCCTCCTCTGCAGGCTGAAGTTGGTGGAGGAGTGTTTGTACTGCTCACAGGCCAGATAGAACTGCAGGTTCTCCTCGCTGAACTCCGACCGTAGGAATGCTCCGAACACCGAAACACCAGCTGGGAGGAGGAGGAGGAGGAGGAGGAGGAGGAACATGAGTGGAGTGCATGTCGCCACAAAAAACTAAATAACTCAGCAATGACTCCGGCCTGACGAGGACAAGAAGAGACAGAACAGAGACATTTGACTGGAGCAGCTCAGCCGCTCTGTCTCTTCCACAAGTCGGCTTCATCTCATATTAGTGAAACCCAATAGTTCTTTAAAGCCGCCTCTTGGGTTGCAGATCATTGGTAGGACGATTGCTGTTTGGGAGACCTGCAGTGTTTGTGACTTGTTGCCACGGTAACTACAACACAGACTGTGCACCAGTGTCACACAGTTTATGGAGAGCCTCCTCCACGCTCAACACTTCCTGAATCAGCAGTTTTATCCTCACTGACACAACGGAGCTCAAATGACGGAACGTCTGCAGGACGTCCACATGCATCATGTCCTTCTGCCCGTTGGACAGTACTGACCCACCGTCAGTACTCAGGTGGGTAATGCTGGTTAAGTAATGAAACACTCTCCTCCATCCTCGTGTGTGTGTGTGTGTGTGTGTGTGTGTGTGTGTGTGTGTGTGTGTGTGTGTGTGTGTGTGTGTGTGTGTGTGTGTGTGTGTGTGTGTGTGTGTGTGTGTGTGTGTGTGTGATGAACTGAAAGCACCTTCCTCACCAAGCAACGTTGAGTTGGGGTATAAAGAGCATTCATTAATTGAAGGTGATATTTTTAATGTACTGTAACTAATTAATGTAATTAACATGAAGGTGTTAAAGTCCCAGTTCTGCTGCAGCGTCCTGATCATGTGCTTGAACCATGACCCTGGTTCCTGTCGCCCTGGTCAATCATTCAGTGAGACCGTGTGAGAGCGAGCTGCAGAAGTAGCAGAGCAGCAGCTTCAGGGGGAAGTGCTCCTCTTTACTTTATTGTTCTCACAGGAGGAACTTCAGAATAAATTAGACGTATGAACTGGTGAGACTGTGAAACGTCAGGGGAGGAATTCTGCTCAGAAGGTCGGAGAGCAGAGGTGAAACAATACCAGCCGCCGCCGAAGAGAGAAGCTAAATGTGTGGCGTGATTCCTTCAGATTCAAACATGATGAATGCTTGGCCGACCAAAACGACTTCAATCAAGGCTGCTCATTTAAAAACAATTCTCATGTCCCTGCATCGTTCTAAACGTTTACGGAGATGCAGTAAAATGACATTATATGATAAGAAGCTCCATAAGCCTCAAACAACCTGATGAGCAGTTTGGTTATCCAGAGACCATCAGGAGACAGGCTGGAAACACAGACCGCTCTGCAGACCGCTCTGCAGACCGCTCTGCTGCCGGCACCTCCTCTCTAATCCACCTCCTTCCTTCGTCTCAGGTGGAGGAAGAGCAGCAACTTTAGTTCCATCTGAAGAAAGCCCAATTCTTTACCAAACAATTCATTTCAAATGTGGTTTTGTATTTTTTTATTAACCTTTTTCTTATTGGGAATACTATAGTGAACATATAAGACATTACACATATTACCTTTGTCTTTTCTTAATAATAACATACTATGAAACAATAAGTGAATAATTCAAAAAAGCCAAAATATAGAAAATAATTCTATGATGAGTATATTCACAAGATGTGCAGCCAAAACCCAGATAGACCGATGAGATAAAGAAAAGAATGAAAGAAACAATAAAAATAGAATCAGATCAATAAAATACACCTGAAATAAGTGGTGAAGAGACAAATAATCTGTGAAAGGCTTCAACCAACAAACTAACAGCGTTACCTTTTACACACAATATTATCTTTTCTAATTCAACAGAAGACATAACGTCTCTCAGCCAGCAGACAATCCATGGCTCTTCAGAATTTCAGCAGAAATAAAATACGCCGTCTTGCTAACAGCTGTAAAGGCCGATTCATCCGACTGGACTGGAGGTCCATCTGGGAGGAGTCCGAGAGCGGGAATATAGTCAGGAAGTACTCGTGTTAATGTTCTTCCCCAGAACTTGTGACATGACTGGAGAACTGTTGTACAAATATCTGTAACCTGGGACATAAAAATGAAGCTATAACTTAATTTACAGGAGAAAGTGTGGCAGGTATCACAACAACATTAGGATATAGTTGGGATAGTGGAGAACTGCATCAGTCGTGGCTGAGCACAGGCTGTCCCACGGCCTGGTCCCACCAGTGTTCTGAACGGTTCTAACCCAGCTCCAGTTCCCAGGACCTGCCAGGTTTAGTAACTGACTGACCATCAAATAACACCAGTTGTAAGTATATTCTAGATAGTAGAGATTTGTGACTGGGTTTCAGTGACAGGAGATCATCCCGGGGTTGATTAGCAGGTAGTGAAGGACAGCATGGGAAGAGAGTGGAGGCACAGTGTTCAGTTTGGAGATGGTGAAACAGGCGAGACCACAGCAAAATAAACCCAGATCACAAGTCTGAACATTAAAAAATATATAGCATCTTAAAAGGGGTCCTACTTTCCAGTTTTTCAACACTCACATGGTCTGGTCGGTCCAGAAACCTTCAGTATTCTAAGGTTCTAGCTCCTCCTTGATTTTCCTCATTTGAATATTGGATCATAGGAGCTGCATTCAGAATCTGCTGTGTCTGTGTGAGCTGGACTGGCTCCGCCCACACATGCCCATCTTGGGAAGAGGAGGAAGTACTTCCTCTCGTGGTGCCATGTGCCAGAGCAGAGCTGCCTAATTGTGGGAGGAGTCAAAGGGATTGGCTACCTTGATTGGGATTGGCTGAACCCCTGATGACACTATACAGGGTTTGATCTCTGATTGGCTGCTTGGAGCAACACACTTTTTAAAACCTGAAACAAGCCAGGGACAGAGAGGACAGACTGTCTTCACTTCTGGGACGTCAGTCCAGGTATGGGGACGAGTAGTACTGCTGGAGAACCTTCAGGAAGTGAAGTTACTTATATTGTGAATAATATTACTCCTTTAATATAGAGATCCCTGAAGTGCTTAATACCTCGTTCAGATCCTTAACATCAATAAGTGATGGGGGAAACAAATAGTTGTAGCGACAGGTGTCAGGGTGGATGCTAACACAAATTTAAAATGCTGCCAAAAAATAAATAAATAAAAGAAATTGAAGTAAAGCCTCGTTCACTTCTCACCAGGATACGTCACCGTGATAAGTCACCGTGATAAGTCACCAGGATAAGTCACCATGGTAACTGACGCTGAATGTCTAACCTGCTCTGGAGCAGGTTATGTTCTTGGTAAGAGGTCAAAGCTCCGCCTCCTGACCAATCAGATCTCTTGGAAAAGGACCTGCCCATTCTTACATGATGGTGATTAATACACTGTTTCAATTCAACTTTATCTAAATAACATCAAATACAACACAGGTTCAGCGCTGAGCTGCAGCGGAGATAAGAAATGAATTTAGAACGATCCTTTTGACATCATAAAATACATCCTGGTCACTGAGGCTTTGAAGGAGGTTCTTGTTCTTGACTCTGTTTAGCTTCACAAGGGTTGACCTGATAAGAAAAATAATAATGCTCACGCTGACAGAACTGCAAAAACAGGAATTTATGGAACTGCTCCTGTCGTCACGGTGATGAATTAATATTCCAACACAAAACACAAGAGAAACTCAAAACAACTGGATGGAAAATCTAAACTACAAGAAGATCAGTGAGGAAGTTCAGACACGTTTCTGCTGTAATAAAGTGAAACTGAGTGATCACTGTGCCGTCCGTTTATACTGTCTGATTATTTAATATCATATAATCTCACCAAGTCAGGATTACCAGTCAGGAAGGTTCTGGCTGCAGCAGCAGTGTTGCTTTGAGCTGCTGGATGTTTGAATTCTTCATAATCTCAGAGATTAACTGCTCCTTCAGTAAATCTGTAAACTGCTCTGCAGGGTTTCTCTGTGTGTGATTGGTCAGATGCTGCAAGCTCCGCCCCTTTCATGTGAAGGTCTGGGTTGAACTAGTGAGTTGATAACCTGCTTGGTAGTAACGAGGATCAGGACCCAGTGTCTGGATCAGTCAGCCCAGGAAGGAGAGATCCTGGATCTGTTGATCAGGGTTCCTAGTCCAGACCTCTGGAGATCCGAGCCACCAAGTCAAATCATGACTATGCGCTGACCAATAGTGATGTAAGACCACCACTAAATTTACCCAGGGTGCTTTTCCCTCCTACTAAAAGGTAGCTCCATATTGGTCATGAAAGAAACGCTCCAGTTGCAGTGGAACCGAGCGCCACTGTGGCGTAAACAGACCCCCTGTAAGTAAAGAGTTTGTGGAAACGGGTCCCTTAATGATATCTTGTAAATGTTGTCAGTACAAACCAAAGGACTCTTGTTGATATTGGACTCTAAGAGCGAAGCATCGCATCACTGTGTGGACTGTGGATTTGTTTTTATTGTTTCCTTGAAAGATATGACCTCTGAGAACATTGAAAGCTATATAATGTATGTGGTAGATGTCTCCCAGAATTCAGGGAGTGTGCGACATGTTGCTGTCATCAGCAGACTAAATATGTGTTATATTGTTTTGTAATGAAGAAAACATGAAGAAGACTGTTTCTATTAGAAAATAATCCACCTGGCCCACCGTAATCTCCCTGGAAATCACAGCATTCATTCCAGCTCAGTTTACCAAGAGCCGAGTTCTAATTGAACTTTACCTGAGATATCAATGAGATCAGCAGAACCAATCAACTTTAACCATCGAAGGGTTACACGAAGCCAAAACGTCACACACCTGGTAATTAAACCGAAGCTCAGTGGAGCATCTTCCACCAGCAGCCAGTTAGCACGTTAGCCTCCAGCCAGTGGTGCCTGGCACGACTTCCTGAAACCAATTCAGCTCCTTTATTTCCTGTATTGCTAAGTTATTGGACCAAGTCATTAATCCAGGAGTGTCTGACCTCACTAGTGACAACAGTGGCTGTCAAAACCACCGAACAGAACACCTGACAAAAGCTGATCCAAAGTACCTTTTTATGTGCTCATACACATTCTGTGTTTTCACTGTGATCTCTGCTTCATCTCAAGCAGAGGTCATCATCAGTGTTGAGCTGGGACACGTCGTCCTTCGTCCTGTGCTCCTGGTCACCGTTTGTAGCCTCCGTTAAAGACCGACTGACCCATGTGACTGACTTGGCATCTGGATCTCTTCACATCAACCCTCAAACTTCAGCTCTGAATCTTTTCTACCCACAGGGGTTGTAAACCTGAGCCACAACCGCCTCCAAGTGGATCAGAGAGTGTGAAGATGTTCCACTGGAACACTCCAGGGTTAGAAGAAAGACTTACTTTGACTGGCCAGCAGGCCCTCCAATGACTCGGCCCACATTTCCAGCTCCACTCGACTGACCTTCTTCTTACTGTGGCCCATCTGACTCCACTGACGCATGAAGAGGAGCCGAGACCTTCTCTCCGTCACACTGAGGTACAAAGACAGAGGCAGAAAACATCAGCAGGAGCAGATTGAACCCAAACACATCGCTGTCAACACAATTCAGGAAGAAGCCATGATTCACAGCTGACTTGACAGGTAAATCCATATAGTCCCTCCGCTCTCCAACTAGTCCCTCCGATCTCCAACTAGTCCCTCCGCTCTCCAACTAGTCCCTCCGCTCTCCAACTAGTCCCTCCGATCTCCAACTAGTCCCTCCGATCTCCAACTAGTCCCTCCGCTCTCCAACTAGTCCCTCCGATCTCCAACTAGTCCCTCCGCTCTCCAACTAGTCCCTCCGCTCTCCAACTAGTCCCTCCGCTCTCCAACTAGTCCCACCAGTTCCTTTAGAACCTCCTTTAGCCTAGGAACCACTGATGCTTCCTTTAGAACCTCCTTTAGCCTAGGAACCACTGATGAATCCTTTAGAACCTCCTTTAGCCTAGGAACCACTGATGGTTCCTTTACCAAAGGAGACCAGCTCATGTTCCCCCACAATTCCTTGCGATGACAACATTTAAAGGAACCCGCTCATCGGAGCGTTCAGGGAAACTCAGGATGACTGAAAAAGGAGCAGATCATGTAAGTTACCAAAGTAATAATCTGCCTAGAACCACTTGAAATCATCTAGAACCCAAATCCCAACTAGGATGTTCTGGATGTTGTAGAACCAACACAGTAAAGTCCAGTTTTAGAGCAGCCTGTTCTCACTCTGATTGGTTCTTTATTCACCTGGCAGCCGTTTCCCTTTAGTTCCTCTTTTCCTTTGATTGACATTGAAACCTGAGATATTTGAGACGATACCAGAGGTTAGAACCTCAGAGGAAAGTGGTGCAAATGTGCTTTTTGTAGTCCATTTTGGAAATGGTTCGTTTTTCACCACAGCAGACGTCACTAACCTTCACCTAGTGGGGTTATTACATCACCTAGTGGAGTTATTACATCACCTAGTGGGGTTATTACATCACCTAGTGGGGTTATTACATCACCTAGTGGGGTTATTACATCACCTAGTGGAGTTATTACATCACCTAGTGGGGTTATTACATCACCTAGTGGGGTTATTACATCACCTAGTGGAGTTATTACATCACCTAGTGGGGTTATTACATCACCTAGTGGGGTTATTACATCACCTAGTGGAAGTGCAGTGGGATTGTCAAAATAACGGGATTGCCTTTCCTAACTCCTTTAGGAAGCCTCCTAACACCTTTCCTAACTCCTTTAGGAAGTCTCCTAACACCTTTCCTTAACTCCTTTAGGAAGCCTCCTAACACCTTTCACTAACTCCTTTAGGAAGCCTCCTAACACCTTTCACTAACTCCTTTAGGAAGCCTCCTAACACCTTTCCTAACTCCTTTAGGAAGCCTCCTAACACCTTTCACTAACTCCTTTAGGAAGCCTCCTAACACCTTTCCTAACTCCTTTAGGAAGTCTCCTAACACCTTTCCTTAACTCCTTTAGGAAGCCTCCTAACACCTTTCACTAACTCCTTTAGGAAGCCTCCTAACACCTTTCACTAACTCCTTTAGGAAGCCTCCTAACACCTTTCCTAACTCCTTTAGGAAGCCTCCTAACACCTTTCACTAACTCCTTTAGGAAGCCTCCTAACACCTTTCACTAACTCCTTTAGGAAGCCTCCTAACACCTTTCACTAACTCCTTTAGGAAGCCTCCTAACACCTTTCCTAACACCTTTAGGAAGCCTCCTAACACCTTTCACTAACTCCATGATATCATCCACGAGGTTAAGGAAAGTAGATAGGAAAGGAGAAAGGAGGGACTATTCGGATGTAGCCGACGAGTCGTGACAGAAGCTTCTCAAACAGATTTCCGGTGAGCTCCTGTGATTCTGTCACATGATGAGTGTGAGTGGTTGAAAGGTCAGTGAGCTACAAGAAGCAGAGCTCTCACCTTTCTTTCTGGTCCGTGGTGGCCAAGTTAGAGTGCGAGGAATGAGGACTCTGGAACAAAGATACAGATTCACTACAGACACTGCATTTAAACATCAACAACAATGATGTTCCAGTGTCTGTGAGCATGCTGGGATGTTTCTGCCACTCTCTCTCTCCCTCTTCTATTCCTCTCTCTCCCTCTCTTCTATTCCTCTCTCTCCCTCTTCTATTCCTCTCTCTCCCTCTCTATTCCTCTCTCTCTCCCTCTTCTATTCCTCTCTCTCCCTCTTCTATTCCTCTCTCTCTCTCCCTTCTATTCCTCTCTCTCTCCCTCTTCTATTCCTCTCTCTCTCCCTCTTCTATTCCTCTCTCTCTCTCTCTTCTATTCCTCTCTCTCCCTCTTCTATTCCTCTCTCTCCCTCTTCTATTCCTCTCTCTCTCCCTCTTCTATTCCTCTCTCTCTCCCTCTTCTATTCCTCTCTCTCTCTCTCTTCTATTCCTCTCTCTCCCTCTCTTCTATTCCTCTCTCTCTCCCTCTTCTATTCCTCTCTCTCCCTCTTCTATTCCTCTCTCTCCCTGTCCTATCCCATGTACTTCTCCCCCCAACCGGTCAAGGCGGATGCCCCCCCTTCCAGAGTCTAGGCTCCGCCCCCTTTCTTCCTGAAGAGGGACTTCTTATGAACTGTTCTTCCTGAGAGGGAGTTCTTCCTGGTTTCCTCTGTTGCTTGTTCCATCTGCTGCTCTGGAAGGTTTAGTTGGGTTCTGTTGTTCTCTATCATTGTAAGAGGTTCTGGAAGGTTTAGTTGGGTTCTGTTGTTCTCTATCATTGTAAGAGGTTCTGGAAGGTTTAGTTGGGTTCTGTTGTTCTCTATCATTGTAAGAGGTTCTGGAAGGTTTAGTTGGGTTCTGTTGTTCTCTATCATTGTAAGAGGTTCTGGAAGGTTTAGTTGGGTTCTGTTGTTCTCTATCATTGTAAGAGGTTCTGGAAGGTTTAGTTGGGTTCTGTTGTTCTCTATCATTGTAAGAGGTTCTGGAAGGTTTAGTTGGGTTCTGTTGTTCTCTATCATTGTAAGAGGTTCTGGAAGGTTTAGTTGGGTTCTGTTGTTCTCTATCATTGTAAGAGGCTCTGGAAGGTTTAGTTGGGTTCTGTTGTTCTCTATCATTGTAAGAGGTTCTGGAAGGTTTAGTTGGGTTCTGTTGTTCTCTATCATTGTAAGAGGCTCTGGAAGGTTTAGTTGGGTTCTGTTGTTCTCTATCATTGTAAGAGGTTCTGGAAGGTTTAGTTGGGTTCTGTTGTTCTCTATCATTGTAAGAGGTTCTGGAAGGTTTAGTTGGGTTCTGTTGTTCTCTATCATTGTAAGAGGTTCTGGAAGGTTTAGTTGGGTTCTGTTGTTCTCTATCATTGTAAGAGGTTCTGGAAGGTTTAGTTGGGTTCTGTTGTTCTCTATCATTGTAAGAGGTTCTGGAAGGTTTAGTTGGGTTCTGTTGTTCTCTATCATTGTAAGAGGTTCTGAGATGTTTGTTGATGTGATTTAGCGCTTTACAAATAAAGTTGAATTGAATTGAAAATGAACAGTATGAACAGACTGGTTTCAGTTGATACAGGACCAAAGTATAGACACATCAAATACATGCGCCATGATAAATAGTTCCTTCTGCTCGTGCGCCAGTAAACAAACATGGCGGCCTTCATCGTGGTATGACTCGCAGCGCCTATCCTAGTTTTATAGACATATCGGAAGTTTCATAGTTGAGACTCTCCCCTGACATCATCAGTCCACACAAATGTTGGCTTCTCTCTGTTTTGTTCTCATTTATAGCGTACTGTTCTCTGCACACATCTGTGTGGTTTCATTACAAAAACAACCAACAGCACCTCCAATGGCCCGGCAGACTCACTACATCATTGTCAGTGTGTCTGCTGCTGCAGTAGAAACACTGCACTTTCTTTATGGATTAGGTGTCACATGAAACGTTGCTGTGTAAACGGGCCCTACGGGGGAGAGAGAGGGACCGAGAGAGGGACAGAAAAACCTGAGAGCGACAAGGAGATGAGATGAAGAAAGATGAGGAAAAGCAGGGACCAAAGAAAGAAGTGAAAATAGAGCATTTAATCCAGGTGGACAGTCATTTCTGTTCATACTTCCCACGAGCGGCACTAAACCTGCGAGTCTCATTTGCTCAGAAAACGTCGCACTTATTAAAAGTTCCCTTGTAAAACGGTATCCTGGGGCAAAACATGAAACCGACATATGAACACACTAACCCACTCAAATCAGAAGTGCGATCACAGAGAATCGGTGGTCTGAGAGTCCAGTATGACCAGTCCACCAGGATCCTAACATTCACTCAGATGGGTCTTCTCTTGTTGACAGCTTCAGCTTTGGACTCCAGCTCACCGTGCTCATTCACATTCATTTGTCATCACAGACGTCAGGAGGTTCTCACAGGAAGTCACAGAGAACTTTCAATGAGTAAATGTTGGGCCTCTCCTGGTGCTGATGGTTGATCTCCAAGCAGATCTGGCCGGTCTGAGGAAAGCAGCTCCGTACATAAACAACTGCCAGGCAGCTTTCTCCACGATGACCAATCCAAACTAAATATGGTTCCAGTGAGCTCCTCCACCTGTGTCTGAGGACGGTCCGGACTCCTTTAAGTCCAGGTTGAATATCTTGTCAGGTCAAACAGGAGCTCAGCTTCCTCACCAAGGAAGAAAGTGAGTCTTTATCCAGAAGTGAATGTGTTTAGATTTATTATCTGGAAAGTGTATTTTATTGTTCTGAAGTCAAGCTCTGCATTTCAACATGCATACATATTATTTTAGTCATTTTCTCTCATTTTGAAAATGAGCCTGACTTTTATTTAGTGAATGAGAGAACATTCTATTACTCATACGTGTACTTTCAGCTCCAGTTTACATGATCAATATGTTTCTGAATTGTACTGAATTCATTCGATTTGACAATTAGCAGCTGATTACATGCAGACGTTGATAGAACTACGAGGGAGGGAGGGAGGGAGGGGGAGAGAGAGAGAGAGAGAGAGAGAGGCAGAGAGAGAGGCAGAGACAGAGACAGAGAAAGAGAGAGAGAGAGAGAGAGAGAGAGAGAGAGAGAGAGAGAGAGAGAGAGAGAGAGAGAGAGAGAGAGAGAGAGAGAGAGAGAGAGAGAGAGAGAGAGAGAGAGAGAGAGAGAGAGAGAGAGAGAGAGAGAGAGAGAGAGAGAGAGAGAGAGAGAGAGAGAGAGAGAGAGAGAGAGAGAGAGAGAGAGAGAGAGAGAGAGAGAGAGAGAGAGAGAGAGAGAGAGAGAGAGAGAGAGAGAAAGAGAGAGAACCACCCACACTCACACCTCAGGGCAATTTATTGTCACCAATGAGCCTCACGTGTGTTTTTGAGCTGTGGGGTGAAACCAGAGTATACTTGAATATATATCACACCAACGGTGAGACATTCTGATGTTCTGGACCTTCGCTTCAAGAAATCTTGTCCGACTGGACCTCTGAACATTTTACTTGAATACCCCTGTTCTGCAGTATATTTATTCATTCTTTTTGACTGAGACAAAAAGAATGAAGTTCCATGTTCTATCATCAAACCTGGTTTTATCAATCATGTGAAACATACTGCTACAGACCATTATGTTTATAGCTTTAAAACATATCACATATTTCGTCCATTTACTGGACAATATGTTCTTATCGGCTTAAAATCTTCTGTTTAACTAGCGAGCCAGCAGTTCAACTAAAGTAGTCCTAAATTGTATTTACCTGAGCAGCTGAGCCAATGCTCCGTTGTTAGAGAGGAAAGCACACCGTCAGGTTTTACAGCCGTCTCGCTCAGTGTATTCCTCCCTCATACATGAAGCCCCATATTGGATCATGTCCCTGTGTGTGCGCGACTCTTCAGCGAGTACATTTCAGTGTGTGCCCACACCACTGGATAGTGGGAGATCACCTTGAACACACCACCTGCTGAAGCTTGCCCTGTTGTTGCTGGCTTTAACCTGTTTCCACAGACACCGCGGCTATCCGCAGCACATTAAGGCTGGGTTATGCTTTCCACACGGACCAGACATGAGGAAGTAAGACCACCGTAGCATTTATAGTCCGTGTGGCTCCGGTTCCCAAACAGCATCACAAACACACATCTGCCACAGCAGAGACATAATACATGTAGACGCCATCCTGGTACGGGGCTAGCAGAAGCACTAGTGCACGTACATCTATGGAGGTAATATAAGAGGTACTCCATCTTAAAGAAGATCTATTCAGAGAATTTTGGACTGATTTCCAAATCATTTGATTGGTTAAAAACCTCCCACGTGTAGCTATGACACAGGACGCTTGGCTGTTTTAAAAATGTCAGTTTTACCAACCAAATACAAATTCTACTAAATGTTTTCAGCAGACGATCTTCTGACACAGGCCCGACTGGAAAAGATGCAGGATCTTTGTACAGCATATAGAAATGAGCAGAGCGTACACACCAGCGCCTGTGGAATCACTTTTCACAAGTAATGTGTACAGAGGGAATAATAACGAGTGAGCTGGTTGTTAAATAGTGAAAGAACCCAGACAGGACTGATTTAATCCCTCCACTCACTGTCCCACTTCTTTCCAAATTATTTTATTTTATTATAACAACTGAATCGATCCTCTTGGGATAAGAAATTATATTATATATATATATATATATAATATAATTTTTTGATATATAGTGATATATATATCTATATATATATATATATATATATATATATATCACTTTGCATTATTCAATGATTTACACAGCTGGTGAAATTAGTAATTTGAGACCTTATTCAGATAGTCGGGCATTTGCACTTTCAGGTTGTTGCACGTCAGAGCTTTAGTCAGATTGAAGCATGTAGAAGAGAGTTACACATCACTTCCTGTTTCATGGCAAGGCATCATGTCCTCGAGCACTGTGTGTCATTGAGCCTTAAATAACAAACCATGTTTAAACTGAACGATCATAGCTTCAATAAAGCCGTCAGTACCTGGAGGACACAATGAGGACACAATGAGGACACAATGAGGACACAATATCTTGTCTCTTATATATGGAAGACAGTCTCTTATCCACAGAACGCGGACCGTGCTTCAGCGAGCAGGAATGACTTCCTGTTACAGAGACGGACTTTGCTTCTGTCCAATCAGCGATGAGCGTATCATTGGCAGCGCGTCCAATCAGTGACGACCCTGCTGTCAGCAGGTACCTAACGTTTCCATGGTGTTTTCTCTGGTAGTGAATGTTCACTTTAGCTATCTGAATTTTAGAGCCGAGATCAAGGGGGAGCGGCTCTAGACACATCATTCTGTTTATCTGCCAACCATCCTTCAACTGGAAAGGATCTTTTGTCGATAACACGCCTAGGTATTTGATTTGGTATTTGAGTCGATGACTCACCTGACCGAACAGACTCTTCAGGTGCAGCTTGGCCGCAGACAGCTTGGCTCGGTGTGGGCGTCTGTGCTGGGGCTTGAAGGAGGTCAGAGAGGTGGAGGCCCGCTCGCCCCCCCCCACGCTCTCGGTGCTGCCCAGAGCATCAGGAACCAGCTGGCCGTCACTGTAGGCCCTGCAGCCCTCGCTGAGCCCACACACCCGCAGGAGGTTCTGGTCCTGCTTTCCCAGCTCCGTCAGGTTCTCCACACTCAGGCTGTGCTCCTTCTGCAGCTTGTGGCCCCCCATCGAGCTCAGACCCCCTCCAGGCTCCAGGACGGTGGGAGTCTCGGTGTGAGGCCTGTAGAGTCCAGATTCACGATTTGTCTCACACCTTGGGTCCTTTAGCGCCACCTTCTTCCATGGCAGGAAGTCCAGATCCAGGAGGGATCCCTCAGAGTTGAACCTGCGCATTGTAACTGCAAACAGTGACCGAAGGTCTGGGGGGGGGGGGGGGGGGGGGAGGGAGAGGGAGAGGGAGAGGGGGAGAGAGAGAGAGGGGGAGAGAGAGAGAGAGAGAGGGTTACTAAGGGTTCCCAGAGAAACAAGGTGAAGCAGCTCTAAGTTCCTCCCTCTTCACCTGCAGAACAAACTTCTTGAATACCTGAGGACTGCTGACTCACTTCTTATATTTCAGGAATTAAAACATTATTATTACCTCTGGCTTTCCATGAACAATAGATTTAACTTATTTAATTACCTTTTTCTTAATAGTTTTTACTTTACTCTCCTTTTATAGCCTTTCTTTATCTTTGTTTAAATGTTTTCATTTTATTTCTTTGTAAAGCTGTGAATGGCGTCATGTCTGAATGCTGCTTCAGCCCCGTTTCCACAGTGGTACCGGTTCCCCTTGGTGCCGGTACGGGTCAGGTCGGGACCGGTTGCTGTGTGTTTCCACTGACTCAGAACCGGTACCAAACGGTACCATTGCTAACCATTTCTCGCTACCCCTCTGCTTGGGGTACCAGGCACAATGTGCTGGATATGAGGGGGAGGAGCTTCAACACTGCCGTCTGCTCATTGGTCCGTGACGCCCTGTTCTCCCAGCAAGCAGCCAATCAGTTCTTCTGCAGCAATCAGGAAACTTTTTTGAAAATGTCCACGGAGCCATGGTCCACTCAGGAGGCGCAGAGCTACTCTCCATAATCGGCGAGGAGAACATAGAGAAAGAACACGGCGCTCCATGTTTGTTCCTCAATATCTCCCGCGTTGACCGCCACGTAATGGCGTCACATCCTGCGTGATTACACCACCGTTCATAACCCCGCCTACATTTCAAACCGTACCCCGTGTAATGGAAACGTGGCACTGATACGGGTCTGGTTCCGGATAGCCGACCCCCACCCAACCCACACCGGCACCAAGGGGCACTGTGGAAACGAGGCTAAGAGAAAGAAATTTACCTTACCTAAAATACTTTTTCCTAATTGCACTTATTTAAAATGTTGGAGCCTCTAAATGTCTCTGAATGACAGATTTCCCACTGTTAGATAACAACGTGATAAAGCGCCTTAAATGTTTGAAGAAGAAGAAGTGAACATATAACTGACACACCGGCATGTCCACTCAGTTTGTTCACACTGACCATCATTTTTAACAAGGACCTGACTAAAAGAAATTAAACACCAGCATGGTGAGTGGTTCAATTCCCACAAAAGACTTTGGGCTCAGAGATCTGCAGGTCCGTTTGTCACTGCTGCTCCATAAAATCCACAATATCCTACTGATACAGGAACTCCCAGTGTGGAGACGTACGTCACTGCAATTCTACCAGGCAATTAGTTTTACCTCCTTGTGAGGAAACTACCTGTCAACAGGTAACAGGAACACCTGGTCAGTGAGACTAGCTGTCTACAGGTAACAGGAACACCTGGTCAGTGAGACTAGTTGTCTACAGGTAACAGGAACACCTGGTCAGTGAGACTAGCTGTCTACAGGTAACAGGAACACCTGGTCAGTGAGACTAGCTGTCTACAGGTAACAGGAACACCTGGTCAGTGAGACTAGCTGTCTACAGGTAACAGGAACACCTGGTCAGTGAGACTAGTTGTCTACAGGTAACAG
Organism: Lipophrys pholis; assembly: GCF_963383615.2. Classification (NCBI taxonomy): domain Eukaryota; kingdom Metazoa; phylum Chordata; class Actinopteri; order Blenniiformes; family Blenniidae; genus Lipophrys; species Lipophrys pholis. Next base: position 25,958,188 of record NC_137643.1, read on the forward strand.
GAACACCTGGTCAGTGAGACTAGTTGTCTACAGGTAACAGGAACACCTGGTCAGTGAGACTAACTGTCAACAGGTAACAGGAACACCTGGTCAGTGAAACTAGTTGTCTACAGGTAACAGGAACACCTGGTCAGTGAGACTAGTTGTCTACAGGTAACAGGAACACCTGGTCAGTGAGACTAGCTGTCTACAGGTAACAGGAACACCTGGTCAGTGAGACTAGTTGTCTACAGGTAACAGGAACACCTGGTCAGTGAGACTAGTTGTCAACAGGTAACAGGAACACCTGGTCAGTGAAACTAGCTGTCTACAGGTAACAGGAACACCTGGTCAGTGAGACTAGTTGTCTACAGGTAACAGGAACACCTGGTCAGTGAGACTAGCTGTCAACAGGTAACAGGAACACCTGGTCAGTGAGACTAGTTGTCAACAGGTAACAGGAACACCTGGTCAGTGAAACTAGCTGTCAACAGGTAACAGGAACACCTGGTCAGTGAAACTAGTTGTCTACAGGTAACAGGAACACCTGGTCAGTGAAACTAGCTGTCAACAGGTAACAAGAACACCTGGTCAGTGAAACTAGCTGTCAACAGGTAACAGGAACACCTGGTCAGTGAGACTAGTTGTCAACAGGTAACAGGAACACCTGGTCAGTGACACTAGTTGTCAACAGGTAACAGGAACACCTGGTCAGTGAGACTAGCTGGTAACAGGTAACAGGAACACCTGGTCAGTGACACTAGCTGGTAACAGGTAACAGGAACACTTGGTCAGTGACACTAGTTGTCAACAGGTAACAGGAACACTTGGTCAGTGACACTAGTTGTCAACAGGTAACAGGAACACCTGGTCAGTGAGACTAGCTGGTAACAGGTAACAGGAACACCTGGTCAGTGACACTAGTTGTCTACAGGTAACAGGAACACCTGGTCAGTGAGACTAGTTGTCAACAGGTAACAGGAACACCTGGTCAGTGAAACTAGCTGTCTACAGGTAACAGGAACACCTGGTCAGTGAGACTAGTTGTCTACAGGTAACAGGAACACCTGGTCAGTGAGACTAGCTGTCAACAGGTAACAGGAACACCTGGTCAGTGAGACTAGTTGTCAACAGGTAACAGGAACACCTGGTCAGTGAAACTAGCTGTCAACAGGTAACAGGAACACCTGGTCAGTGAAACTAGTTGTCTACAGGTAACAGGAACACCTGGTCAGTGAAACTAGCTGTCAACAGGTAACAAGAACACCTGGTCAGTGAAACTAGCTGTCAACAGGTAACAGGAACACCTGGTCAGTGAGACTAGTTGTCAACAGGTAACAGGAACACCTGGTCAGTGACACTAGTTGTCAACAGGTAACAGGAACACCTGGTCAGTGAGACTAGCTGGTAACAGGTAACAGGAACACCTGGTCAGTGACACTAGCTGGTAACAGGTAACAGGAACACTTGGTCAGTGACACTAGTTGTCAACAGGTAACAGGAACACTTGGTCAGTGACACTAGTTGTCAACAGGTAACAGGAACACCTGGTCAGTGAGACTAGCTGGTAACAGGTAACAGGAACACCTGGTCAGTGACACTAGTTGTCAACAGGTAACAGGAACACCTGGTCAGTGAAACTAGCTGTCAACAGGTAACAGGAACACCTGGTCAGTGAGACTAGTTGTCAACAGGTAACAGGAACACCTGGTCAGTGAGACTAGCTGGTAACAGGTAACAGGAACACCTGGTCAGTGAGACTAGTTGTCAACAGGTAACAGGAACACCTGGTCAGTGACACTAGTTGTCAACAGGTAACAGAAACACTTGGTCAGTGACACTAGTTGTCAACAGGTAACAGGAACACCTGGTCAGTGAGACTAGTTGTCAACAGGTAACAGGAACACCTGGTCAGTGAGACTAGCTGGTAACAGGTAACAGGAACACCTGGTCAGTGAGACTAGCTGGTAACAGGTAACAGGAACACCTGGTCAGTGAGACTAGCTGGTAACAGGTAACAGGAACACCTGGTCAGTGAGACTAGTTGTCAACAGGTAACAGGAACACCTGGTCAGTGAGACTAGCCGGTAACAGGTGACAGGAACACCTGGTCAGTGAGACTAGTTGTCAACAGGTAACAGGAACACCTGGTCAGTGAGACTAGCTGGTAACAGGAACACCTGGTTAGTGACACCAGCTCCTTCCTCCCACTAAGCTTGACCCTCTCTTCTCCTTCCTTCGGACTCTTCAGCCTCGTCACTCAGGCCTCCAGCATGGACCCAGACTCTGCTCAGCCTTGAGGGCTTTGAGTTTGAACCAACAACCTGTAACACCTGAACCATCACTCCTCCTCCTACATAACCTCTGATATGAAGATCTCACCTGGTCCACCTGGTTCTTCAGCCTCTGCCAGGTGAGATGATGGGAGAGTAGTGCTTTGTCTGCAGCCATTGGTTCATAATGAGTGTGTGTGTAGGAGGCAGATCACTATAAGATTGTTCTTCTCTCCTTTTCATCCTTTCATATTAAGTAGTTCTTTATTTCATATATTTTAAATGAAATAAACAAACAAAAATAATGTGAATACATCTCTTGTGTTGCAGGATTTTTTCTCCAGACACAGAAATGCTGGGATGGAAGCAGAGAAAACTTTGCCTTAACTGTGTCTTAAAATCCCACCAACATCTGGACGAGTCATCCAGCTGTGGCTGTAACACCACGAATGAGAGCACCAGGTACTACAACAATAGTTAGTGCAGTTTTTCAATAGATGTGTGTCGTATGGCAGAAATCTCAGGTGCTTTGTGTGTTTTATTGTTGACCCTGCATTGGAATTTCGCTCTGCGGTGCATCTCTGATGTAGATTGTCAGAATGACAATACCAGTTATCTGTCTATCAGAAAGGACTGAACTACTTGGCTGAGATATTTATTCTGGACTCTTTGTGTTGGACGCTGTGTCTTTAAATGACATCACTACATTCCTAAAGGGGTTTGAACCATCAACCGTTGTTTGATCACATTGTCAAAGTAAAACATCAACTGATTCTACATCTTGTGTCCAGTTGGCTGATTAATCTTGTTAAATGACAGTTTGACTTTAATCAAAGTAACTTTGCTGCTGCTGCATCTTTTATTGGATTAACAACAGATTATAATCTGCAGGATGATTGAGGTGTAGAAGGGGGGAGATCCTGACTGTATTCTCCAGAGAGCAGATCAAGGAGAGTGAAACTAACTGTTCTGTTAGTGGTTCTATTCTCTAGAGCTGCTCTATGTTCTCTCTTTGCTCTTTGTCTTCAGATCTTCCATGATGATGTCATGGAGTCGAGGGTCTGTTCAGACAGAATAAACCTCTGGAAGATGTCGTCAGCATCACTTTCCCTGAAGCAGCAGCTCAAACTGAGGACGTTTCCTTTCAGTGAGCAGCAGGTAAGAAAACATCTCATCAGTCAGTCTGAGAGTTTTTACACAACAGAAGATGGATTTGTTGGTTAACCTACCAATGTACATCATGTAACTGTTTTTTAGATCATCGACATCCTGATGTCTGAAGGATCAACCAGCCGGGGTCAGAGGTCACCATGACCAGAGGGAGAACGTTCTCACACGCTGCCACAGGCTGACCCACCAAACATCCTTGTGCTTGTATATATAATAAAGAACAATGACATGATTTATGATGGTTTGATTCTTTTAAAGTTGTCATAGGTATTTGTTGAAGGTTTGTCATGGACATTTCCTCCTTCCTGCTGAAGAAACTACAGTTATTCTCCATCCTGGTCCTTTGTTTTGCTTCATGCAGCCACATTGTCACTGGATGAATGAAGGAGGCAGATCAGTTTAGTAGCTGACCTCTGACCTCTGACCCTGAGCTTCACTGTGGTTACAGCTGACCTCTGACCCTGAGCTTCACTGTGGTTACAGCTGACCTCTGACCCTGAGCTTCACTGTGGTTCCAGCTGACCTCTGACCTCTGAGCTTCACTGTGGTTACAGCTGACCTCTGACCTCTGACCCTGAGCTTCACTGTGGTTACAGCTGACCTCTGACCTCTGACCCTGAGCTTCACTGTGGTTACAGCTGACCTCTGACCCTGAGCTTCACTGTGGTTACAGCTGCAGTGTCTTGCTGAAATAACTTCATTGTCCTTCATGTACACAGCAAGTGTACACAGAATGAACTTTAGTTCCATGGCGTAAACTAGACGTAGACTCCTGCTCATAAACGTCTTTACAACTCTATAACTTTATAACTAGCGTCAGTAGCTTCTGCAGCGTGACCGGAGCTTGTGGTCCGCGATTGTTGTGGTTATTTGATGACATTGCGGACCGCGGTGGGGGGAGAAGGGGGCAATTACGTCATCTTTTTCCACAGATGATCGTCTTTGAGCCGGGGTTTTAGAATTTCCCCACTCTGGGACCCGTTTTCAAAAAAATCCCTTTTTATGCTTCTAAAGCACCGGCTCTTCAGGTTGAAAGGCCCAAAACAGCTCGTTTAGGTGAAGCGTCTTCAGGGGTTCGGGGAAGCAGCAGGTGTTGAGTGTAAAATAAGGGCACCTTGTGCAGCGTGTGGATCCACTGGCTGCTTTATTATAGCAGTGTGAGATTAAAAATAACTACAAATATTATAAATACATGTTGTAAGTAAAAGCGCAGATTTTTAAAAATTCCCCCCAAAAAATCAAAGGAAAGAAAGAGAGCGAGCTGAGTGGACGTCACTACACACCATCCTGAACACGACAGCGTACTGAACTCAGTCCGATCCGAACTGAACCCAGTTTGTTCTGCAGTGAAATGATCCTGGTTTGAACTGTGAACATGGTTTGGGCTCCACACAACAAAGCTTTGTCATTAGAGTTGATGTTGTCGCTGCCCAATCAAAATCAATTGCTTGGCTTAGTAGCTTGAACCTCAGTTTTAGTTCTCAAAAGTACTTTATTTTACCAACAAATTGTAAAAGTCCCTTCTCAACATACTTGGTTTAGGTGAGACAGTGATCATTATTCTGTACAAGCTCCTCCCTGGTGCTTTGCTGCCTAGAGCAGTACTTTTAACCTGTTGAATTTTGATATATATTTGTATTGTATCTTAAGTATAGATATGTTTTTAATATTTCAACTTACTACATTATCTTAAGCCAATTGTGTTATCATATACTCTTCTTTGGAAAATGCGCGAAGGGTCCAACTCCTGTTTTTCTCTATTATTTGAATGTTATTCATCACATTGTTGGTTCTTTGAAATGTGACCTCCACTGTACATTGTGTAAAGCTTTTATTACATTTAAATTAAAGAAAACCTCAACCAGGTTCACTCTCGTGTTTCTTTATAATCTAAGAAAACCAAATTCATTCTCAATTATGTCTTTCTGGGTTAACCAAATGAAAAATTATATAATTACGACAATGCAAATAATTAGTTGAAACTCTCTTTAATTGAAAATAATAGTAATGAACTAAATAAAGTAGCTTACATATATGCGAGTCGTTTTGTTTTGGAAAATATGAAAACCTTTAGATTGTTGAGCAGAAACAAACTCAGATTGATTTGGAGCAAAGAAACTTTATTGGATGAAAAACCTGCATAAAATACAATCGAGTTAATCCAATGAGTTATTATTTTGAGTGTACATGATGGAGCATTGAGCTTTTGAGTTCATGAGTTCAATCTTATTTTCTCTTTTACTCCTGCCGTCATTCACTATGAGGAACAAATATTTTATGTTTAGAACTTTTCCAGTTTCTGTTTGCACTTTTCTTATTGCACTAAATGTGCATTATTACAGGAATGTTCTACATTCTATTGTACTCCATCAAGTCATACAATTTTAAGTAAATTTGTATTTATTCTGTTATAATTTGTCAGACGGAGTTCTGTTAAAGAAATACCGATTTTTATTCTATGAAGCAAGACATGTATTTATTCAATAAAAATACATATTTTATTCTGTTAATTTTAGTATTTTGCAATAAAAATAAATTGCTAAATAATTTGTTTTAAATGTGTTCCTATCACAAATAATATGCATCGACCAAAATTCAGGTTCAAGTCAGATAGTAAAAAAAAATAGTTTCACACAGAAAAAAAAAGCAAAAACTAATTCAGCATGCAAGGAACTGCATGGTGAACCCAGCTGAGGCGGCCGGCCTGCCAGTGGGGGGTCCTTTACTTTTTTGCAGGGAGTTGACAACCCTAGCATCAACCAACTCAGCTCCAGCCGCGGCTAAACACAGTAAACTGATCCACACACAGCCAGCCGCGGATCGTCAATCCACATGAGCAATGTTTAAATCTCTTAATTCAGAGATAGATTGCCAATCCCGTTCACCGTCCAGAACGAGCCACTACTATGAACAATGACACACTACAGTCGTCCCTCCCACCGGAAGCTGTCACACAAAATGATGCAATATGGCGGCGCTGTAGTTTTGGCGCAGAATAAGGTCAATAGGCCACACTTGTCTAGAAGCACAGGTGTTTGCGTTGTAACAGGAACATGAATTTCACAGCGGGATTGCATTTTTTACTTTTTTAAAGAAAAAATGAGGTTTAAACACTGCTTCAGTGGTGGGGCGATGGACGGAGGGAAAGAGGGAGAGAAAGAGGGGGAGGGAGAGAGGGCAAGTGGATTACTGCAAAAATACACAAACACTGAGGGTTCATATAGTATTGGAGGATTGTAATTATGAGGAGAGGATATTTTCCTCTGAGAAGGACGTTGCTCAGCCACGGCGTGCAGCAACGCAAAGTTACGTGATGCCCCTGAATGCATCACCCAGGTATTATCGATATGAAGCTCGTTTACCGTAAAAATCAACAAACTAGCCTCATTATTTAAGCAACTGGGTTCAAAGTGTGTGAAACAAGTAGCGTCTTATTGTCCGGAAATTACGGAAAGTTCAAGTACGCTAGAAAAAAGTCCCAGTACACCAAGGGGTAAAATTTAAAAGTGCCGGTACTGTGTACTGGTGCATACCGGCCCACTTAAAGCACTGCTTCATAGAACTGAACATGATCCATGAAGCCACTGATGTCATTTTGCCATTTAAATATTACATTGACCATGTACAAGTATGTCGGCGCCCGTAACGCCGCCATCTTGATACGGCGCTGTGGTGGTGCTTTGGAACAAAATGGCGGTGACCGGCAGAAGCGGACCTATTTTATGTACTACCACCTCACACCGACAGTGGCGTGTGGCGGTGAGTTGGAACAAGATGGTGGCGATCCATATTGTCGGCCATCTTAGATTCCAAACTGCTGTTGTGGGCTTGTAAAATGGTGCATTATGGGAAATGAAGGCGCCACGCGTCCGTTTATTTTTGATAAGTGTAGTTTTTCATAGACATAATAAAGAGTAGATGCTGCAGCCACCATCTTAGTCCGGTCATCAAGCCTGTAAACACAAACTGCAGCAGCAGAGAAGCCAAGACATGTGTGGAGTTTTTCCTCTACAAATGGGCAGATTGTAGAAAGCAGGGCTCAAGGGATTACTTCTCACAGGTAAGATGGAAGATTATTATTGTTTGAATTTTGTGAATAGAACCTTGTACTCTATTTTTGTCCAGTGAACTCATAGCCAGCTGCCATAAGCTTTGTTTACAGGCTGTTCTCTGACTATTAATCCAAATGAGACTTTATAAATCAAATGTTCCACAACACAGACTGAGATTACAACTGACACAAGAATGCTATTGTAGAAATAAACCAAATATTACTATTGACCAGCACATTTTACCAGCTGGATTATACACTTGTAATTCTTTCACCCTAACAGGAGTCAGATTCCTCTCATGTCTCCTCCTCACTGACTGAGAGACACTGACTGACTGAGAGACACTGACTGAGAGACACTGTCTGAGAGACACTGACTGAGAGACACTGACTGTCTGAGAGACACTGACAGAGAGACACTGACTGAGACACTGACTGAGAGACACTGACTGAGAGACACTGTCTGAGACACTGACTGAGAGACACTGACTGAGACACTGACTGAGAGACACTGTCTGAGAGACACTGACTGAGACACACTGACTGAGAGACACTGACTGTCTGAGAGACACTGACTGAGAGACACTGACAGAGAGACACTGACTGAGACACTGACTGAGACACTGACTGAGAGACACTGACCGAGAGACACTGACCGAGAGACACTGACCGAGAGAGACAGACTGAGAGACTGACCGAGAGACTGACCGAGAGACACTGACTGAGAGACAGACAGAGACACTGACTGAGAGACAGACAGAGACACTACATGTGACTCTAGAATAGATTGAAACAAACTTACTTTTGGTTTATTATCAACATTTATGCATCAAAATAGGAGTTTTGTTGAAGAAAGGTAAGAAATTGTAGAAGAAAATAGTAAAGGAGGAGAAAATGAGCTTCATCTCCTTTTTAAAGGTTTTTGTTTTGACTCTCAAATCTCCCTTCTTCTTTTTGAAGGTTTTTCTCAAAGACGAAGATCTGAAGAAGAAGAGGGAGGCGGCTTTGAGGAGGAAGGATTCACTGAGAGGGTCCTCTGTGGTTTGCAGTGAGAATTTTAAACTGGATAAGTTTGACAGGACAGGAGAAGTTGTCAGTGTGTGTGTGTGTGTGTGTGTGTGTGTGTGTGTGTGTGTGTGTGTGTGTGTGTGTGTGTGTGTGTGTGTGTGTGTGTGTGTGTGTGTTTTACAAATGACCTATCGTATGTCACCAATCAGAACATTCCATCACTGTTTAGCTCACTATTGACATTACAATACGTATATACATGTGTCCAGTATCAGACCTCCATGTTTACATGTAACAGATCAGACTGAGCGGAGCGGTGACCAGACCAAGATGGCGGCGCCACCGCTCGCCAGTGCTCCCCACCGCTCGCCAATGCTCCCCACCGCTCACCACCGCTCGCCAGTGCTCCCCACCGCTCCCCACCGCTCGCCAGTGCTCCCCACCGCTCGCCAATGCTCCCCACCGCTCACCACCGCTCGCCAGTGCTCCCCACCGCTCACCACCGCTCGCCAGTGCTCCCCACCGCTCACCACCGCTCGCCAGTGCTCCCTACCGCTCACCACCGCTTGCCAGTGCTCCCCACCGCTCACCACCGCTCGCCAGTGCTCCCTACCGCTCACCACCGCTCGCCAGTGCTCCCCACCGCTCCTCACCGCTCGCCAGTGCTCCCTACCGCTCACCAGTGCTCCCCACCGCTCCTCACCGCTCGCCAGTGCTCCCCACCGCTCGCCAGTGCTCCCCACCGCTCACCACCGCTCACCAGTGCTCACCACCGCTCGCCAGTGCTCCCCACCGCTCACCACCGCTCGCCAGTGCTCCCCACCGCCAATAGGTAGTAGCAGTTCATGCAGCGTCTATTCTTTATAACGTCGATGTGTTTTTGGACGTACCCCGCGACACTTTAAACCAGTACGGAAGAGTATTAGGGCCACTGAAGAAAAGAAAAAAATAGGAGGTTAAAATTAAAGAAATAAATCTAATGCACTTATAAAAAAGTCAAAAATGAAAGTCTACATTGTTTTGCCAGCGCATGTGACTGCTTCTACAGAATGCATTGCAGACAGTTTAATGAAGTGGTGAAACTATACTTCAGAACACACTCCAGATCATAAACACAGTGCAGTATTCATCAGTATTAGGACTTTGGAGAGACAGTGCAGCCTGCAGCTCTCCGTTGTGTATGTTACTCAAGTACAAGGACAGAGGTACTGATCCCATTATAAAATGTATTATTATTGAACAAGTAAACTGTTTTGGGGGTTTTCTGTTGTTGTTGTTGTTGTTTAGTTGTTCTACAAGACCAGACATGAATGCAATGTCCAGGAATGACGTACAAAATACTTTCATTTTGGCTTCCCTGAGAACGTCTTGTTGAAGTACAGAGAGAACATACTGTTTAGGACCCGTTCTGTTCAGTGGGCTGTTATATCATGTATATATACATGAGGAGAGTCGGCACACCTGCTTCTAACAATGGTTGGAATCAGGATTGTATTATCAGTAAGTCCTCTGGCTCTGAGGCGTATTTCTAGTTGTGTACTTTTACTTGTGGTACTTAAATTCATTTCATATGAGGTACTTTATGACTTTAACTCAAGTAATTATTTTATGGGTCACTTTCACTTTTACCAAAGTAGATTTAAAACAAGGTATCTGTACTTTTACTCAAGTATGACTTTCATGTACTTGTTCTAGCACTGCATGGAGTGCAGAGAGTGGACATCCTACTAGTCATGACAAAACAACACCATTCTCTGTGAAGGCAAGGAATTCCCAAATTATTTCAAGAGTACATTTTACACATCCCAGATGTGGACAATATAGAGCAGCTCAAAAAAGACCTTTTGTATACAATGCATACTCTTCTTCTCTATTTGAATTAGAGAACATGTGTACTAGTGCACTACATTCTACAGATGGTGATGCCCATAGCTCAGTGCAGGGCATTAGGAGTTCAGCTTTAAATACTACAGTGAATATTCATATATTTCCTGCTAGTGTCAAAATCCCAAAACCTAAGAAGAGTTTACCCAGCCCAAACAGCCTAACACACACACACACACACACACACACACACACACACACACACACACACACACACACACACACACACACACACACACACACACACACACACACACACACACACACACACACACACACACACACACAAACCATTTACCAATCAGCCCATGAACCAGTTCTAAAACGTTCTATCACGCTTCGTTGCCAGTCCTTTGCCCCCTACACTGAAGCCTTCCAACCTGTTGGCAGTCCAAAGGAGGGCAGGGGACCACAGGTCTACGGATTTAAGTTTCACATTTCTCCACATGCGAGATAAATAAAGGGATATCTTATCTTATCTTAAGTTTCACATTTGTCTCGTCCCGCTGTGAGAAGAATCTCTGTGACAGATGGTTTCCATATTGAGTGAAAGCTCGTTGTGGCTGCAGAGCTGTGTGGCAGACATCTGACAGTACAACCTTTAGGTACATTTCCATTGTGTCTCCGAGTACAGGTATTTTAGAAGAAACGGTAAAAACTGCGAATTTGCCATTAAAGGGTTAATGCGTCTCCCTGCTTATCTTCACACAGGTGAATCGAGCTCCATGAACACTGACTGACAGGTGAGTCAGCCTTCTTGTCAGCCTTCTTGTCAGCCTTCATGTCAGCCTTCTTGTCAGCCTTCATGTCAGCCTTCTTGTCAGCCTTCATGTCAGCCTTCTTGTCAGCCTTCATGTCCTAAACACTCATCAGGAGCGACTTTTGTTTGAATTTGATCCATGAGTTCGGACACTTTACCTGATCAGAGTCCAGCAGGTGTGACGCTCAGTCCAGGTGTGTCCTGATCGGTTCCTGCCAGAACCGGAGGGCCTGAGAGGAAGCAGCTCCAGCCACAGGCTCGGTTCAGTCATTAACGACGGTTCCACACGGTTTTCTCGTCACAGGGGGAGGGAGGGAGAGAGGGGGAGAGGGAGGGAGGGAGGGAGAGTGTTGCTCCCGCTGCGCCACACCTTCCACTCTGTCTCAACTTGTCATGTCAGCAACGCTTCCGAAGGCAGCCGCCCACACAGCCACAGCCACAGTCCCCGCCCACACAGTCACAGTCCCCGCCCACACAGCCACAGTCCCCGCCCTCACAGTCCCCGCCCACACAGCCACAGTCCCCGCCCTCACAGTCCCCGCCCACACAGCCACAGCCACAGTCCCCGCCCTCACAGCCACAGTCCCCACCCACACAGTCACAGTCCCCGCCCACACAGCCACAGTCCCCGCCCTCACAGTCCCCGCCCAAACAGCCACAGTCCCCGCCCAAACAGCCACAGTCCCCGCCCAAACAGCCACAGTCCCCGCCCATACAGCCACAGCCACAGTCCCCGCCCACACAGCCACAGTCCCCGCCCACACAACCACAGCCACAGTCCCCGCCCAAACAGTCACAGTCACAGTCCCCGCCCAAACAGCCACAGTCCCCGCCCACACAGCCACAGTCCCCGCCCACACAGCCACAGTCCCAGCCCACACAGCCACAGTCCCCGCCCACACAGCCACAGTCACAGTCCCCGCCCAAACAGCCACAGTCCCCGCCCACACAGCCACAGTCCCCGTCCACAAAATCACTGTCCCCGCCCACACAGTCCTAGTCCCCGCCCACAGAGGCACAGTCACAGTCCCCGCCCACACAGTCACTGTCCCCGCCCACAAAGCCACAGTCCCCGCCCACACAGCCACAGTCCCCACCCACACAGCCACAGCCACAGCCACAGTCCCCGCCCTCACAGTCCCCACCCACACAGCCACAGCCACAGTCCCCGTCCACAAAATCACTGTCCCCGCCCACACAGTCCTAGTCCCCGCCCACAGAGGCACAGTCACAGTCCCCGCCCACACAGTAATCGTCCCCGCCCACAGAGGCACAGTCACAGTCCCCGCCCACATAGTCAAAGTCCCCGCCCACACAGTCACTGTCCCCGCCCACACTGTCCCCGCCCACACAGCCACAGTCCCCGTCCACAAAATCACTGTCCCCGCCCACACAGTCCTAGTCCCCGCCCACAGAGGCACAGTCACAGTCCCCGCCCACACAGTAAAAGTCCCCGCCCACACAGTCACTGTCCCCGCCCACACAGCCACAGTCCCCGCCCACACAGCCACAGTCCCCACCCACACAGCCACAGCCACAGCCACAGTCCCCGCCCTCACAGTCCCCACCCACACAGCCACAGCCACAGTCCCCGCCCAAACAGTCACAGTCACAGTCCCCGCTCAAACAGCCACAGTCCCCGCCCACACAGCCACAGTCACAGTCCCCGCCCACACAGCCACTGTCCCCGCCCACACAGCCACAGTCCCCGTCCACAAAATCACTGTCCCCGCCCACACAGTCCTAGTCCCCGCCCACAGAGGCACAGTCACAGTCCCCGCCCACATAGTCAAAGTCCCCGCCCACACAGTCACTGTCCCCGCCCACACTGTCCCCGCCCACACAGTCACAGTCACCGCCCACACAGTAATCGTCCCCGCCCACAGAGACACAGTCACAGTCCCCGCCCACACAGCCACAGTCCCCGCCCACACAGTAATCGTCCCCGCCCACAGAGACACAGTCACAGTCCCCGCCCACACAGTCACTGTCCCCGCCCACACTGTCCCCGCCCACACAGTCACAGTCCCTGCCCACACAGCCACAGTCCCCGCCCACACAGTAATCGTCCCCGCCCACAGAGACACAGTCACAGTCCCCGCCCACACAGTCACTGTCCCCGCCCACACTGTCCCCGCCCACACAGTCACAGTCCCTGCCCACACAGCCACAGTCCCCGCCCACACAGTAATCGTCCCCGCCCACAGAGGCACAGTCACAATCCCCGCCCACAAAGTCACAGTCCCCGCCCACACAGTCACAGCCACAGTCCCCGCCCATACAGGATCTTACTTTGTCCCTCCTAACACCTTCACTATCGACATTTCTTTAACCCCATGATAAGGACGGTCCAAATTCTCAATAAGCAAAGGAAAGGAGGCTCGTTGCTTCTGCCTAGAACAACTTGAAATCATCTAGAACCCAGATGAACTTTTTCTAGTCCATTTTCAGAAACTTGTAGTTCTTTCCCCACCATGGCAGACGTCACTAACTAGAGCCGCCGTCGCTTTATTATGACGTCACTAAGTGAAAGTCTGACTGCCTCACCACCGTGATCACCTTTACTAACTCCTTTAGGAAGCCTCCTAACACCTTTCACTAACTCCTTTAGGAAGTCTCCTAACACCTTTCCTTAACTCCTTTAGGAAGCCTCCTAACACCTTTACTAACCCCTTTAGGAAGTCTCCTAACACCTTTCACTAACTCCTTTAGGAAGTCTCCTAACACCTTTCCTTAACTCCTTTAGGAAGCCTCCTAACATCTTTCACTAACTCCTTTAGGAAGCAACCTAACACCTTTCACTAACTCCTTTAGGAAGCCTCCTAACACCTTTCCTAAGTCCTTTAGGAAGCCTCCTAACACCTTTCCTTAACTCCTTTAGGAAGCAACCTAACACCTTTCCTAAGTCCTTTAGGAAGCCTCCTAACACCTTTCACTAACTCCTTTAGGAAGCCTCCTAACACCTTTACTAACTCCTTTAGGAAGCAACCTAACACCTTTCCTAAGTCCTTTAGGAAGCCTCCTAACACCTTTCCTTAACTCCTTTAGGAAGCCTCCTAACACCTTTCACTAACTCCTTTAGGAAGCAACCTAACACCTTTCACTAACTCCTTTATGAAGCCTCCTAACACCTTTCACTAACTCCTTTAGGAAGCCTCCTAACTCCTTTAGGAAGCCTCCTAACACCTTTCCTAACCCCTTTAGGAAGCTTCCTAACACCTTTCCTAACTCCTTTAGGAAGCCTCCTAACACCTTTCACTAACTCCTTTAGGAAGCCTCCTAACACCTTTCCTAAGTCCTTTAGGAAGCTTCCTAACACCTTTCACTAACTCCTTTAGGAAACCTCCTAACACCTTTCCTAAGTCCTTTATGAAGCCTCCTAACACCTTTCCTAACTCCTTTAGGAAGCCTCCTAACACCTTTCACTAACTCCTTTAGGAAGCAACCTAACACCTTTCCTAAGTCCTTTATGAAGCCTCCTAACACCTTTCACTAACTCCTTTAGGAAGCCTCCTAACACCTTTCCTAACTCCTTTAGGAAGCAACCTAACACCTTTCCTAACTCCTTTAGGAAGCCTCCTAACACCTTTCACTAACTCCTTTATGAAGCCTCCTAACACCTTTCCTAACTCCTTTAGGAAGTCTCCTAACACCTTTCACTAACTCCTTTAGGAAGCCTCCTAACACCTTTCACTAACTCCTTTAGGAAGCAACCTAACACCTTTCCTAAGTCCTTTATGAAGCCTCCTAACACCTTTCACTAACTCCTTTAGGAAGCCTCCTAACACCTTTCCTAACTCCTTTAGGAAGCCTCCTAACACCTTTCACTAACTCCTTTAGGAAGCCTCCTAACACCTTTCCTTAACTCCTTTAGGAAGCCTCCTAACACCTTTCCTTAGCTCCTTTAGGAAGCCTCCTAACACCTTTCACTAACTCCTTTAGGAAGCCTCCTAACACCTTTCCTTAACTCCTTTAGGAAGCCTCCTAACACCTTTCCTTAGCTCCTTTAGGAAGCCTCCTAACACCTTTCCTTAACTCCTTCAGGAAGCCTCCTAACACCTTTCACTAACTCCTTTAGGAAGCCTCCTAACACCTTTCCTTAACTCCTTCAGGAAGCCTCCTAACACCTTTCACTAACTCCTTTAGGAAGCCTCCTAACACCTTTCCTTAACTCCTTTAGGAAGCCTCCTAACACCTTTCCTTAGCTCCTTTAGGAAGCCTCCTAACACCTTTCCTTAACTCCTTCAGGAAGCCTCCTAACACCTTTCACTAACTCCTTTAGGAAGCCTCCTAACACCTTTCCTTAACTCCTTCAGGAAGCCTCCTAACACCTTTCACTAACTCCTTTAGGAAGCCTCCTAACACCTTTCCTTAACTCCTTCAGGAAGCCTCCTAACACCTTTCACTAACTCCTTTAGGAAGCCTCCTAACACCTTTCCTTAACTCCTTTAGGAAGCCTCCTAACACCTTTCACTAACTCCTTTAGGAAGCAACCTAACACCTTTCACTAACTCCTTTATGAAGCCTCCTAACACCTTTCACTAACTCCTTTAGGAAGCCTCCTAACTCCTTTAGGAAGCCTCCTAACACCTTTCCTAACCCCTTTAGGAAGCCTCCTAACACCTTTCACTAACTCCTTTAGGAAGCCTCCTAACACCTTTACTAACTCCTTTATGAAGCCTCCTAACACCTTTCCTAAGTCCTTTAGGAAGCTTCCTAACACCTTTCACTAACTCCTTTAGGAAACCTCCTAACACCTTTCCTAAGTCCTTTATGAAGCCTCCTAACACCTTTCACTAACTCCTTTAGGAAGCCTCCTAACACCTTTCCTAACTCCTTTAGGAAGCAACCTAACACCTTTCCTAACTCCTTTAGGAAGCCTCCTAACACCTTTCCTAACTCCTTTAGGAAGCAACCTAACACCTTTCCTAACTCCTTTAGGAAGCCTCCTAACACCTTTCACTAACTCCTTTATGAAGCCTCCTAACACCTTTCCTAACTCCTTTAGGAAGTCTCCTAACACCTTTCACTAACTCCTTTAGGAAGCCTCCTAACACCTTTCACTAACTCCTTTAGGAAGCAACCTAACACCTTTCCTAAGTCCTTTATGAAGCCTCCTAACACCTTTCACTAACTCCTTTAGGAAGCCTCCTAACACCTTTCCTAACTCCTTTAGGAAGCCTCCTAACACCTTTCACTAACTCCTTTAGGAAGCCTCCTAACACCTTTCCTTAACTCCTTTAGGAAGCCTCCTAACACCTTTCCTTAGCTCCTTTAGGAAGCCTCCTAACACCTTTCCTTAACTCCTTCAGGAAGCCTCTTAACACCTTTCACTAACTCCTTTAGGAAGCCTCCTAACACCTTTCCTTAACTCCTTCAGGAAGCCTCCTAACACCTTTCACTAACTCCTTTAGGAAGCCTCCTAACACCTTTCCTTAACTCCTTTAGGAAGCCTCCTAACACCTTTCCTTAGCTCCTTTAGGAAGCCTCCTAACACCTTTCCTTAACTCCTTCAGGAAGCCTCCTAACACCTTTCACTAACTCCTTTAGGAAGCCTCCTAACACCTTTCCTTAACTCCTTCAGGAAGCCTCCTAACACCTTTCACTAACTCCTTTAGGAAGCCTCCTAACACCTTTCCTTAACTCCTTCAGGAAGCCTCCTAACACCTTTCACTAACTCCTTTAGGAAGCCTCCTAACACCTTTCCTTAACTCCTTTAGGAAGCCTCCTAACACCTTTCACTAACTCCTTTAGGAAGCAACCTAACACCTTTCACTAACTCCTTTATGAAGCCTCCTAACACCTTTCACTAACTCCTTTAGGAAGCCTCCTAACTCCTTTAGGAAGCCTCCTAACTCCTTTAGGAAGCCTCCTAACACCTTTCCTAACCCCTTTAGGAAGCCTCCTAACACCTTTCCTAACTCCTTTAGGAAGCCTCCTAACACCTTTCCTTAACTCCTTTAGGAAGCCTCCTAACACCTTTCCTAACTCCTTTAGGAAGCAACCTAACACCTTTCCTAACTCCTTTAGGAAGCCTCCTAACACCTTTCCTAACTCCTTTAGGAAGCAACCTAACACCTTTCCTAACTCCTTTAGGAAGCCTCCTAACACCTTTCACTAACTCCTTTATGAAGCCTCCTAACACCTTTCCTAACTCCTTTAGGAAGTCTCCTAACACCTTTCACTAACTCCTTTAGGAAGCCTCCTAACACCTTTCACTAACTCCTTTAGGAAGCCTCCTAACACCTTTCCTTAATCCTTTAGGAAGCTTCCTAACACCTTTCCTAACTCCTTTAGGAAGCCTCCTAACACCTTTCCTTAACTCCTTTAGGAAGCCTCCTAACACCTTTCCTTAGCTCCTTTAGGAAGCCTCCTAACACCTTTCACTAACTCCTTTAGGAAGCCTCCTAGCACCTTTCCTTAACTCCTTTAGGAAGCCTCCTAACACCTTTCACTAACACCTTTAGGAAGCCTCCTAACACCTTTCCTTAACTCCTTTAGGAAGCCTCAACACCTTTCCTTAGCTCCTTTAGGAAGCCTCCTAACACCTTTCACTAACTCCTTTAGGAAGCCTCCTAACACCTTTCCTTAGCTCCTTTAGGAAGCCTCCTAACACCTTTCACTAACTCCTTTAGGAAGCCTCCTAACACCTTTCCTTAACTCCTTTAGGAAGCCTCCTAACACCTTTCCTTAACTCCTTTAGGAAGCCTCCTAACACCTTTCCTTAGCTCCTTTAGGAAGCCTCCTAACACCTTTCCTTAACTCCTTCAGGAAGCCTCCTAACACCTTTCCTTAACTCCTTTAGGAAGCCTCCTAACACCTTTCACTAACTCCTTTAGGAAGCCTCCTAACACCTTTCCTAACTCCTTTAGGAAGCCTCCTAACACCTTTCCTTAACTCCTTTAGGAAGCCTCCTAACACCTTTCCTTAGCTCCTTTAGGAAGCCTCCTAACACCTTTCCTTAACTCCTTCAGGAAGCCTCCTAACACCTTTCCTTAACTCCTTTAGGAAGCCTCCTAACACCTTTCACTAACTCCTTTAGGAAGCCTCCTAACACCTTTCCTTAACTCCTTCAGGAAGCCTCCTAACACCTTTCCTTAACTCCTTTAGGAAGCCTCTCTCCAGACATTGTCCGCCGTGGGGAAGGGGTCACGTCTGTCTGTCTGTCTGTCTGTCTGTCTGTCTGTCTGTCTGTCTGTCTGTCTGTCTGTCTGTCTGTCTGTCTGTCTGTCTGTCTGTTGTTCTCTTTGAGAAGGTTTGAGACGTCTGTTCTGCTCGCCAGCGTGAGCATCATTGATGGATGTTCCGGGTCAGTTCAGCTCTGCCAGAGTATGTCAGAAACTCCTTTTAGAAGAGGATGAGAGGTTTTTCAATAAATCGATCATGTGCGATCCGTTCACAACACCCCCTCTGTGAACAAAATCCCCCTTCGGGGTCCACCCCTCATCGTTGTCAGATAATCTCAGCATAATGTACCCCGCATTCTTCCGATCACGCTGCCGCAGAATTTTCAACACACCTGACGCAAGATCCCGTCTCAGAGTGAGAGTCACTCTGCCCCTGCTTCACTGGAGTAAGGTAACGCTGCAGGAGAGCGCTGTATGTTTGGGCTTTTTCATTAGAACTCCGCCCCGACTCGCATTTTCTCATCCAACGCGTCCTCGGCCTGCTGCCGGATGGATGAGTCGGGTTGAGTCAAACTCTTCAACTGATGGGCTGAAACAAGAAACATCTTGTTTGCCGTCTTCAGAGACATTATTTTCTGATCAGGATCTTTCCGAGGAGCAGGACTGCCGCTGCGAGGAGGGTCCGGACGAACCCGCCTGACTGCTGCTCAGGGCCCGAGGTTCACCTTCTTATCAGCCAGTAGTTTGATCATTTGTTTCTGACGTCTCGGTTTTCTAAATTGAGGAGACGATAGCGGAATGTTCCCTTTGAGAATTTTAAAAGCAACTTTGCACAGAGCTTGTAGAAGATCAGGGGAGCAGTGGGTGGGTATGTCTTTACGTTTGTGAGGAGAGGAGCAGTACAGAGCTTTCAATAATATTTATCATGACATGATGACTTACTTTGCTTTCGGAAAGTGGACAGTCGTGCAAACTGCGCGATCCTTCAGGGTGAGCACCAGTACCACTCCACTACCCAGCATCCTTCAGGGTGAGCACCAGTACCACTCCACTACCCAGCATCCTTCAGGGTGAGCACCAGTACCACTCCACTACCCAGCATCCTTCAGGGTGAGCACCAGTACCACTACCCAGCATCCTTCAGGGTGAGCACCAGTACCACTCCACTACCCAGCATCCTTCAGTGTGAGCACCAGTACCACTCCACTTCCCAGCATCCTTCAGTGTGAGCACCAGTACCACTCCCCAGCGTCCTTCAGTGTGAGCACCAGTACCACTCCACTACCCAGCGTCCTTCAGGGTGAGCACCAGTACCACTCCACTACCCAGCGTCCTTCAGTGTGAGCACCAGTACCACTCCACTTCCCAGCATCCTTCAGGGTGAGCACCAGTACCACTCCACTTCCCAGCATCCTTCAGGGTGAGCACCAGTACCACTCCACTACCCAGCGTCCTTCAGTGTGAGCACCAGTACCACTCCACTTCCCAGCATCCTTCAGTGTGAGCACCAGTACCACTCCACTTCCCAGCATCCTTCAGGGTGAGCACCAGTACCACTCCACTCCCCAGCGTCCTTCAGTGTGAGCACCAGTACCACTCCACTACCCAGCGTCCTTCAGGGTGAGCACCAGTACCACTCCACTACCCAGCATCCTTCAGTGTGAGCACCAGTACCACTCCACTACCCTGTCCAGCGTGAGCCTGTAGGACTGATATGATGATATGATGTTCAGCCAGGTTAAAGCTCCAGGACTGACCTAACAGGACAAACATACCTGGATATCTCTCCGTTACCTGGGTAGATTTACTGAGATATCCTCCATATTGACAAGTGTGAACACAAAGCAGGTAATCAACTCGTTAATTCAAGCCAGGGTTTTGTCAGTCTTGCTCAGTGAGCCTTTACGTAAAATGGGGCGGAGCTTGCAGCATCTGACCAATCACAAACTATTATTAACCTCATTATTTCAGATGTAATCCTCTTGGAACTGAACAGACTTGGGAATGAGTCAAGAACAACAAAATCACCCTTCAAAGCTCAGTGACAAGCTTTTATTTTGTGACGTCAACAAGAGTGCACCTCTCCCTGAAAACTCCTCTCACAATCTGAACACCAATCAGGAGCTTCTAAAAATAGGCGGGTCATTTTCCAAGAGAGCTGATTGGTCAGGAGGCAGAGCTTTTGTACACACTGATCTTATCCCGAACATAACCTGCTCCAGAGCAGGTTGGAGGTTCAGAGTAAGTTGTCGGGGTGAATTACCAGGGTTCATTACCTCGATAAGGAAACACCCTGCTTCGTGGCAGAGGCCTCTGGAGGACCTGCTTAAAGAGCTGCGGTGTGTAAACCCTCTGAACACACACACCTCACCGTTTTACAGGTTGTGATGAAACAACAACGGTTTCAGAATCATACGCTCATGCAGCATGTTACGTTCTAGGATGAACCGATGTGTGTGTGCTCATGCACACACCTTTTGGAAATGTGTTGCTGACCACAAGCTGAAATCTCCTCTGGGATTTTTCTCTCGGAGTTTAATAAAAACAATTATTGATTTAGAGAATAGCTTTTTGTCAGAGATAAACATTATGATGACCCAGGGGGGAGGGGGAGAGAGAGAGAGAGAGAGCAAGAGAGAGCAAGAGAGAGCAAGAGAGAGAGACAGAGACAGAGAGAGAAAGAGAGAGAGAGAGAGAGATGCAAAACAAATATATTTAGACTTTTGAGAAGCTGCATTTATTTAATTCTTCAGAATCAAACAGAGAAAGCTCAATAGTTTCTATCCACACACATTTACAGTGAAGGCTGGTCGACTGAAGGAGGAACCACATGCACACTCCTCATGCTCTCTTTTCCCTCAGCGCACATTTCCAAACACCATCAGCAGAAATATGAAGGAAACTTTATAACCACATCACCCCTCCTGCAGCGTCCCGCCGGGAGCCAGGGCCCCAGCGAGGGGCCGGGAGCCAGGGCCCCAGCGAGGGGCCGGGAGCCAGGGCCCCAGCGTCCCGCCGGGAGCCAGGGCCCCAGCGAGGGGCCGGGAGCCAGGGCCCCAGCGAGGGGCCGGGAGCCAGGGCCCCAGCGAGGGGCCGGACTCCCTGGGATGGCTGACCGCTGAGGGAAAGGTGATGGCCATGCAGGATTTCTTCATTTTGATTGTTGAGAAGAAACGGAAATACAAAGAAATAAGTGGAGTTATTTGAATAACAAGGATTGTATTACAAGACATTTTTGAAAAAAATTAAATAAAAATAAAAGACATTTTTGATGACTGGTTTATTGTCAGCCGTCCTTCCACACTGCGAGACCAGACAGATGTGGACTCTTCTCTCAATCTGTGATGAAGCTTCAGAGCAGCACACTGCTCCTCACCTTCCACTGAGGACATCCAGCTCACGCAACCGAGCTCGATATGTTCAACAGTACCTCAAG
This sequence comes from Lipophrys pholis, assembly GCF_963383615.2. Lineage (NCBI taxonomy): Eukaryota > Metazoa > Chordata > Actinopteri > Blenniiformes > Blenniidae > Lipophrys > Lipophrys pholis. The sequence continues at coordinate 25,979,876 of NC_137643.1, forward strand.
GCTGCACGCTGCAGTAGGGCCTTACACTCTGGCCTCACAGCAGTGGATTGTGGGTTCAGGTCGAGGCGTTTACATGTTCTTTAGTTTCCTCCTGCAGTCCAAAAACACCTGCTTCTATCTCTGGTGTCCATGTGAACCTGACTTCACTCACTGTGAGCTGGATGATGCTTTAGAAGCTGAAGGGACACTCAAAATACTGCACTGTTCCCTTGAGAGTGTGTGTGTGTGTGTGTGTGTGTGTGTGTGTGTGTGTGTGTGTGTGTGTGTGTGTGTGTGTGTGTGTGTGTGTGTGTGTGTGTGTGTGTGTGTGTGTGTGTGTGTGTGTGTGTGTGTGTGTGTGTTGTAACACACCAAGAAACAGCTCTGCTTCTTTGATAGTGAAAAGTTGAAACGAGCTGCAGGAACACGGTGAGTGAGGAGTCTCTCCTCAGGTGTGATGGGGCAAAGGACAAGAGGACAGGAGGAGGAGGAGAGGAGGAGGACATGAGGAGAGGAGGAGGAGGAGAGGAGGAGGACATGAGGAGAGGAGGAGGAGAGGAGGAGGACATGAGGAGAGGAGAAGGAGGAGGACGGGGGACAGGAGGAGGAGAGGAGGAGGACATGAGGAGAGGAGGAGGACATGAGGAGAGGAGAAGGAGGAGGACGGGGACAGGAGGAGGAGAGGAGGAGGACATGAGGAGAGGAGGAGGAGGAGAGGAGGAGGACATGAGGAGAGGAGAAGGAGGAGGACGGGGACAGGAGGAGGAGAGGAGGAGGACATGAGGAGAGGAGAAGGAGGAGGACGGGGGACAGGAGGAGGAGAGGAGGAGGACATGAGGAGAGGAGAAGGAGGAGGACGGGGACAGGAGGAGGAGGACATGAGGAGAGGAGAAGGAGGAGGACGGGGGACAGGAGGAGGACATGAGGAGAGGAGAAGGAGGAGAACGGGGGACAGGAGGAGGTCAGGGGACAGGAGGAGGACATGAGGAGAAGGAGGAGGACGGGGGACAGGAGGTGGTCAGGGGACAGGAGGAGGACATGAGGAGAGGAGAAGGAGGAGGACGGGGACAGGAGGAGGAGAGACAGTTTAATGGAGGGAGTAGTGGGAGCCTGGTTCTGCAGGCGGTCCTCAGTTCCTGCTCTGTCGCAGCGAGGACAGCAGGAGGGGCAGCAGGTTGAGGGCTGGTCGGTGCTCCTGCAGCCCCAGAGCCACCAGAGCCCCCGCCAGGAGGGAGGTGACCTGGGGGAGGACGGGGGGCGGAGCCGGCATCACCTGGACACAGAGAAGGAGCAGAGCCTTTACTTTCAGACACAGACACAGACACAGACACACACACACACACACACACACACACACACACACACACACACACAGATTATCGATCAGAGGAAACACAAGAGTGTGAAAAACGGATCCAACACAACTGGATTCAAGAGGAAAGGAAGAACTTTAAACTGTGGAAAACAATGAGTGCTTAAATCGTCAACGTCCTTTGAGTTTTTTCTCCGATTGATTTCCATCCATCCATCCATCCATCCATCCATCCATCCGTCCATCCATCCGTCCATCCATCCATCTCATCCCACTTCCCCGTTCCCGAGTCACGGGGGTGTCAGTCTGAGCACCGTCACCCAGATCACATTGACCCATTAAGAACCTTCCTGCAGGTGGAGAGCTCACAGGAAGGTGGAGAGCCCACAGGAAGGTGGAGAGCCCACAGGAAGGTGGAGAGCTCACAGGAAGGTGGAGAGCTCACAGGAAGGTAGAGAGCCCACAGGAAGGTGGAGAGCCCACAGGAAGGTGGAGAGCCCACAGGAAGGTGGAGAGCCCACAGGAAGGTGGAGAGCCCACAGGAAGGTGGAGAGCTCACAGGAAGGTGGCGCCCGGCGTGGGACATGAACCCTCTACCTTGAGACTGAGAGTCTGATGCTCTACCTACTGAGCTGGACGGGGGACATGAACCCTCTACCTAGAGACGGAGAGTCTCATGCTCTACCTACTGAGCTGGACGGGGGACATGAACCCTCTACCTAGAGACGGAGAGTCTCATGCTCTACCTACTGAGCTGGACGGGGGACATGAACCCTCTACCTAGAGACGGAGAGTCTCATGCTCTACCTACTGAGCTGGACGGGGGACATGAACCCTCTACCTAGAGACGGAGAGTCTCATGCTCTACCTACTGAGCTGGACGGGGGACATGAACCCTCTACCTAGAGACGGAGAGTCTCATGCTCTACCTACTGAGCTGGACGGGGGACATGAACCCTCTACCTAGAGACGGAGAGTCTCATGCTCTACCTACTGAGCTGGACGGGGGACATGAACCCTCTACCTAGAGACGGAGAGTTTCATGCTCTACCTACTGAGCTGGACGGGGGACATGAACCCTCTACCTTGAGACTGAGAGTCTCATGCTCTACCTACTGAGCTGGACGGGGGACATGAACCCTCTACCTAGAGACGGAGAGTTTCATGCTCTACCTGCTGAGCTGGACGGGGGACATGAACCCTCTACCTTGAGACTGAGAGTCTCATGCTCTACCTACTGAGCTGGACGGGGGACATGAACCCTCTACCTAGAGACGGAGAGTCTGATGCTCTTCCTACTGAGCCAGCCGGGGGCTCCGATTGATTTCTTTCTTCCTTGCTAATTGTTGTAACACATGTAATAAGCACACATTTATAATTTTCCTTCTGACTGCATAAAGCCTAGTAATAACTGGCTGACCGGTCTGTGACGTCCAGATGAAATACTACAGCTTTGTGTTTAGATACAAGTATCCTTTTTTTTTTTTTGAAACTTTATCTAATTATTAGATAAACATGGTTACAGGACAACAGACACATTGCCATTAAAACAACAGTTTAAGAATAGAAACGACACTTTTCTGTTAAGCAGTTGAAGAGTTTGCAGGTCTGGGAGTGAAGAGGTTAAAGGTCACAGGCAATCTGGTTCCAGTGTCATCTCTATTTGATCTCAGTGTTCACACACAGCCGAATTCAACTTTAGGTTTACAGAGGGTTAATCAAGAGATCAACACAGAATAAAGGAGCTTTACATTTGGTGATTCGTATTCCTGTTGGAAATATGACAACAAAGAAACAATATTAACATTTCGAACAATAAGAATTTGAAAACGATGTTAAGTAAAGAAAAGAACATTGGACATGAACACAACAGAGGGGTTAGGACGGCAGGAGACAGCGGACGTGTCAAAGTCAGTGATGGTGGGGTAGGCTAGTGACAGGCGTGTCTTACAGAACTTAATTCTATACAATATCTTAAAATGAATAAGTGGAAGACGAGCACAAGTTGGGCCAGTCTTGATTTTAGAAGGGGGGACATTCAGGTGTTTGCACTAATATGTTCCTTTAAAAAGGTAAGTTTTGATTTGAGATTTAAACTGGTCCAGGGAATGAATGTTTCTCATGCTGGGTTGGGGGGCTGAGCGGCTGAAGGGCGGAGGGACAGTGAGGCTGGAGGGGAGGCAGCTCAGTGTGTGGCTGTGGAGGAGGTCAGTGAGGTCTGGGGGAGCGAGGCTATGGAGGGCCCTCTATGTCAGGAGAAGGCGTTCTTGGACAGGAAGCCAGTGGAGTTTAAGCAGAGCTGGGGTTATGTGATGGGTGGAGGGAGTTTGGGTGATGAAGTGGCTGGCAGTGTTTTGGACCAGCTGGAGTTTCTGAAGGGACTTGAGAGGGAGACCAGACAGAAGGGACTTGAGAGGGAGACCAGACAGAAGGGACTTGAGAGGGAGACCAGACAGAAGAGAGTTGAGAGGGAGACCAGACAGAAGTGACTTGAGAGGGAGACCAGACAGAAGGGACTTGAGAGGGAGACCAGACAGAAGAGAGTTGAGAGGGAGACCAGACAGAAGGGACTTGAGAGGGAGACCAGACAGAAGAGAGTTGAGAGGGAGACCAGACAGAAGGGACTTGAGAGGGAGACCAGACAGAAGGGAGTTGAGAGGGAGACCAGACAGAAGGGAGTTGAGAGGGAGACCAGACAGAAGGGAGTTGAGAGGGAGACCAGACAGAAGAGAGTTGAGAGGGAGACCAGACAGAAGGGACTTGAGAGGGAGACCAGACAGAAGGGAGTTGAGAGGGAGACCAGACAGAAGGGACTTGAGAGGGAGACCAGACAGAAGGGAGTTGAGAGGGAGACCAGACAGAAGGGAGTTGAGAGGGAGACCAGACAGAAGGGAGTTGAGAGGGAGACCAGACAGAAGGGAGTTGAGAGGGAGACCAGACAGAAGGGACTTGAGAGGGAGACCAGACAGAAGGGAGTTGAGAGGGAGACCAGACAGAAGGGACTTGAGAGGGAGACCAGACAGAAGGGAGTTGAGAGGGAGACCAGACAGAAGGGAGTTGAGAGAGAGACCAGACAGAAGGGAGTTGAGAGGGAGACCAGACAGAAGGGACTTGAGAGGGAGACCAGACAGAAGGGAGTTGAGAGGGAGACCAGACAGAAGGGAGTTGAGAGGGAGACCAGACAGAAGGGACTTGAGAGGGAGACCAGACAGAAGGGAGTTGAGAGGGAGACCAGACAGAAGGGAGTTGCAGTAGGAGGTGACCAGGGCGTGGACTGGTGTGGCGGTGCTGCTGGGCGAGAGGCGGTTGATATTACCTGGTAACATTATGTAGTAATATCAAGCGCCTGTTAGGTAGTAGGTGACTAGAATGACTTTCATCTCAGGGGTCAGAAGAGAGAACATCTGGAAACAAAGATGTGGTGTCGAATTTGTCAAAACCGTTTCCTCGGAAACTTTAATTTTATCTGTTGATTCGTGTTCAGTTACATGTTTTGTCTCCCAAAAACACATTGGAGTCTATTGGGAGGAAGTCTGGCACTTACTGAGAACAAAAGCATGTTTCGAGAGAACCATTTATATTACAGACGACAGTGGCTTCTTAACATTAGTACAAGGCCCGTAGCTACATTTTGATGAATAATATGATAAGGTTGAGGGAGAAATGTGGCCTCGGCGATGAGAGAGACATTATTTTAGTGTTTAACTGGACGCCTTCTCCCACTCTAATGAAAACCGTCTCCACTCTCGCTGTCCTCACTCGCTTCTGTTAGACGTCAAACATGGCTGAAAACTTTATCACACTTAAAGGCTCACAGTTTAAAATTGTTGGAAGGTAGGAAAATGATGTTTTCATCTGAAGAGAAGACAAGAGTGGCAACGTTTTAAAAGTTAAATGAAGTCTCTAGTTGAAAGTATGCTGATGTCACTTGGCATTGAAAAGTGAGAATTCTTTTTGTTTTTCACTCGATTCCTTTTCGCTCTGAACGAGAAATGTTTTGCAGTTCTTCCCGATGTTTTGGGGAACAGTTAGCTGAATTGTTAACAAAAGTCACACTATTCACGAATTTACCTCACGTTTTGATGTGCCTTGTGTGTACAAGGTGCGGGACTAGAAGAAAGAAAATGAAAACGCAGTCCTAGGAATTGTAATACTTGAGCCTTGCCACAGGCGGGCACAAGAAAAAAAAAAGCAAGTTCGTATATATCATTTTTTAACAAAGGAGAAAGTATCAGAAATGAATGAGCTTGGTTATAAAGATAGCCAGCATCCCGTTACAGAGTGAAGTCGGGCATTGCAGCTTCCACACCAGAGGAGTGACTCGGGGAATCCGCAGTGTGAAGCAATGAGTCCTGAACTGTATGTGCTTCATTTTCTATAAATAATCTTTAATCAAAGAGCAAATCTCTTTCTAGTGTCTATAAACAGCAGGGGGAGAACGGCCGCGAGGAGTCGGGTTTAGCAGCAGTTTCACCAATTACTGATAAACAACATAAAATCAAACATCAGTGTCGTTCGTGGCTTTAGGGTTAGGGTTGATCAGCAGACCAGCTGGGTCCTTGGCTAAAGTCACTTCTGGTTGGTTGTTATGAAGGAGATAACGAGCAACTATTAACTCTGCCATATCTCTTATCATTTACAGTTTGAAAGGAGGAGTTCAGCTGAAAACCCTCAGGTCAGTTTCAATATTCTCCATTGTAGTTATTTTTAAATTCACACAAAAAGAAATGTGTCCAGGTTTGTTGATGGTTTAATGAATGTATAGATATGCTCTTATTTATTAATGAGTGAAAATGTAAGAGCTTAACAAAGCACAGTTCATTTGACAAGTCTTTTTGAGGCACAACACTAAAATGCTTTGAAAGACGGATTGATGAGTTGAGTGGAAATCTACCTGAGGTTGATTTAGTTTCACTAAACTCAGACTGTCATTTCCAGTAAACCAACTCCAAAATACTTTCATTTTCTAAAAGGGACTGATGAAGCTTCTGCTTGTATTTGTTTACAAGTGTAGGGCTTTCTTACCTCATAATAATCACTAGGTACCATGTACATAGTGCAGTCCACCCACGGGTACCGTTTATGTTCCGTTTTGGTAGTTTGGCTATCGATAATGATTAATAATTATAAAAGATAGTTATTGAAAATATAATCTGATCTGTATCAGACACCTCGGGAGCTCCACCTGTGTAACAGGAAATGATAGTCAATTCAGTTATTATCAGTCTCATAAGATATACTGAACAGTTAATTAGGAATTTGAATTAATAGTTAAATGAATTACAATTAACCAGAATTAACAGTAAAGCTTGAAGGATTCTGGAGTTCTTGACACAGAAGAGTCGACATTTCATTCACCTTTGTGCTCATTAATAAAACAGCAAGTATGATTCCAAAACTCAACTCACAGAACCCAGTGACTGTAATAGAATCTAATATCATCAATATAACTCAGTGACTGTAATAGAAGCAGCACATCTTCATACAGGTAAACATCTATACAGAGCATCAGGATGAACCCAGGTGGTTGGTACCACTTCCTCCACGTCTCTGAAGAAGGAGTTTGGTTGTTGTCCAGGCTGAGAGAAGCTGCTGGTTCTGGAGCTGGTAGCTCCTCCTGCTACCTGTGGTTGGCTGAGTTCAGCAGGAGGAGAAGAACAAGGTGATGGTTCTGGAGCTGGTAGCTCCTCCTGCTACCTGTGGTTGGCTGAGTTCAGCAGGAGGAGAAGACCAAGCTGGTGATTCAGGAGAGTCTCTCTTTGCAGCGTCCTGGTCCAGACCGGTCCACACTGGAGGATCTGGTCGCTCGCTCTGCGGTGCTTTTCCCGCTTGTTGAGGAAAAGCACAAAGAGGTTCTGTGAGGTGTCGTTTCCTGGTCTCGTCCTGGAGGAACCGGTTGGTCTTCCCTGGTTTATGGGAGATCAGACTCTGGGTGCTGGTCTCTGGTGTCTGGATCCGAGGGAAGGTCTGACCCTGGTGGTTGGTCAGAAGAGGAGTTGAAGAGTTGAGGAGTCGAGGTCTGTGGTTGCAGACCTCTGGGGTCTGCTGCTTCCAGCAACCCTCCTCCTCCGTTGAAGAGGAGGAGCAAAGCTCTTTGAGAGAATCCCTCCAAAAGGCTTTTGGTGAGGTGGGGGATTCCGAGATGTTGAATCCTGGGAGCCTCCACCAATCGGTGACGGGCTGAGTTCACGGGGGAAGTCAGAGTCCTCTGAGCAGAAGTGGGGGGGGGGTTCATGCATGGGGCTGCAGTGGCAACAGGACCCCCTGTGGTGAGATGCTCAGGGACAAATGAAGATTGTTTTTCATTAGAAATGAACCGACTGTCTGTGGTCTTGTGAGATCCCAACACAAGTATGTTCATAAAAAGGTCATCTTAATAAGTGCTCTTAGTCGTTTCAAAGTACACTCATTTTCACCACTAGGGGGCTCTCTCAATCTGAAAAAGGCAAGATTGGCAAGGATTCCAGAGCTTGTCTTGAATCAAGGACTCTATTCAATTAATGAAGTTGTATGTTTACACCTTTTAAGGAAAGTTCATCAAGAAAAGTGAAACGACAGTTTCCCATTTAGAATTTTCACCTTATATAGAGCAGTTTTTATTGTATGGCGTCTCAATTTAAAAGAACTGATGAGCGACTGAGCAGTCCTTGATGTAATGTCTGCCGTTTCCAAGTCTGAACTTCAGAGAACACTTCCTGTTAAAACCATCCAATTGTTGAACAAAAGGTTGAATGACCTGTTTGTAACTCATCGTTAGTTACTTAATGTAACTATGAAGCTAGAACGTTCCAGTTTAAGATGGAGAGCTCAGAAAAATGTGTCCTCAGGACCCGGCACAATAAAACGCAAGCAATAAGAATTAGGGCTGGGCGATATATCGATTATACTCAATAATATATCGTGGCTTTTTCTCTGCGTAATATACAAAATGACTCGATCGTGAATATTAGAAATAATATACACTGCAGCTTTTGGCCGCAGGAATTAAAATGCCGACCACCAACATTTTGCAGAGAAAGCTCCTCCTGCATTGTTTATTCAAGTGGGAGAAGAAAAGAAAGAAATGAGTTTCATCATTGTTCTGTTTAATAAATACGGTTTTGTTGTGATTTCCCCTCTTACTGCATCCAACTTATATATATGGCCAAAATACTGTATTTGGTCATATTGCAATACATAACAGTTTTTCCAATACCGTGCAGCCCCAGCGCTGGTGTTTTAATGAGATGATTATTTTCTAGATTGTTTAATATTTGAATGAATTACTTGTTACTTTGTAACTGTTGTAATTTGGTTTGTTAACGCACTGTATTTAGTTACTCTACCAGAACCCACACCAGACAGTTTTAGTTGTTGAAGTAATTCTCTAAAACATTGTCAAAACCTTTCTGAACGAAATTCATCACACTCATACAAACACAGATTTCCAGCATTTAAATTTCGCGGCACATACCCGGGTTTGTTGACACCATGCAGTCACGGAAACCCCCGAAGATTCCCGAAGCATTGTGTCACAAGATCCCGTTTGTACACGGGATCTCACAAGATCTCGATTCACACTGGAAGAACGATCAACGATGAGTTTCACAACATTTCAGACGGTTTTCGTGGCTTGAAAACTCTTTCTTTGAGAAGGTCTGGCTTTTTGTCAAATGTTGATATTTCCCCTTGAGCTGCTACAACGCCATCTTTAATATCCCAGAAACCCATGCGGCAGGTTTCTGAAGAGGACGTCAGTTAGTGAAACATAAACACAGTTTGATGCTACAACTCCAGTTTGTTTGTAAAGAATTTGACTTGTGTGTGATGGATTCAGGCAACTGCAGGTATGAGTTACCACTAATTTCCACTAATTTCCACTGATTTCCACTGATTTCCACTAATTTCCAACTCGATGGTCTTGTTTCGGTGTGTCAGTTCATTCTCAGTGCAGAATAATACGTTTTATGGGAAGTATATTTTAAAGATTTCTTTCTGGTGGAGTAACTTTCAGTTAACACTCAGAATATTGGCTGAAATTGAAGAACGATGAAGATCCTACCTAAGAAATTTACCACCAGCCGCCACCGACTTTAAAGTATAAAAGTACAAACTGCTCACACAAACAATAGAAATGCCTTGGTGATAGTACTTGAAGCTCGTGGCAGGAACATTCAGAGTTGCGTCCCATCGACCACGGGAGCTTTCCATTGTGACAGAAACACAGTGAGAGATCGTTTCTGAACAGTTGATAGTGGAGTGCTCTTCACCACGGACAGCAGTGTCATTGTGCTGGAAGGTCTGGTCCTCTATTTTACACCAGCAGTGTTTCTGAATTGTTTGTTTTTAGTCATATTTTTTAATGTTTGATCTTCTGACTCCTGTCCGGGTGTCTCCAGGTTTGAGGTTGAAATGGAAACTGATCTGTTGTCAGTAGGACTCATCTGACTGAACATGTAGACATCCAGAGTGACTGTACAGGGGAAACGTCACTGATCTCTGCTCAGTGTATTTTGTGCAGAATGACATTGTGATGGTAAAAATATTGCTGCATCACAATGAGATGCATCTGATGTCTTTCCAGTACAGCAGCAGAATGCATTACATCCACAGTTGTAAACCTGATGTCTGCTCACCTTCTCCACTCTGTGACAGTGGATCAGTCCATCCTGTCCCACGTAGAAAGTGGAAAACGCATCATAGGACCTGAAAGAGACACGCTTAAATCAGTGTGACCAGGGACAGATCAGGTCATTCTAAAGCCCCGTTATCCCAGTCCATGTGTCCACGTGAAAGTGATTTAGTGACAAACTTTAAAAGAGACTCAGCAGTATTGATTATTACAGATTCTGAATGATTTAGAGCTCAGACTGGGGGAGGGTCGAAGTCTTGAGCAGGTGGACTTCTGGACCCTGAGTGTCACCTGTACAGATGGGACTTGTCTTTGCGGTAGAAGCGCAGCAGCAGAGAGTGGAAGGGGAGGCCTTTGATCCTCCAGCGAGCCCTGACCGTCCCGTCCTCCGAGTGCTTCGTGAGCTTCAGCACATCCAGGCGCGCTTCAGCGTAGTAACAGAGACAGAGGAGGCGCCACAGGGACAGAGTGAGCTGGTACAGCAGGCGTCCGCTGCACACACACACACACACACACACACACACACACACACACACACACGCACACACACACACGCACACACACACGCGCACACACACACGCGCACACACACACGCGCACACACACACGCGCGCACACACACGCACACACCCACACCCACACACACACACACACACGCACACACACACACACACACACGCACACACACAGTCAGTGCCGGGCCACAGAGAGTCAGTGTGGATGTGCAGCAGCAGACTCACCGGGTGCGGACGTCAATGAGCCCGTTGATGAACTCCACGTCGTTAGAGTACATGCTGAAGTCGTGATTAGACATGAAGAAACCTGGAAGCTGCAACACAAAAAACCGGATCACTGTTCTGCTCCTGATATCTGCAGAACAGCTGTGAACACCTAAAGTCACAGCTTATAGCAGTTAACTCCACTGTTAACCAAGTTTAGAAAGTAAAGAGGCTTTCCTGTTTATAATGAAATACCAAGTACCTCACAACAATCACCAGCAGTACAAGTGGAACAAATACATCCCAGACTGGGGGTGTCAACCGTCAACCTTGCTGAGGAAACCGGATTACCCGGAGGATACCCACGCATACACAGGGAGAACATGCAAAATCCACACAGAAAGACCCCGGGCTGGATTTGAACCCGAGACCTTCTTACTGTGAGGCAGCAGCAAGGCATCTTTTTCCTCACCAAACTTTCTTTGTGCTGCTTGGTTCGCGTTTTCAGCAGGATATTTTACTACCTGCAGTTTGTAAACTGCAGAATAGGATTATCTTTTGAAGACATCTTGTTTGTTTTCAGCCTTCCTCACTTGTTTTCGGTCGTTTCACTTTTTAAAGTGGTGCAGGATCGGCATGTAGTCGTCACGAGCCTAGAGCGCCCTCTCATGGCTGAAGACGGTAATGTTCACAAGGTAATTCACGTCAGTCTACCATCAGTAAGAGGAAAAACCTAATTGCATCTGACTAAAAGTCACAGGAAAAAAAAAGTGTGACTTTTTGTCTGGAAAATGTGGTATATCCATTCAGCCATCTTCTTTCCCGCTTAGTCCGTTTGGGGTCACGGTGGCAGTATAGAGAGCAGAGACGTGCGGGGGGGCAAATTCCTCCAGCTCTTCTGGGGCGACGACGAGTCGCTCCCAGGCCAAGCCGGCGATATAATCTCTCCAGCGAGTCCTGGGCCAACCTCGGGGCCTCCTCCCAGTCTGCTCGGCAAACCTCTAAAGCAGTGCTTCTCAATTATTTTCTGTTACCGCCCCCCCGCCCCAAGAAAGAAGAAAATATTTGGCACTCCCCCCCCGTACATGTAATAGGATTTGTCAATGTGTACAAAGATATTTGTAATTGAAAAGTCTGTTTTCAGCTTCAAATCCTGAACATACAGACAACTCACCAGTTACTAGTTGAGCAGTTTCACAATTGGCTGTTTTTGGGGTTTTTTACATGTGACTTTTGCTGCACTTCTGCCATCTGAAGGATTCGAAGTTGTAAAGCCTGGGTTTTGCTGCCCTGAGCTCAGACTCTCAGACACCTTCATTCTGGCAGTCCACCAATCTGAGATGATTCCGGTGAGAGTCACAGTATGCATACATTCATGGCAACTTACATTGAAAGCAAAGCATTTGGGTATTAAATCAACTTAATCAGCTATGAGGCCACAGTATTCCTATAATTGTAGCAAAGTAATAGAAATGAAAATTCAGTGGGCTGCTGTAATAACAAGGGACAAGCTTACCCAAAGACCAGATTGTTACCACTGCATTAGGGCTGGAGTAATCATTTGTGAATGTGGTATTTTTAAGAGGATGTGTTATTTATCACTCACACAGTGACATATATTATCACTGGTATTGTATCAAACGGTTTATTTTAAAATATGTGCTGATTGTTTCTCGAGGTTAAACTTGTCTACACCCTGTCCCGCGATGTGGCATATGCTCAAAATCGCTGACGCATAGCGCCACCTGCCCTGTACCACCTGCCTGCACCTACTGAGGTACAGGGCAGCAGAAAATTATCCGATCCGTGAGTCTGATCCGAGGAACGATCTGAACTGTGAGTTTTCTGATCCGTTGCACCCCTAGTCTATATAACTCTGAGTTCTATAGGTCTATGGCCCCGCTCATCCTGCTGCTAGCGTCAGTAGCTTCTGCAGCTCGACCGGAGCTTGTAGTCCTTGGTTGTTGTGGTTCTTTGATGACATCGCGGACCACGGTGGGGGAGAGAGGGGGGGCAATTACGTCATCTTTTTTCCACAGATGATCGTCTTTGCCGTCCACACCTCACAGCGTACATTCTAGTACAGGGGGGAAAACATGTTCCCCACTATTTGAGAAGGACTGCTCTAAAGGGAGGCATCCAGGGGGCATCCTAATCAGACCCCCAAACCACCTCAACTGGCTCCTCTCATTGTGGAGGAGCAGCAGCTCGACTTTGAGGCCCTGTTTACCCAACAACGTTTCACGTGACAACACCTAATCCATTTACACTGCAGCAGACACACTGACAACGAGGATGTAGTTAGTCTGCCGGGCCACTGGAGGGCGCTGTTGCTTGATTTTGTAATGAAACTACACAGACGTGTGCAGAGAACAAAACACTATAAAGGTGAAGAAAATGGAAAAAACCCACATCCGTATGGACTGATGATGAATCGGATGCGATCAGGGGAAAGTCTCAACTATTAAACTACTGATCTGGAGGATAAAACTAGAATACGACCGCGAGTCAAACCACTACAGGTCGGCCATGTTTGTTTACAACTGGATGAGCAGGAGGGAGGGGGAGATGAGCAGTAACAGGCTCCAAAGCTTCCGGCAGTCTCTGCAGGGCCGAATAGCGACCGTGAAAGAATCTTTCCACCTTGGGAGCCGAGATAAAAACTTCACAGATACACTGGTGTCGTGTAAATGGACTCCCTAAAAGTGAAGAAAGTTATGCGGATACACTCGTATTCATTGTCGTGTAAACGGGGCCTGAATCTCTCCTGGTGGGAGTTAACCCCAAAGCTGAGGACAGCGTCGCCTCACAGTAGAAGTTGGTCTCCCTTGCGTCTTCCGACCACGGTCTTGAGACGGGAGCAGGAAGGGTTAACACTTTGTCATAAACTGAGAACAAACATTTTACAAAAGTGCATTCAATTAAACTTTGTCAGCAACCGCAGGGTTTCCTCTACATTCATTTAGGAGTGGCGGGCCGCCGGGGTGAGTGCAGACCAGACTCGGTGGAACAGACCGAACACAGGCTTAAAGCCAGTTTAGGTAGCGGCAGCTCCATTTCAGTCCATTGCTGCAAGCAGCCTCAAACTGTCATTTCCACGGTTCATTTTCCAAAAAGACGACCGACAAAATAGCGCTGTGTGCTCCTCACTGGCTGCCCAGGCCTTGCCGTTAAGTGCCGTAAACCGCTCGCTGCCGTAAAGTGGTATCGGGTCTCGTGGTATCGGTGGCAGTTTTATGAGTAAATGTACGAGTACTCATGTCTGATATCGAACCGATACTGGTATCGGTGCATCACTACTCGAAACAAAATCCCGATTTTTTTAATTGAAAACTCAATTTTTGATTTAGATTGAAATTTTCATTGAATGAAAAACTAAAGTGAGAAATATTAACCTTTTGCTAAATAAAGCTTGAAAAAAATATATCCCTGAGGCAACACAAGATTGTTTCGGTCACTAATTACATTTGAAAAGTTGCACTTAAACGTTTTTGGGAAAGAAACCCAAGTTTGTTTGTGTTTCAAGCAAGTATTTTTAACAGTTTGTAAAGGGACCGTGTCCTTAGTGACGTGGAATGCCACTTTTCATCAGGGACAGCAGGTGAAAATGAAGCCGGCAGTGTTTCCTGCTTCGGAGTTAATGGTGTTTTAGCCGAGGCGTCCACTCTGGTGCGTGTTATCTTTTTTAATGTGCTGAAACAACTTTGTCGTACTAGTAGTTTAGTAGTAGTTTTCAGTGGGAAGCGGTTTGCTCTTTGTCCGTACCAGCGAATCTGTACCATCTCCACACCACTGACCTGAGACAAAATCCTCTTTACATTGTTAATCACATTCACCCATTCACACACACATTCACACACCAATGGAGGCTGTGGCCATGCAAGGCGCTGTCACTCTTTCAATTACCGTTAAATATGGATTAATCACAAGCCTTACTTTAGGCATACGTCCTCACCAGAAGATTAGACAACATTCTTCTTCATAGCGGGGCAGATAATGGAAAAAAAATCATGCATTTGGTGATACAAGCATCAAACTTAGCACAGTTGTTCTTTGGCGCATGGTCTTAAATTCTATCCGATTGCCACGCACAACTCCAAGATGGCCGCCATTTTCAAGATGGCCGCCAAAATGAGCCCCCAGAATGGACTTTTCTCATAGAAAGACTTGTATTTGCTCAATTTGACTCACTATTACATTTACAATTACACAAATACTGGTCATAAAATGTCTGATTTCCATCATGATGACCTTGCAGCTTAAATAGGCACTTGAGAATTCAAGAAAAAAAAAAATGAAACTAAAAGACAAATATACAGGAAACGAACATATTTTAATAACATAAACAATACGAATGGACGAAGACTGGAGGAGATTTGAGATAATGTTTGTGTCACAATCAAACTATGCATTGCAAATATACATCAGTGTAGCTGCTCACTGATGGCAAGTCCACATAACTATGCATATTAAGGACAACACATGCTTTGAGTAACTTGGAACAGAAATTGTGTCGGAGTAAAAATTCTTGCATTATAAACACAGTAACAATTATTATTGCTTCTCACAAATGCAACTGCAGACAACAGTGCATGTAAGTCCATGGCCGTAGCATTTACATCTGCCTTTGCATTCTCTCTTGTAGCCTCACATGGTCAACTGCTGGCAACATGCTGCTATTGGTGGGAGTGTCGTCCACTTAACCTTCCAAGTGTCTAGTCCGCACCCAATTTGCAGGGTTGTCAGTTTCTGGCTCCTGAACAGTTTCCTGCTCCCAGATTATTCCTGCCTGGTCGGCAGCAGGCATTTCATGTTCCCTCAAGGCAGCACGTGATGGTGGAATGGCATCATTGGGCCTTTGCTTGCGAGCAAACAGCTCCAATCTTGCTTCGTTAACACTTGTGGCTGAACGGCTCCTGTCATACAGCACGATCACCAAATGCTCCAGGCTCTGGATGTCAGTATCAGTCACTTTGCTTGGTGTCTGACTGAGTGCCACAAAGGTTTTTGTCACTTCATCACACACGTCCCAGGTGAGCCATGCAGATTTCTTGCCTTTTCCTCGAAAGGCAGAAACAACATCACATCCAGAGAATGCATGGAAGTAGAGAATCCCTGGGGACTTCTGTGGACCAATTGCCAAAACTATATCATGAACAGGAATCCATCTGGTGGTAGGTCCTTGTCTGAAGAATACCCACATCTTTTGAAGACCAAGGACCAAAAGTGATGGTACGACAGACACTGCTATTACAAGTACATCAGAGTCATTGGCCTTGATGACAAGGCTTCCATTGAGAGCCGCATCTCAGGCATGCAATAAGAGTCTTGTATAAGCTTCTTCATGGCTGCATGGGGAGATGTCATCAAGGAACTTGCTGCTGGAGTTGGTGATAGCATGAGGCCCATTTGTTGCAATCAACTCTGATTGCCTCAGGTCTGCAGATCTTGTCAGAAATGAGTTCAAACAACTCTGTCTTGTTGTTGTCTGAGAAACCCTTTCTAGTTGGATGCTGTTTTGCTTGTTGCCAGAACCCGTCTTCTGATGCCTGATCCCATCAAATGGATGACGAGCCATCGGGATAGTTAATGTTGTTGTTGATATGATGTGATGCTCAAAACTATACATAGGTCAATTACAGTGCATTTCAGGTGCCAAAACTGAAATAAGCAAACCTTAAAGCATATGAAATGACACCAATATCTTGACGATTGTTGATCTACATCCAAAAGAATCGCCAGAATTACATTTCTACTCATCCCGATGGCGGTCATCTTGAGAAATGGTGGCCATCTTGGATTTTCAAGTGGCAAATCGGATAGAATCCATGCCTCAAAGAACAACTGTGCCAAATTTGATTCTTGTACCACCATTTGCACGATTTGGCTATGTATGTGATGTTATCCGCTCCACTATCAGCTTATACGCAACAACCAAACCAAATTTATTTTACAAAGACAGACTCTTGACGATATCACTCGATCATTACACATTTTACATAGTATCCAACAGAATGATCTTGAAGCTTGTTTAGTTAGTCTAGACACTGAGAAGGTTTTTGACTCAGTAAGTTGGTCTTTTCTATACAAAGTTTTAAAAAGATTTGGCTTGAACAATATTTTTAATTTGAGGGATTCGTACATTATACAGTAAACCATCGGCCCGGATAAAAATAAATGGATACTTCTCAGATACTATAATACTGGAACGTGATTGAAGACAGGGACACCCGATTCTCAATTCTCAGTAAGCTAAGGAAAGGAGGCTCAATGCTTCCTTTAGAACCTCCTTTAGCCTAGGAACCACTGATGCTTCCTTTAGAACCTCCTTTAGCCTAGGAACCACTGATGCTTCCTTTAGAACCTCCTTTAGCCTAGGAACCACTGATGCTTCCTTTAGAACCTCCTTTAGCCTAGGAACCACTGATGCTTCCTTTAGAACCTCCTTTAGCCTAGGAACCACTGATGCTTCCTTTAGAACCTCCTTTAGCCTAGGAACCACTGATGCTTCCTTTAGAACCTCCTTTAGCCTAGGAACCACTGATGCTTCCTTTAGAACCTCCTTTAGGTCTAGGAACCACTGATGCTTCCTTTAGAACCTTCTTTAGGTCTAGGAACCACTGATGCTTCCTTTAGAACCTCCTTTAGCCTAGGAACCACTGATGCTTCCTTTAGAACCTCCTTTAGCCTAGGAACTACTGATGGATCCTTTAGAACCTCCTTTAGCCTAGGAACCACTGATGCTTCCTTTAGAACCACCTTTAGCCTAGGAACCACTGATGCTTCCTTTAGCACCTCCTTTAGCCTAGGAACCACTGATGCTTCCTTTACCAAAGGAGACCAGCTCATGTTCCCCCACAATTCCTTGCGGCGACAACATTTAAAGGAACCCGCTCATCGGAGCGTTCAGGGAAACTCAGGATGACTGAAAAAGGAGCAGATCATGTAAGTTACCAAAGCAATAATCTGCCTAGAACAACTTGAAATCATCTAGAACCTAGATCCCAACTAGGATGTTCTGGATGTTGTAGAACCAACACAGTAAAGTCCAGTTTTAGAGCAGCCTGTTCTCACTCTGATTGGTTCTTTATTCACCTGGCAGCCGTTTCCCTTTAGTTCCTCTTTTTCTTTGATTGACATTGAAACCTGAGATATTTGAGACGATACCAGAGGTTAGAACCTCAGAGGAACGTGGTGCAAATGTGCTTTTTGTAGTCCATTTTGGAAATGGGTCGTTTTTCACCACAGCAGACGTCACTAACCTTCACCACCGGTGGATTATTATGACGTTACCAGTGGCGTTTCTTGCTGTAAATACTTGGTGGGGCAAGATTTTATTTAGGTCGAGTGACACTATTGAATTCCAAAGTAAAGTGTGTGAACAACCTTTAAGCCACAACATTATAACCACCATATAGGAGTTGATCCCGTAAAAATGTTGAGCCATGGAAATAGCGGACCAAAAAAAAGAAATTCAATTAAAATAAAAGAATATCAATGATGGGGTTAGAACCAGGTCATAATGGTTCACAGACGCAGCTCAACCACTCAACCACCAGTAAAGCTCCAAATTAATGAGATTCTTCACACAGTTGACAACTACTTACTTTAATTGTCTCTGCTAAAGTAAGCATTTTAAACTCGTATTCGTAAATAATCTAATTAATTAATTTTGATACTTAACTGTTTGTTAGCTTTAGCTGCTAACAAGCTGGTATTTGTGAGACTCGCGCTGGTTCTGTGAGGCTCCGCCTCAATCAGCACCAGCCAATCAGCTTTGAGCATCTAATGACGTTGTTAGTGATGCTTCAGGCTTCAGGCCCCATGAGGCATCAGAATCATGTAAACTGAATGGATGGAGCCACTTTCACTTTACTGCATCCAATACACACTGCATGGTGAGAGAGGGGCGAGCTACACTAATGTAATACACACTGCATGGTGAGAGAGGGGCGAGCTACACTAATGTAATACACACTGCATGGTGAGAGAGGGGCGAGCTACACTAATGTAATACACACTGCATGGTGAGAGAGGGGCGAGCTACACTAATGTAATACACACTGCATGGTGAGAGAGGGGCGAGCTACACTAATGTAATACACACTGCATGGTGAGAGAGGGGCGAGCTACACTAATGTAATACACACTGCGTGGTGAGAGAGGGGCGAGCTACACTAATGTAATACACACTGCATGGTGAGAGAGGGGCGAGCTACACTAATGTAATACACACTGCATGGTGAGAGAGGGGCGAGCTACACTAATGTAATACACACTGCGTGGTGAGAGAGGGGCGAGCTACACTAATGTAATACACACTCTATGGTGAGAGAGGGGCGAGCTACACTAATGTAATACACACTCTATGGTGAGAGAGGGGCGAGCTACACTAATGTAATACACACTGCGTGGTGAGAGAGGGGCGAGCTACACTAATGTAATACACACTGCGTGGTGAGAGAGGGGCGAGCTACACTAATGTAATACACACTGCGTGGTGAGAGAGGGGCGAGCTACACTAATGTAATACACACTGCGTGGTGAGAGAGGGGCGAGCTACACTAATGTAATACACACTGCACGGTGAGAGAGGGGCAAGCTACACTAATGTAATACACACTGCGTGGTGAGAGAGGGGCGAGCTACACTAATGTAATACACACTGCGTGGTGAGAGAGGGGCGAGCTACACTAATGTAATACACACTGCATGGTGAGAGAGGGGCGAGCTACACTAATGTAATACACACTGCGTGGTGAGAGAGGGGCGAGCTACACTAATGTAATACACACTGCGTGGTGAGAGAGGGGCGAGCTACACTAATGTAATACACACTGCGTGGTGAGAGAGGGGCGAGCTACACTAATGTAATACACACTGCGTGGTGAGAGAGGGGCGAGCTACACTAATGTAATACACACTGCGTGGTGAGAGAGGGGCGAGCTACACTAATGTAATACACACTGCGTGGTGAGAGAGGGGCGAGCTACACTAATGTAATACACACTGCGTGGTGAGAGAGGGGCGAGCTACACTAATGTAATACACACTGCGTGGTGAGAGAGGGGCGAGCTACACTAAGGCACCATCAGTGTGGATCAGGAGGAAACACAACCTGGAACAGGAAGAGGAGACCAGGAACCAGGGAGGACAGTCCACACAGTAATTATGTACTGTATAAGAAGAAGTTTTATTCACAGACAAGAAGATACTGTAGATAATCTTAAAGAATTAATAACATACTTTGCATGCAGTCCTTTCTGATGACACCAGGTGGCGCTCAGCCCCACCTGCCCCTAATGACCAGTCGCCCCTGGACGTTACCTAGTGGAAGTACAGTCCAACTGTCACAACGACGTGATCGCCTTTCCCTAACTGCTTGAGGAAGCCTCCCAACACCCTTTCTTTAACCCATGGCAGGGTCAAGGAAAAGTGGATAGGAAAGGAGAAAGGAGGGACTATTCGGAAGCACCCTCAGATTTTTTAAGGCATCTGCATTAATTGAGAGGACCACAAGGTGGGGCTATAAGCTTACAACCTCTTGGTCTATTGATATAATCCTGGTAATTCACACCCCAAGTCAATAGTTATAGAAACATTTGGTGATTATTCAGGATATAAATGAATGGGGTTAGATTTAAATCTTTCTAACTTCCAAACAGCCGGGCACCAGATTATTTTTATGCAGCTCAGACAAGATCCCTAATTAATTTGTGTAACCCATCCTTTCCAGCCAGATGTAAAGATATCAAACTCTCCACCCAATCCAAGCAGTACTAGGGAGGCCGTATCTGACCTGCGTGAGTGCAGAGAGGAATGATTTCACCGTGATTGAAAGTCTGCAGGCTGCTATGAGGCTTTTTGGATGTACAATTTGGGAAAACTAGAATTAATGCTACAATCACTTCTGAAAACACCCAACTACCGCCTCGATCTTCCTAAATCTCCACACCGCCTCCAGGCAAACCACGTCCCGAGTAAGGGGTACTGGACCCTCATACATCCCTTTTTGACCACAACGGACCATGTTCTGATGGAGACCCCCAGCAGGATAACACAGCAGCTCACAAAGATCAAACCATCTCAAAATGGTTTCTGGAACATGGGGATGAGCTCTTTGGACTCCAAAGGCCTCTACAGCCACAGATGTCAGTCCAACAGGGCTCCTCTGGGAGACGGGGGACAGGACGTTCATTTCATGAACCTTTTCTAATTTGGGGTGCACATTCATGAGTCTCACAGAACAAACCCATAATGATTGACATTGGTGAACATCTCTTGTCCCACAGGTCGTCAGCCGTGCTTGTTTGTTTGTCATCAAAGCTATGACACGGGACAACACTTGGAATGTCTTCAGAGACATGGTGGTTGGAAAAATTGTCCTTCCAGTCTCAGTGTTCCAAAGGATTGCTGTTGCTTCACCTTTTGATTTGTAAACTCCTGCCACAACGAGCCCGCCAATGTAGGCTTCCAACTCAACTTCATTCCAGTCTTTCCAACGGTCCCAACACACACATGCTTCCCAAGTACAACATTTTTAATCAATGGCGTTAAGAAGAGCTCTAATATGACTTAATGACTTCAACATGGCTAATTGTAGATCTGGCAGCCTAGAACCATTTGGATAATATTAATAGCACCAAGTCTCCTCTGCTGTTGAAGTGGGGAAAGAGAGCATATTATCTTTACATTTTGGAAGGGATGTGGTTTACTGGTGGTCGGGAGACAACAGGAGGGTCGACACTGATTGTCCTCAGATGTGAAGGATCCTCCTCAGTACAACCTTCTGTCTCAAGACACGTTCTCCTCGATGTCACTTTCACTGTCAAAGAGCTCAAAAACCTCACGGACAGTAAACCTGTTCCCAGAGGGCCTTTTCAAGTGAGAGAGCGAGAGCAGTACCGATCCCAGTACACACAGAGCACAATCAGGAATGATTTGGATCAGTGGCGCCACCAGGCAAGCTTTTATATGTTTGCTCCTCCTTTATTTTGCAGGAACTAGAAATGTCCTTGTAGGATTACCTTCACTTCACAGTGGGAAATATCAGTTCTACCATAAGAATGGTCAAAGTACACACACACACACACACACACACACACACACACACACACACACACACACACACACACACACACACACACACACACACACACACACACACACACACACACACACACACACACACACACACACACACACACACACACACACACACCTTAAACAGCTCGAGGTCACACTGACCTCAGAGGAACACCAATACCTGCACTATGTGTTCAGCACATTGAAAGAATATCATCATCTATCATATCATTTACGTCCCCATCAAATTAAAAAAAGTTATGAAATATGAAGCAAAAAAAGTCAACAATTATGTTTTAAATGATAAACATTGAATGGGGTCAAAATGACCCCAAGGTTAATAGGAGGGTTAAAATCTCAGACTTTTCAATAAGAAGCAGTTATGGGCAGCACAATGATCAAACTTCAGATATCCTACAAGCCAACTCAAGTTTACAAGACTTCTCCGCCCAGGTTTCAAATCATGTCTGTAACTCATCCTGATGTAGCTCCAGTCTTTCACTGATAAAGGTTGATAACATGAAGACTCCCTTACCTCCAGCCTCAGCCTTTCAAACATCAGGTCTAGGTTCTCCTCTCCTTTCCTGTCCGCCTCAGTCCGCCCCCCCTCCGCTCGGCCCCCCGGGCTGCAGAGAGACGTGAAGGTGGCCCGCGGCTCGGGGCTCTTTGGGTTCAGTCTGAGCTGGGTGCGACCAGACACCAGATGTGTGGTGGGGCAGTGAAAACAGTAAAATGTGGAGCCGTACATGTACGGAGCGGGACATCCCTCGGTCTCGAACAGACTCCTGAAGCTCACCGCGGCAGCACCGTGGCTCCTCGGGTTCTCAACGCTGATGTCATCGGGTCTGCAGCCGTCCACGGTGGTCAGTGGGAAGGAGAATTCTGAGGACTGGGGAGTGAAGGGACAGAACGGTGCTCCTGGTTTACCCTCAGCAAACAAAGGGATCTCCAGCAGCGTGTGGAGGCCGTCACACTCGCCCAGTCGCACCACCACACACACACTCCGGGACTCCTGCCAGTCGTCTTCCAGGCTGCTGAGTCTCTGAGGCAGGCTGACATGGTGGAGCGGGTGGGACAGCACCGGCTGTCTCATGGTTTGATACCGCAGGCTGTTGGGGGGGGCCAGGTCCCATGCTGCACTGCTCAGGAGGCGAGTCTGACCAATCCACTGACCGTCGAACACCTATGAAAAGGAATATGACCGAGTATGATTATCTTGATCAATCAGTACCACAACAACACTGCTCACAGTCAGACACACTCCTGTGTCCATCCCCAGGCGTCTCGCGGCTTTTCCACCGGAAAGAACCAGGTTCTAGTTCAGAGCCAGTTATGCTGCTGCTATTCTGGCTCCACTTCATTGCTAGACCTGAGAGGAGCCAGACTGGGACCTGATGCGTCATCAGCTGGGGGCGGAGTTATCTCTGGAGGTATCTCTGGAGGTATCCCTGGAGGTATCCCTGGAGGTATCTCTGGAGTTATCTCTGGAGGTATCTCTGGAGGTATCTCTGGAGGTATCTCTGGAGGTATCTCTGGAGGTATCTCTGGAGGTATCTCTGGAGGTATCTCTGGAGTTATCTCTGGAGTTATCTCTGGAGTTATCTCTGGAGTTATCTCTGGAGGTATCTCTGGAGGTATCTCTGGAGTTATCTCTGGAGGTATCTCTGGAGGTATCTCTGGAGGTATCTCTGGAGTTATCCCTGGAGTTATCTCTGGAGTTATCTCTGGAGTTATCTCTGGAGGTATCTCTGGAGGTATCTCTGGAGTTATCTCTGGAGTTATCTCTGGAGTTATCTCTGGAGTTATCTCTGGAGTTATCTCTGGAGTTATCGCTACCTAAAAGGTGGAGGAGAGGTTGTACCGTCTTTCTGAAAACTCCAGTGAACACGGAGCCCCAGAGTGGTTCTAGAGAAAAAAATAAAAATACGCGTGTGAACGATATAATAAGTCGTTCCCTGAAGTTAATAATAGGAGGGAACGGGATTATTTAATCTGCGTTCGCGGAGCCGCAGCTCTCGAGATGCTGCAGAGCTCCACCTGTCAGTCAGCTACGTCAGATAGAATTTAGAAGCAGTTTTCCATTGTAGTTTATTTTCCACACTTTTCATGGTGACATGATTCTAACTAAGGTCACGTCCAGGTCTTGTTTCACCTTCTGACCGCCGGCTGAGGAGCTGCAGCCGCTGAGCAAGGCAGTGTGAGGCAGCAGGGGGCGCTCCGCTCTACTCAGAGACGCTCCGATATTATTTTATAACCACAGAACTTCTTTCTAATGAAGCCAGACTTCTGGTTCCTCAGGAACTACTAAACAAACTACAAACTACTGTGAATGAAAGCTTGATGAATCCAGTCCGTCTCCTGGTTCCTGGATGAGCCTTCAGTGCCACATTGGTGAAATCAGTGACGTTTCAAGTTTTGGAGTGACGCAGTGACGTAGCTCTACTGGCTCCGCTAACGGTGGAAAAAGAACCGGTTCTCTGGTGGTGCTCATTTAAGAACTGAACTAGAACCTGAACTAGAACCTGGTTCTTTCTGGTGGAGAAGCCCTACATGTCACCAGGTGATCTGTGGTCGGTCCAGCCTGCTCTTGACACATTCATTCAATCTCATTGTTCAATACCAATTTTCAAAAATACAAAACAGCGGTCTTTATTTTGGAAAATAAAAATCAAGTTTTCATAAAATAGAAAACCTTTTTCCTACACTTGTGCTTTGCTGATATTCAGCGGACGCATTTAAACCGGTTAATTTGATGTGATTACACGTTTGCATGAAATGCTTCAAAGTTTCAACACAAATAAATAAAATAACTAAGTTGTTTTCATTTTGTAAAACTGGAAGTTTAAATGTCAAATGAGTTGAGATAAATAAAATATATTAATATACTGTAAATATGTCAAAATATATTTATATCAACAAACTAACAATGGGTCCTGAATTGTATTCACTTCATTTTCTACAGATAATCATCAATAAAAGAGGATTTCCTGATTTCTCTTTCTCTGGTGTGTGTGTGTGTGTGTGTGTGTGTGTGTGTGTGTGTGTGTGTGTGTGTGTGTGTGTGTGTGTGTGTGTGTGTGTGTGTGTGTGTGTGTGTGTGTGAGCAGCTGTGGGCGCTGCAGAAAGCCGCCCTGAGGAGGCGGGGCTTATTATCGATCTGACCAATGACTGATCCACGCCACAGGGACATGAAGTTAAACTAATCCGCTTCATTTCATGAGACTTGGGACTTTAAATCGCCCCAAGTTCAATGATTGTCTTAAAGTGCGCTCTGCTTTGTTCTGGTGTTTCTACCAGATGTTTTTTTGAGGTTTCTTTCAGAGCGTTCTTAAATGATCTGAAAGATGAATTGATGTGTTGTTTGAAAATAAACCTGATAAACCTTTAGTTTTCCCTAAACTCAGACTAACTGTCATTTCAAGTAAACCAGCAACAAAACATTCATTTTCTAAAAGCGTCTGAAGAAGCTCCTGCTTGTATTTGTTTACTAGTATGTTAATAAAAGCTCTCTGTTCACTCGCTGTTTAAAAGTACAATAACTTTCATTACTGATTGTTCTAATGTGGTTTATAAATGCACTGTATTTAAATAAAGTTAACTTTAGCTGAAATTGAATGATAATGAACACCTAACCTAAGAACTGTATTACCAGTCGCCACTGCTCAACATGTTCTCTGACTACATCATGAATATTCAAGTTTCACACCGTAGCTTTTAGCTGCAGGCATTAAATTGCCGTCCGCAGCCAGCAGACTCTCACGGACAAAACGAGCGCTCCTACAGACATCCTGTCCTCCGGCGAGAGCTACGTCATACACCTTAGCAGAGTCAAAACCCCGAACGCTGCCACCGTCCACCGTCCACCCTCCGCCACATAGAAGACATGGTCCCAGGTAGTGTGGCTGAAAAGTCCAGATGCAGAAAACTCACTTGACCCAAGATCTAATCTGCCTGCTGACAAACACTCTGCAGAGAAAGCTCGACCTGCATCGTTTCTTCAAGTGAGAGAAGAAAAGAAAGAAATGACCGTTTCATGACGGAGCTGTTTGGCTAAGATTGGTTTTGTTGTGATTTCCCCTCTTATTGCATCCAAGTTAAATATTAACATATATTAATGTAGTATGACCAAGATTGTTTTAATGTAGACAGAAAATCCTCTTCCTAATGTGATTGCATGCATCAAAAGTGTTGATTTGAGGTCCTGGTTTCAGCCAGCGAGCCGTCCAGCCGTCCTTTGAAAGAAGACAGCTGAAAGAACATGTTTTCTCAAAGCCTCTGAAATATGTGGCTAACGGCCGTCACTACTTGTCACAGTCTAATTTTCCCTTAATTCATCTTTTCTCGCCGAAATATGGCGAATTATCGGCTCGTGTTCACAACTCAGAACTGACTTCCGGTTTGTATTCCGCCCAGTAACGAGCAACGTGATTGGTCAGCAATTTGTGCCTGAAATCCAGTTTCAGGCTGAGGAAACTCTGGAGGTATTCACCGTGTACCGTGATATGGCCTACCAATATAGAGATATTGATAAAAGGCCCGAACTTCAACTGAATTGAAAGAGGAGAACATGTTGGATGTTTATCTCCTCGTCCATGTAGCTTCATCAGTTCATGGTTCTCACTGGACCAGTCGGCCCAGTCCGCACCAAGTCCAGGACAGGAGGTCAAAAGGCCGCCTTCTTGGACAAATCAAGAGTATGCATAGACATCTTTAAAACTATTATTAGACAATGAGACACTGACATGTGAAAGAAATATACAACCAGAAAACTATTTTTACTCCTGAATTAAAATATTTAAAGACCCCCAGCATCATACTTAGTTACTTTTCAGGTTAAAAATCTCAGGTTACCTGACTGAGACTCCAGCTTCTCCTCTGGATGGGAGTCTGTCCTCCGTGGCTGCGGACACATCCCACCCAGAAGGCCACGCCCCCTCTGCTCACCGCCATTCAACTCAGCAGGGTCACCAGAGGACCACCGCTCCCCGCAGAGACATCAGAGCAGACGGATCACCAGGCTGGGTCTACCAGGCACACAAGGACAGCAAACTATCAACCTTCATTCACACTGGTCTCATATGGTCTCATATGGTCTCATATGGTCTCATATGGTCTCATATGGTCACACACTGGTCTCATATAGTCACACACTGGTCTCATATAGTCACACACTGGTCTCATATGGTCTCACACTGGTCACACACTGGTCTCATATGGTCACACACTGGTCTCATATGGTCTCATATGGTCACACACTGGTATCATATGGTCTTATATGGTCACACACTGGTCTCATATGGTCTCATATGGTCACACACTGGTATCATATGGTCTTATATGGTCACACACTGGTCTCATATGGTCTCATATGGTCACACACTAGTCACACACTAGTCTCATATGGTCACACACTGGTCTCATATAGTCACACACTGGTCTCATATGGTCTCACACTGGTCACACACTGGTCTCATATGGTCACACACTAGTCTCAAATGGTCACACATTGGTCTCATATGGTCTCACACTGGTCTCATATGGTCACACACTGGTCTCATATGGTCAGACTGGTCTCATATGGTCTCATATGGTCACAGACTGGTCTCATATGGTCTCATATGGTCAGACTGGTCTCATATGGTCACAGACTGGTCTCATATGGTCAGACTGGTCTCATATGGTCTCATATGGTCACACACTGGTCTCATATGGTCAGACTGGTCTCATATGGTCACAGACTGGTCTCATATGGTCAGACTGGTCTCATATGGTCTCATATGGTCACACACTGGTCTCATATGGTCAGACTGGTCTCATATGGTCACAGACTGGTCTCATATGGTCTCATATGGTCAGACTGGTCTCATATGGTCACACACTGGTCTCATATGGTCTCATATGGTCTCACACTGGTCTTGTTGGATGACTGTTCGCTGTATCATACTCCAGCCTCCATATTTAAAAGAAAATGGACTGTTTTTCTTCATTTTTCCACCTTATGCTTTGATCAATATTGGACTGGGAAATTTCTGCTGTTTTGTTTTTTATTGTTACCAAGAGTCTATAAAACTGCTTACAATGAAATACAAAGACTTACCAGGTACAGATGGACACAAGGTTTCACCCCCAAATGAAACCTATTATGAATATTTATTATGATTGTTATTAATGAGTTTGATGTGTGGATGTGGGGTAGGCTGCATGGTTATAAGGTTCAATAAAGTTCATTCCCTTCAAAAGTATTCTAACTGAAATTAGAATTACAGACTAAAAATACACAATTACAATGAGTGTTGCCTAATGTTTGGTTCCAGAAGCTGTGGGGGTTCATCTGATCATCTAAAAGAGGACAACTGCCCATAACGTCAAAATGATGGACATCAACTTTGTAGTTGTGTGTTCCACTTCACACTTTGATACATACAGTATGTCACAAAGCGAGTACACCCCTCACATGTCTCCAAATACTTTATTACATCTTTTCATTGGACTAAACTGAAGAAATGACACTTTGATCCAATGTGAAGTCGTCAGTGTACAGCTTGTTTAACAGTGTAAATGTACTCTCCCCTCAATATAATTCAAGACACATTCGTCAATGTCTAAAGTGTCAGCAACAGACATGAATACACCCATATATGAAAATGTCCAAATTGGGCCCAAATAGCCATTTTCCCTCCACGTTGTCATGTGACTCGTTAGTGTTCAAGGTCTCAGGTTTGAGTGCGGAGCAGGTCTGTTAAATCTGGTGTTCTCACGCTCACACACTCATACTGGTCACTGGAGGTCAACATGGTACCTCATGGCAAAGGATTCTCTGAGGGTCTGAAAAAAAGAACTGTTGCTCTACATAAAGATGGTCGAGGCTAACTGAGCAGCCAAGACCAGACAGCAGTTTAACAGGACAGGTTCCACTCAGAACGGGCCTCGCCACGGTCAGGTTCCACTCAGAACGGGCCTCGCCACGGTCAGGTTCCACTCAGAACGGGCCTCGCCACGGACAGGTTCCACTCAGAACGGGCCTCGCCACGGTCAGGTTCCACTCAGAACGGGCCTCGCCACGGTCAGGTTCCACTCAGAACGGGCCTCGCCACGGACAGGTTCCACTCAGAACGGGCCTCGCCTCGCCACGGTCAGGTTCCACTCAGAACGGGCCTCGCCTCGCCACGGTCAGGTTCCACTCAGAACGGGCCTCGCCACGGTCAGGTTCCACTCAGAACGGGCCTCGCCACGGTCAGGTTCCACTCAGAACGGGCCTCGCCACGGTCAGGTTCCACTCAGAACGGGCCTCGCCACGGACAGGTTCCACTCAGAACGGGCCTCGCCACGGACAGGTTCCACTCAGAACGGGCCTCGCCTCGCCACGGTCAGGTTCCACTCAGAACGGGCCTCGCCACGGACAGGTTCCACTCAGAACGGGCCTCGCCACGGTCAGGTTCCACTCAGAACGGGCCTCGCCACGGTCAGGTTCCACTCAGAACGGGCCTCGCCACGGTCAGGTTCCACTCAGAACGGGCCTCGCCACGGTCATCCAAACAAGTTGAGTGCACGTGCTCAGCGTCATATCCAGAGGTTGTCTTTGGAAAGGTGAGGACTACAAAGACAAATGTGTCTTGCCTCCAGTTAAACACGGTGGTAAACTTGGTGGTAACCATGGTAACCATGGTCTGGGGCTGCATGAGCACATGAATGCCAACATGTAGTGAGACCTCTGGAAGCAGAGCGTGATCCCCTCCCTCCAGAAGCTGGGCCGCAGGAGAGTAGTCCAACATGATAACGACTCCAAACACACCTCCAAGACAACCACTGCCTTGCTTAAAGAAGTTAAGGGTGAAGGTGATGGAGCGGCCAGGCGTGTCTCCACACCTGAACTCTATTGAGCATCTGTAAGGCATCATCAAATGGAAGGTGGAGGAGCACAAGGTCTCCAACATCCACCAGCTCCGTCACGTCGTCATGGAGGATTCCAGTGGCAACATGCCAAGCTCTGGTAAACCCTATGAGAAAGAGGGTGAAGGCGGTGCTGAAGAATGATGGTGACCACACTAAATATTGACACTTTCGCCAAATTTGGACATTTTCATTTCGAGGTGTACAGGTACGTCTCAAAACATTTGAATATCGTGAAAATGTTCACTATTGTTTGTCACTGATTTCAGAAAGTCAAACCCATATATGATATAGGCTCATGACACACAGAGTGAAATGAAAACCCAGAATTCAGTGTCTCAGGAAATGTGAATATTACATCAGATGAAGAAACAAAAAAGAATATTTTAAACAAAAGGCAGGTCACTTTATTTCCAGAGCACTTTAAAACAGGCTGGAGCCAAAGTGCTTCACATAAAAGACAAAGTAAAAACTAATTACAACAGAAGAGTGAAAACAGTCAAACAAACAATAAGAGTAACAACAATTTGGGGTTTTCACTCTCTGTAAGCCATAATCATCAACACTGCAAGAAATAACCTCTTGAACTCTTTCACTCTGTGTCATGAGTCTGGATCATATCTGGGTTTGACTTTCTGAAATCAGTGACAAAAAATATTGAACATTTCCAAGATGTTCTCATTGTTTGAGACGTACCTGTAGTCATGTCTGTTGCTGACACTTTGACGAATGTGTCTTGAATTATATTGAGGGGAGAGTACATTATACTGTTAAACAAGCTGTACACTGACGACTTCACATTGGATCAAAGTGTCATTTCTTCAGTTTAGTCCAATGAAAAGATGTAATAAAGTATCTGGAGACATGTGAGGGTGTACTCGCTTTGTGACATACTGTAGATCTGCCCATCTTTCTTTTAGAACTCAGTTGAGGGAGGAGGAGGGCTGCAGCAAACTACACACTCAATGAGGGTCAGTCAGCACTGGAGGAAGAAAACACAGGGAGAACATGCAATGTCATACTTTCTGCTTGAACCCTCAAATCAAACTGAGGAGAAAGTCCATCATGCCCCCCCCCCCCCCCCCCCCCCCCCCACACACACACACACACACACAGTCACAAGACTCAGTGTGGATGGTGGATAACAGTACTATTGGTGAGGATTGTTCTGGTCAGACATGGCCCACAGACCTGACGTCAGCCAGACACTGCCCCCCCCCCCCCCCCCCCCCCCCACACACACACACACACGTCTCTCTGGTGTCTGCCGTGTTTGTCACTGTGCATCCTGAGAGGACCGGTTCTGCTAAAACCAGAACACTTCACCACGGGTTGTTTCTTCATAGTAAACATATAGAAATGGTCCATGTTTGTACATGTATTTTCCTGAGCACTACTTCAAAAAGTCCTGCATTGTGTGTAACGTTCCCACACCACGGCTGGGTTAATGTGGCACTGCAGCTTGTTTCTAACAAGCATCTGCTTCCTGAGACTCCACCTGATGCTGAATTGTGTCTGTAGTCATTTTGCTCTTTCAGCCCAGGAGTCACTGCTGCCCGTTCAAAAAGAAAGAAAGAAAGAAAGAAAGAAAGAAAGAAAGAAAGAAAGAAAGAAAGAAAGAAAGAAAGAAAGAAAGAAAGCAAACCCTCTCTCTTCTTCTGCACAATACTTTTATCTGAGGGACCTGCTGGTAATTCTCATGTCATCATTCTTTTATTCCGTTCAAAGCTTCCAGGACCAGAGGCAGCCCTCCTGAAGCCCTCCTGATGCCCTGCTGAAGCCCTCCTGATGCCCTCCTGATGCCCTCCTGATGCCCTCCTGAAGCCCTCCTGATGCCCTCCTGATGCCCTCCTGAAGCCCTCCTGAAGCCCTCCTGATGTCCTCCTGAAGCCCTCCTGATGCCCTCCTGATGCCCTGCTGAAGCCCTCCTGAAGCCCTCCTGATGCCCTCCTGAAGCCCTCCTGATGCCCCACAGTGTGGAGGCTGCACGCTCTTCTTTCTGAGTGAGGAAGAGCCTCTCAGCACTACTGTCCTCTTCACACCATCAGCCTGGTTCAGCATCAGAAGCACAGACAGACACCAGCACTCCACAGAACCCTTCTCTCAGGGAGTGTCCTCTCAGGGAGTGTCCTCTCAGGGAGTGTCCTCTCAGGGAGTGTCCTCTCAGAGAGTGTCCTCTCAGGGAGTGTCCTCTCAGCTTCACATCGAGGGGGTGGAGGACAACTGGAAGACTTCACCCCGGGGCATTTCTGATGGTGGGACTCTGGACATTCAACTAGATAAGAGGTCTGCAACCCCCCCCCAACTAAAAGAGCAGAAACCTGATGAATCCTCAGTGAGATGTATGGAGTCCTCAGTGAGATGTAGGGAGTCCTCAGTGAGATGTAGGGAGTCCTCAGTGAGATGTAGGGAGTCCTCAGTGAGATGTATGGAGTCCTCAGTGAGATGTAGGGAGTCCTCAGTGAGATGTAGGGAGTCCTCAGTGAGATGTAGGGAGTCCTCAGTGAGATGTTTGGAGTCCTCAGTGAGATGTAGGGAGTCCTCAGTGAGATGTTTGGAGTCCTCAGTGAGATGTTTGGAATCCTCAGTGAGATGTATGGAATCCTCAGTGAGATGTATGGAGTCCTCAGTGAGATGTATGGAGTCCTCAGTGAGATGTATGGAGTCCTCAGTGAGATGTATGGAAACCTGATGAATTGTGAGGTTGTGTTCAGGCACTGTGGGACAAACGTGTTAAATAGTGACTGTCAACGATCAGAGGTTCTGGAGTCCAAGTTCCAGAAGGATGTTGTACTTTAATCAGATGTGATGATGTGACAACTTTAATCTGAGTTATTCCAGAAGGTTACCATGCCGTTAACTATAATCTGAGTTATTCCAGAAGGTTACCATGCAGTTAACTTTAATCTGAGTTATTCAAAAGGTTACCATGCAGTTAACTTTAATCTGAGTTATGCAGTTAACTTTAATCTGAGTTATTCCAGAAGGTTACCATGCCGTTAACTATAATCTGAGTTATTCCAGAAGGTTACCATGCAGTTAACTTTAATCTGAGTTATTCAAAAGGTTACCATGCAGTTAACTTTAATCTGAGTTATGCAGTTAACTTTAATCTGAGTTATTCCAGACGGTTACCATGCCGTTAACTTTAATCTGAGTTATTCCAGACGGTTACCATGCAGTTAACTTTAATCTGAGTTATTCCAGAAGGTTACCATGCAGTTAGCAGGGTGCTGTTAGCACGCTAGGCCACCGAGCCGCCGGCTGGTTAAACGATCCGGTACCGGTACCGGTACCTTACCGGGAGGAGCAGCTTTCCAGCCCGTGCAGACGAGGAGTCTCTGCCGGCGGCCCGGCGGTGTGGGGGAGCTGGAGGAGCTGGAGGAGCAGCGCAGCAGCAGAGATTTCCTTCAACGGTTTACACAAATGTCACATCTACTCCCGGTGTCCTTGCCCGTGCGGGTTGCCAGATCTGACTGGTGTCAAGCCAGAGCCGGCTGCGGAAAACAGTCCAGCTTTGTTCAGCGGTGCGCCCATACACCATGCATTACCGTAAGATCATACTGCAAACGGATTTCAAAATAAGAGTGACATGCCAGTGAACGAGATCTGTAGGTTAGTTAAAAGTTAGTTAGTTAATAAAACACAAATTAAAACTAATGCTAATAATAAAAGGCAACAACAAAGCTAATAAAATAGTGCATTATTAATTCTTAAATAAACATTTGGAATCAAATAATAACAATCTGCACTGCCCACAGGCGTCTAGTGTGTATATGTCTATGGTCACTGAGGCGCCTAGTGTATGTCTATGGGCTCATTATTCCAACCTGGCAACCCCGCTGCCCGGCCACACATGATGACGCAGGTTTAGCGTCATGTTGCGTTCAGGGTTGTGGGAAATACCGGTACTCCACTGAGAACACGCGATGGACGCTTTATCGATGAGTCACCAGTATCTGAATCAGAATACATACATTTATATTTCACCAATCAGACGCTCTTACACCAAAAAAGGAACTAGCACGAGTATATTGCAATGAAAGCGTGGGGGAATAATAAGAAGGTGTTTGTAATTAATTATTATAACCCATGTAAATGATTACAACTAAGTGAGCTTGAAGGAGTAGAGGGACATGGTGAGAGTAATCTCATTTAATGTGGGGATTTTAATGCACATAACACACTGTGGGAGAGTGAGAGGGTGGATAATAATGGTCAGGTAATAGAGGACTTGTTAGAGGAGGGTAATCTAGTAGGTTTGAATGATGGAAGAAAAGCCAGGGTTGATTTAGTTACAGGAAGGGAGTCAGTGTAGGACCTAACATTAGTGTCTAGTGGATGAGCAACAATATGTAATTGGACAGTGTATAAGAAGGGAACTATAGGAAGTGATCACGACCAGGTGACTTGTAAGATTGACATGGAGGTCTCAGTGACTAAAGGGGAGAGGGCCGTCAGGTGGACGATTGAAAAGGCGGACTGGAAGTGTGAAAGATACTTAAATCAGATTGAGAATGATCTAGATATTAAGACATTGGATAATGAGATCAAAAAAGCCATAATAATCGCAGCGGAAGAGGCTAATCCTAAAAGTAAGGGTAAAGTGAAGAGGAAGAGGAAGTTCGTACCTTGGTGGGGTGATAGGTGTAAAGATGCAGTGAAGAACAGGAATGAATCATTTAAGGTAGTAAAAAGAACACAGCGCTTCCAGGCAATGAGTCAATATAAACAGGCTCAAGCAGTAGTGAGGACAGACAAAACAAACATATTGGAGGAAATATTGCAACTCAATTGTAGTACCACACAGGTAGTAGAGATATGGGGAATGATTAGAAACATGGGGGCGATAGGAGGCAGTGGAACTATCCAGTGCTGAGTGATGGAGAAGAGTTAAACGCTGAGGTCACGGTCAAAACATTCGTCTCAATACACAGTTCAGATCAATTGTCTGAGGAGGTGAGGAGAGGCAGGGAGGAGACCAAGGGAGGAGACCAAGGGAGGAGACCAAGGGAGGAGACCAAGGGAGGAGACCAAGGGAGGAGACCAAGGGAGGAAACCAAGGGAGGAGAACAAGGGAGGAGAGGCAGGGAGGAGACCAAGGGAGGAGACCAAGGGAGGAGAGGCAGGGAGGAGACCAAGGGAGGAGACCAAGGGAGGAGAGGCAGGGAGGAGACCAAGGGAGGAGACCAAGGGGGGAGACCAAGGGAGGAAACCAAGGGAGGAGACCAAGGGGGGAGACCAAGGGAGGAAACCAAGGGAGGAAACCAAGGGAGGAGAGGCAGTGAGGAGACCAAGGGAGGAAACCAAGGGAGGAGACCAAGGGAGGAGACCAAGGGGGGAGACCAAGGGAGGAAACCAAGGGAGGAGACCAAGGGAGGAGACCAAGGGAGGAGACCAAGGGAGGAGAGGCAGGGAGGAGACCAAGGGAGGAGAGGCAGGGAGGAGACCAAGGGAGGAGAGGCAGGGAGGAGACCAAGGGAGGAGACCAAGGAAGGAGACCAAGGGAGGAGAGGCAGGGAGGAGACCAAGGGAGGAGAGGCAGGGAGGAGACCAAGGGAGGAGACCAAGGGAGGAGACCAAGGGAGGAGACCAAGGTAGGAGACCAAGGGAGGAAACCAAGGGAGGAAACCAAGGGAGGAAACCAAGGGAGGAGACCAAGGGAGGAGACCAAGGGAGGAAACCAAGGGGGGAGACCAAGGGAGGAAACCAAGGGAGGAAACCAAGGGAGGAGACCAAGGGAGGAGAGGCAGGGAGGAGACCAAGGGAGGAAACCAAGGGAGGAAACCAAGGGGGGGAGACCAAGGGAGGAAACCAAGGGAGGAGACCAAGGGGGGAGACCAAGGGAGGAAACCAAGGGAGGAAACCAAGGGAGGAGAGGCAGTGAGGAGACCAAGGGAGGAAACCAAGGGAGGAGACCAAGGGAGGAGACCAAGGGGGGAGACCAAGGGAGGAAACCAAGGGAGGAGACCAAGGGAGGAGACCAAGGGAGGAGAGGCAGGGAGGAGACCAAGGGAGGAGAGGCAGGGAGGAGACCAAGGGAGGAGAGGCAGGGAGGAGACCAAGGGAGGAGACCAAGGGAGGAGACCAAGGTAGGAGACCAAGGGAGGAAACCAAGGGAGGAAACCAAGGGAGGAAACCAAGGGAGGAGACCAAGGGAGGAGACCAAGGGAGGAAACCAAGGGGGGAGACCAAGGGAGGAAACCAAGGGAGGAAACCAAGGGAGGAGACCAAGGGAGGAGAGGCAGGGAGGAGACCAAGGGAGGAAACCAAGGGAGGAGACCAAGGGAGGAGACCAAGGGAGGAGACCAAGGGAGGAAACCAAGGGGGGAGACCAAGGGAGGAGACCAAGGGAGGAGACCAAGGGAGGAGACCAAGGGAGGAGACCAAGGGAGGAGAGGCAGGGAGGAGACCAAGGGAGGAGACCAAGGGAGGAGAGGCAGGGAGGAGACCAAGGGAGGAGACCAAGGGAGGAGACCAAGGGAGGATACCAAGGGAGGAGACCAAGGGAGGAGACCAAGGGAGGAGACCAAGGGAGGATACCAAGGGAGGAGACCAAGGTGCTTTCCTGAGGAAGAGGAGTGATGAGGAGGAGTATAATATTTCCTTTAATATGGAGGAGTTAAATATGGCTCTGGAGAAAACGAAGCGATCAGCACCAGGGAAAGACGGGGTGTGTTTCTCAATGTTAAATCATCCAGGTGAGGAGGGTCAGAAGAAGTTGTGGAGATTATTTCATAAAGTGTGGGAGGAAGGGAGATTAACCAGAGAGTTGGAAGGAAGCGATAATAATCCCAATAAGAAAGCCGGGGAAAGAAGCCAATAAAGCAGCAAACTACCCACCCATTGCTCCAACATCCAGTATCTGCAAGGTGATGGAGAGAATGGTCAATGAGAGACCGATTCATGTACTGGAAAGGGGGGGTCTGGTGGCCTCCTCTCAGAGGGGGGTTAGGGGGGGCAGAGGGGGGTTAGGGGGGGCAGTATTGTATTTGGAGGATGATATCAGGAAAGCTCAGCTAAATAAGGTCTTTCTTGATGTTGAAAAGGGGTTACGATATGATGTGGAACGATGGACTGGTGATTAAATGACATCAGATGGGTGAGGGAGGGTTAGGGTTTAATTGGGTAAAGGATTGTTTTGAAGAATAAAACCATTCAGATTAAAATAGGGGTGGAACTGTCAAGTCAGCATATTGTAGAGAACGGAGCACCACAGGGGAGTGTGATCAGTCCAACACTCTTTACAGTCATGATCAATAATGTTTTTGGGAAGGTGCCAAGAGACACGGGAAGATCGCTGCTCACTGATGATGAGTCTTTGTGGGACGGAGGGAGACATTTGGTCACGTGACCCGGAGTCTTCAGGAAGGAGTCCGGCTGACTGGAGAGTCGGGGCTGAAATGGGGTTTTAAACTCTCAGTGGAAAAAACTAAATTCATGAGATTTAAAAATGTGAGAAGCACAGATGGGAAGGAGGTGGAATTATATGTGAACAACAATGAGAGGGTAGATAAGTTTAGATGTTTGGGGGGGGGGTTACATGGAGAGAGTGACACAGCAAACAGTGGGGAAATGTAAAAAGTTATAAATGTCATGAGGTGTCTCACTGGTGACATGGAAGCAAATATACACAACTCAGGTCAGGTCAGGGCTGGATTATGGGAGTGTGGCTCATGGGTCAGCAGCAGAATCAGTGTTGGAAAGTCTGGACGTGGTCCAGGCTCAGACATTGAGGGGGTGTCTGGGAGCAGGGAGGACACCTCCAGGATGAGGCGGGGGGAAGTACCTCTTGGTCTACAGAGGAAACAGGTACAAGTTCATTACTGGATTCACCTGGAAGGTTATGGGGAGGAGCATCCAACTAAGAGAGGTATGAAGAACTGCTGGGAGCCGGAGAAAACTAAAAAACTCCGTTCTGGATGGACCGGAGGGGAAACAGAGAAAGAGACGGAGTGCAGGGAATAAGGTCCTGCCCACCAGGGATCGGGCCGGTAGTTCCTGTGTGGAGGACTGAGAGGAGAATCAGAGATTTAAGCTTGTTGACAAGAAAGGAAAGCAGGGAGGGGCTACAGTTGCTGGTTGAAGTCTGTGAATATATAGAAGAAAATTATCGGGATTATGTACAAATCTACACAGACGGATTAAAGGAGCCAGCAACAGGAGCTCCTGGAGGAGCAGTGGTGGAGCATGACGGAGGGATGAGCGAAAGAACATCAGATCACCTGAGTGTGTTTACGGTGGAAATGTATAAAATCTTACCCCCGTCCAGCTCAGTAGGTAGAGCAGGAGACTCTCAGTCTCTAGGTAGAGGGTTCATGTCCCACGCCGGGCGTCACCTTCCTGTGGGCTCTCCACCTTCCTGTGGGCTCTCCACCTTCCTGTGGGCTCTCCACCTGCAGGAAGGTTCTTAATGGTGCAATGTGATCTGGGTGACGGTGCTCAGACTGACACCACCACCACCCGGAAACAGATAAGAGGGAGGAGATGGACGGATGGATGGATGGATGGATGGATGGATGGGTGGATGTTTGCCATCTTGATGGCAGTGAGGTGGGTAAGAAGGGAGAGAGGAAGCAAGGCTGTATTGAAGAGCCTCAGGTCGGGGACACCACACTGCAGACAGGACCTGCTGTACAAAGAACTGGCACTACATTCTGATGTGTGTGGGTCCCTGCCATGTTGGTATAACAGGGAATGAGAACGCTATGAACGCCACAACCAAAGTGAAAATAGACATAAGCATCATGTTGACAAGATCAGAAGGGAAATCTATAGCACGGAGGGAGGGACACAATATAGGGCAACAACAATGGGAAAAGGAGGAAAGAGGAAGATATCTGTTCAGTATTGAAAATAGAGTGGAAGGAATGAGGAGTGGAGGAGGCAGTAGGGAAGAAGAGACCATTTATTCAAGACTAAGAGTTGGGCATACTTCTCTGAATAGTACCAAATACATAATAGGGAAACATCCAACAGGCCATTGTAGTATATGTCAAGTGCCAGAAACAGTGGAGCAGTGCTGGTGAGCTGCAGGAAGTATGGGGGGGAATATAGAATATGATGGAGGGATTGAGGAGAGAAGGAATGGAAGGAGGAGCGAAGGAGCTACTGGTGTGAGGAGAAGGTGGAAGGGGCAGGAGATACCTAAGTAGGTTCCGAAAGGCAACGGGGTTACTGGGGCAAATATAGTGGTGGAATGACATGGACAGGGAGAACCAGCAGGTGGCGGTAATGCAACAAACATGGATCCAAACTGCCGTAAGACCAAAAGAGGAAGAAGAAGCAGAAGCAGAAGAAGAAGAAGGAGGAGGAGGGGTCCTCATCTAAGATGGCGGCCACGTGCGACGTCAGTTCCAGCCAGAAGCCGTGGTCTGCGTCGTGACGTCACGAGGCGGCTTGACACGCGTTTAGCGCTCGGTGCTAAGTAGAGAACCGCGCAGGTATAAAACTCACTTTGAACTGAGTTCACACAGAAAGTGGCCATATAATTAACAAGATGCCCAAGAAGGTGAAAGAGGAAGCGGAGTGGGTGGGTGACGAAGACGTCCCGGCCGCTGGTGAGAACACGTTCCTTCACATTGTGCGCAGCTAGCCGCATGCTAATTAGCCGGCAGGAGCTCAGATAATGATCGTCTCTTCTATGGAACCCACATTTAAAGAGCTCGTTTTGTCCTCTGCTGTCTGTCCTGCGAATCCCATAAACCACTTGACTGAGTAGATTGTTCGATCTGATTGTGATTTCAATTCAAACTACCAGCTGGTAGTTTAATTCCAGTGAATAAAGTCCCAGTTTGTAAAGCCACAGCTGTTTATTTCAGGTTTAATCTCGTTTAAAAAGTCTTGTCAGGAGCTTGTTCACCTGTTCATGAGGGTGAAGGAGGATGGAGATGTGCTTCTCTGTCCAGAGACAGCCAGGCTCTACTCTCTCCCTTCACTTGTCTACTACTTTTCTAGCCTCTAAGTTGTACTGCTCGCCTGGCAGCACGGAGTATTACTGTCATTGTCTCTAGTCACCCCTCACAGCTTGTTTCTAACCAAACCCAGCTCTACCTAAAGACATCTCGGGAGTGTCTGGTGCAGAGTGAAGAAATATAACAAAGTGGAATTTAAATGTATAGACTGACATGTCCAGTAAAATGGACAGTAGGTTAAACATTGGGAGTGTCAGAGCTGTCCCGGACCAGAAGAGCTTCCGTGGTTCATTTGGGAGATTAACTGGACCAAAGGGCTGTATTCATAAGAAGTGCTGATGCTGCTGTTTGATGGAAAAATTCAGTTTGAAAGTTTGGATGGGAAGTCGTCACAATTTGACTCCATACAGTGATAGTAATTAGAGCTGAACGAATTTGGAAAATAATCTAATTTCACTTACATTTCTCAATGTTGTGATTGCAATTTAATGTTTAATATTAATTTTTTCAAGGTTCTCTTCTCGTGTGTTTGTCAAGAAGCACAAGCAATAAATCAGTGTGTATAATAATAAACAATATCATTTATTCTACATAAATTGTTCTTTCTTATAGGCTAAGCTTATGTTAAGATAAAGTCAAATGAAGCGTGTATTAATATGAAAGACAGTTTATTTATCTTCTACTTCAATTACAGTAGTAAACTTACTAAATACTGTGACTTGCAGTCTTGTAACGTTCACCACAACAAGCTGCTTGTCCATTGTACTTCTCAAAGCCCTAAACCAGGCTGGGTCACTATACTAATGCTGCGCTGGACATTAAGGATTTTATGTGGTTTGCTCATCGACACTGCAGTAGGGAAGCACCGATACACGTTTTTCTACTTCTGATCCGATCCTGATACTTTAATTTGTACATCTGCCGATACGATTCTGATAGCAGAGCTCTGTTTGCTTTAATGTTATTATTATTATTATTATTATTATTGTTGACTTTATATGAGGCTGTAATAAACTCCTCTCTACAGTAAAGTATGAAATGTACTAATGTATACATGTACTCTCTCTAAAGACACCTTGAGGTTAGTATCAGGACAGAAAAGAAGCAGTACAAAGTATTTTAGTTCCATGTGGACAATGAGGGGGTCTGCGTGACGTCATCATCTCATAATAAACTAGTTCTTATATCTTTAAAACCTCAGAATCACTTCATTAATCTCTGGGGAAATTCTTTAGCAACGCAGCACCAACAGCTCGAACAACACAAATGATTGGGACTATTTTCAGGGAGTTTAGCGCGGAGTAGGACGCAGCTTCACGGGGGTGTGAATCGACTGCTCCAGCAGAGGAGCTGCTGTTCATTGTTTTGATGGCGCGGTCAGCGCCGTTCTCCTCGGAGAGCTGGAGTTTTAAAACGCTGACGTCTGGCGGCGGAGCGACCGCCTCGCTGAACAACTGCTTAGCTAACATCCACGTTGCTGCGTTGCTTTGCTAACATCCATGTTGCTGCGTTGCTTAGTAAACATCCACATTGCTGCGTTGCTTAGTAAACATCCACGTTGCTGCGTTGCTTTGCTAACATCCACGTTGCTGCGTTGCTTAGTAAACATCCACGTTGCTGCGTTGCTTTGCTAACATCCACGTTGCTGCGTTGCTTAGCAAACATCCACGTTGCTGTGTTGCTTTGCTAACATCCACATTGCTGCGTTGCTTAGCAAACATCCACGTTGCTGCGTTGCTTTGCTAACATCCATGTTGCTGCGTTGCTTTGCTAACATCCACGTTGCTGCGTTGCTTTGCTAACATCCACGTTGCTGCGTTGCTTAGCAAACATCCGCGTTGCTGCGTTGCTTTGCTAACATCCACGTTGCTGCGTTGCTTAGCAAACATCGACGTTGCTGCGTTGCTTTGCTAACATCCACGTTGCCGTGTTGCTTTGTGGTGTTGTGAGACTAAAATCCCTCCAATCAGCAACATGTTGCCATGAAAAGTTGGATAGCACAGTGCTACTTCCCTAGCCTGCTCGCTGGCTGCAAACTGTGGACTGGATTTCCTGCCTCATTCCTCCTGGTCTCATTGAGACCCGCCTCCCTTCAGGAAATCCAGTCCACAGTTTGCAGCCAGCGAGCAGAGCAGCAGCAGGGAAACACTGGGGATCATTTCAGCACCATGAAGCAGACCAGGATCATGGATCAGACCAGGATCATGGATCAGACCAGGATCATGGATCAGACCAGGATCATGGATCAGGAACCTCTGCAGGTTGGAGCGGAAATTACTGATCCGTGAATTATGTTGGTATCAAAACCCGATCCTGGATCGGATCAGCTCCATCCCTAAAAACCACGAGCCCGTTCAAGCAAGGTGGGCAGATGACACGCGCAGGTCGTCACGTGACCCGATCACGTGACCCAATCACGTGAGCAGTCAAATCACAGCCCTTGCGATTAGAAAATCCCGTTTTATCATATCGTGATATTATCGCCAATGCAATGAATCGTTCAGCCATAATAGTAATGATTTACAGTAAAGATGGGTAGCTGTCAATAAGAAGACATTTTCTATGTATAGCAATGCGTTCTGTAAGATGTTATGGGCTGGACTTTCTTTGTTTCAAAAGTTAAACATCTTTTGTGCCGACAGAAGAGTTTGTTTGGTCCTGTGGTCCTGAAGGCTCCAGACCTTGTGGTCAGAAAACACCAGTTCCACGTTGACAGACTGCAGGGTATTGTCAGAAGCAAAAGATAAGAAGCTTGAAAGGACTTGACTTGCCCCGTGATGGACAACACTAATGTGCCTCTGGTCCCTCCAGCGTTTCCATGACCTTTACATGATGTCAGTGTGATTATTGTGTTTATTGTCTCCCTGAAATAGAAAAAGCCCTGAAAAGAGGGAAGAAAGACAAAAAGGGGAAAAAGACTGTAAGTAGCTGCTCGTTTTGTCCTTCACAGAGATGTTTTGTGTATTGTGTCACTGGAAATGTTTTTTCTCCAGTTCTTCGAGGAGCTTGCCATAGACAGTAAACCTGAGAAGATGGACAAGGAGGCTTTGAAAGAGACGCAGGGGAAACAGGTGAGGTTAACTATTACTAGCTGGAGCAGACACATCTGAGCTGCCAGCCTCATTCAGCCACTGGGTTTGGACAGCTTGACTTTCTGACCTCTGTCACTTTAACGGGTGTACAAATGTTTCAGCTGTGCAGTACTGACCAGTATTATTAGGGTGAAGGTAACTTGTACTAGTAATTTACTACTTTTTCCATTACCATGCTAACGAGTGATTACTGTTTTACAATAAGTACTGATTTTTGTTTTAGCTGAAAGAATTGCGTCTTCGTGTGTGTCTGTGAGTCCACTGCTAGCTTTAGCGTTATGAGGGGCCTTATTAATGTGAACTGACTTCTCCTGACAGGAACATGAACCGAGTCCCACTGTAAGTAACACCAGCCTTAGCATGTAGCCATGCTAGCTGGGATTAGCATTAGCCAGTATTCACAATACCTGTGATGATTAGCATTACCCTCCACCACACACACACACACACACACACACACACACACACACACACACACACACACACACACACACACACACACACACACACACACACACACGTTTTGTCTGACAGCATGTGGTACTTTAAAGAGCTTCTGACACCATATTCCATGTTGATTTAATTCTTTTCCCCATCAAAAATAACAGTGAAAAGCATCCTTCATCGGATGTCCCCTGGAATTTACACTTTTTTGAATTTTGCACTGTTGACAAGCTAACGCTCTCCGGAGACTGGAGAGGAATGTGGAAGTGACGTAGGAAGAGATGCTGCGTTTTCATATTGTCTTGGTGCTTTTATTTTTTTTTAAACGATTTTTAACTCGGAATGAGCTAATACATAGACATATAGTAATAGACCTAAAGATTGTGTACGTCTACACAGTAGACATACTCTAGTAGATCGTATCCTGTAGACTAGAGGCTCTACACATGTAGTGAAGGATCTACTAGCGTATGTCTACGCTGTCGGCTCATTGGAGCAGACATTCACTACACGGGACACATTGACAACAGTTAATTTATTATTAGTCCTCCGACGGGAAATGTCTTCACCAAATGGACCGTCTTCAGCAGCCACACAGCGCAGCACACAGGAGAGGTGATGGAGGCCGGGGGTGGAGCTCAGGGAGTCACGGTGCAGGTTGTATTGACTATCGGAGTAAACCAGAGTACCGGAGGAGAACCAGACCACACAGAGAGAGAACATACACACTCCACACAGAAAGGCTCCTGCTGGGATTAGTACCGGGACCTGTTTTATTTGTTTTAACTGGGACCTTCTGGCTGTGAGGCGGTAGGCTGTGGACTCCTTGTGGAGTCAGGAGGTGGTGAGTAGAACATCAGATCTACAGTCTTTATTCTGTCGTCTCCACGGTAACTGATATGAACTCCATCATGTCGCCTTGACGATCGTTGTTGGCGTCTCGTCTTCAGATTGTCTGAATCTGTGCCGTAGTAGCTGGCCTGATCGTCAATATTCTACCAAATCTGTTCCGTCTGAAACCTCCGTCAAAAAGGTTTTGGTGTCATAAGCTCTTTAAACATTGAAGCTCCTTCAAGCTGTCTTTTCTTTATCGTTTTAGTCCACTCAGTACGTCAGAGAAAAATGTCATCTCCTCATCCAGATAATGACGTAGTAAACTTGTATTTCATTAGAGAACAGCGGTTCAATTCCAAATGGAAAAACACAAACGGCTTTCACAGATGTTAATGAGTCCTTGTGTGTGGATAAAACCACAGTGCTCATCTACAGAATGAGCGTTGTGCAAAAGTTTGCTTTTCCCTGTTTTCACTGAGATGAAGT
The DNA here is from genome assembly GCF_963383615.2 of Lipophrys pholis. Lineage (NCBI taxonomy): Eukaryota > Metazoa > Chordata > Actinopteri > Blenniiformes > Blenniidae > Lipophrys > Lipophrys pholis. The sequence goes on from NC_137643.1 coordinate 26,024,242, forward strand.
TGGAGTATTTTCAAAAAGTTCGACCTTTGAAACTTTTGAAAAGTTGTTTCCAGTGGCTCTGAGCACTGTTGTTGTGTTGGAGGGAGCCTGCGTGCCACTGAGGTTATGTGTTCCACAGTTTGAGAACCACTACAGACCAGTCAAATTCAATTCTCCTTTCAGCCTCAGAAAAAGAAGAAAGACCGGCGAAAAGGAAAAGGTCCAGATCCAGCTGATGATGACGAGGATCTCGATGCCATTCAGAAGCTGAAAAAGCTCTCCGTTCAAGCCAGCAGTGATGAGGAAGATGAGTCAGGTGAGGTGTGTTCATGTGCCGCAGAGATGAAGGTTTCGCTCATTTTGCTCACTTCGTTGTTTGTGTTCCCACAGTCATAGTCTCCAAGAAAGGCAACAAGAACCAGGTCAGTCTTTAAACACACACACACACACACACACACACACACACACACACACACACACACACACACACACACACACACACACACACACACACACACACACACACACACACACACACACACACACACACACACACACACACACACGTCAGTGTCCAGGTACTGATGATACTCCCTTTGAGGAGCTGGTGGATCTCCTGTTTCTTTACCCTGAATGAATTCCACATTAAACAGCTTTGATAGATGTTTCTAACTCAGAAGTAGGTTTACTTTTTGTTTTGATACCATTGGGTTCTTCGTGTTATTAGTATCTGTATTCTTTAGGTTTCTGTTGATAATATTCTTCGTCGTATTTCTGGTCCCTAACACCGTGAGTTGGTGTTCTGATGGGGTGACCTTTGACCTGCTGACCCTACAGATTGTCTCTGGTGTCGTTTAGGGTGGGAACATCTTTGCTGCTCTCGGCAAGGCCCAGAGTGATGAAGATGGGAATGGAAGTTTCGAAGAAGAGGAAAAACCGGTGAAAAAGGTAGTGGGCTGCACTTCATGTCTCACACTTTTGATTCCTGGTTCCACACAACAGAGATCATGACAAGCCAGATAGTAACGCTGTTGAAGCAGCTCGGTGGAGACCAGACCTCTGGAACTCGCACCAGTCTTTCTCTACAGCTCCTCTGTAGTGGATCTCTGAGGACTAAATGACTCTTCTCTCCCAGTTGAAGGTCCAAATTCTCCATTTAAAGTAAGAAAGACGTACTAAATCCACTAAAATCCGATGAGTTAAGAAATGTTGAGCTTTCAAAATCAAATCTCTGGGTAAGATATCCAGGATCAGATCCATGTAAAGAAAGGCATAGGAACTCTCTAGTTCCCTGTAGGGAACCTGAGAGTTTCAGTCAAGATCACGACAGCTTTAATTCAAACCCAGCCACTGAAACACTGCTGGTGGAAGCTTTAGGAAACGGTATACAATATGGGCCATGGGAAAGCTCACAGTAATTTAATAAAAATAGAATAACAATCACAAACATTATTTATATGTTTATATTTATTAAACCTCACATGTTCAACTGAAATGCAGCTCTGTTGTGTCTGATCTCAACGGTTTTCAAGGGAGAAATGAAAATAATAGCCACAGAGGCCTCTGACCACCACAGTCCAGCCACTCATTCAGCCATTCATTCACCCTGACCTGTGAATGAATGGAGTTTGCTGAGCAAGCATCTTTCTCTCTCGTTCTCGCTCTCTGTTTTCTTTTAAATCACCATTCCATCTGCTCTGAGAACTTGGAAATGCTCAAAAGAGAAGAATATAAAAAACCTGTTCCACATTATTCCAAGAACATGCTTGTCAGGTTAATTGGTGACCCTAAATGACCCTGGGGGGGGTGTATTTGTCCTGTGATAGACCGGAGACCTGTCCAGATGAACCTGTCCTCACCTGTCTAGGTTTCTAACTGTTTAGCTCCAGATGTACTACAGATAGTCAACAGCTCTCTTCAGACGGGTGTTTTTCCAAAAACTCTAAAGACAGCCGTTATCAAAGCTCTTTTAAAAAAGAGTAATCTGGATGCTTCAGGAATTAGTAACTCCAGGCCCTTATCAAACCTTTCTTTAGTAAGATTATTGAAAAGGTAGTTTTTACACAACTTAATGCTTTTACGGCACAAAACAAGGAGCTGAATGTTTTCCAGTCTGGATTGAGGTCAGAGCTCTGAAACACTCTGATTAAAGTTCTGAATGACGTCTCCATGAGCAGAGACACGTCCAGAGTCTCAGTTTTATTGTTACTGGATCTTAGTGCTGCTTTACAACAACGTCCTGCTGGACCCACTGGAACAATGGTTGGACCTTCTGGCTCTGCACTCAGTGGCTTTAAATCCTCCTGGCAAGATGGCCGCCATTCTGTGTCAGCAGCTGATTGTGAACGTGAGCAAATCACTTGTGGGGTTCCTCAGGGCTCCATCCTGGGGCCCTTTAGTGAACATCTCCAGCTCCCACTGGCTCAGATCATGGAACATTACAACATCTCTTCTCAGAATGACCAGACCACACTCAGCTCTATATCTCAGTGTCAGTGAATGACCACGCCCCCTGATACCGGCGGAGGAAATGAAGGAGTGATGAGTCAGCACGTTTTACAACTCAACCCAGAGAAAACTCAGCTCATTGTTTTTGTCCCCAAAGAAGAAAGGTTAAAGGTCAGTGCTCATCTTGACTCCAGGTCACTCAGGACATCAGATCAGGCAGAAATCTGGGTGGAGTTCTGGACTCCACCCTGAAATTCTACAGCCACATTAAGACAAGAACCACATGAGCTTCCTACCGTCTGAACAATGTGGAAGAATCAAAGGATTTCTGAGAAACTTCTTCTGCTTTCATCTTCACTGGGTTGATTATTGTAACGGAGTGTTTACAGGCCTCAGGACACAATCTGTCAGACAACTACAGCTCATCCAGAACGCTGAGGGCAGAGCACATTACACCACCACACTGAGGGCGGAGCACATCACACCACCACACTGAGGGTGGAGCACATTCCCCCACCACACTGAGGGTGAAGCTCATCCCCCCTGCTCCACCCTCTCCACTGGCTGCCTGTGTACCAAAGGACTTCAGAATGGTCCTTCTGCTCTAGAAAGCTTTGAAGGGTCTCGGCCTAAATCATCTCAGATTGACTTGTAGAAGATCAAAGCTCCAGACCTCTGAGGTCATCAGGAAGAGGTTGACTCACTGTTCCTACAGTCAGAAGAAACAAGGTGAAGCAGCTTTTAGTTCCTACCTCCTCACCTGTGGAACAAACTTCCTGAACACCTGAAGACTGCCGACACACTCACTTCTTTTAAATCAGGACTAAAAACATTCCTAGATGCACAGGATGTAGAATAAACAATAGACTTTACTTACTTGGTAAACTAACCTCAATAAATCTCTTATCTTATTATTATACTTTTCTTCATTATTTGTTTTAATGCATTTCTTTCATTTCTTCTAAAGCATTAATGTATTTCTTTATTCTGTATTTCTTTAATTTCTTTGTAAAGCTCTGTGAATTGCCTTGTGTTTGAATGGTGCTCTATAAATACATTTGCCTTGCCTTGCCTTGCCTTGCCAGGTGAACCTGTTCTCACCCATCATTAGCTGGGATTCGCTCCATCGCTCTGTAACCCCTATTAGGATTCAGCGGTGCAGAAGATGGATTGATGAATGATTTCACGTCATCTGATAGGCCTGGATCAGAAGGGATTTCAACTACATGCTGCTCCACAGCTCATCTGTTGAGGCTCCAAGAAGTTTAAACTAAATTATATGAAAATAACTATTTTTATCCTATTTTAATTTTGTTGACACAAGCAATAAGTCAGTGGCCTCTCTCAAAGGGAGAGAGATTTCTCCATACCCTAAAGTCATATATTTGTGCATGAGACAACTTTCATTTGATTGATTTCATTATTTGAATGTTCATGACTTGAACTGCATCAGTTCAGTCACATTTTGGAGAGGAGATTACAGACCAGGATAAAACAACCGTCCACTGCAGTGGATCTGATGCAGTTTATTGTGTTTGTGTTTATTTTAATGTTCATTTGCTGCAACAAGTACAGGTACTCTTCCTGGAGTCAATCCAGTATGCTGCTCACAAAACAACATCCACACCTCAAAATGTGATAAAATTAAAACGAAAATACACCCGCACCAGACACACACACACACACACACACACCCTCAAATGTACGAAGGACCTAGTATATGATACTGAATATTGAAGACACGATACCCTAACCCCTTGTGGTTATTATTATAATAATACCAGTAATGACAGCATTCATTTGACCACTAGCGGTCTAATTAATTACACCAACATCCTACTGAAGGTCTAATCAATTTTAATGGCCAATAAACATAAAGTTAGTACATGAGAAGATGCATTTTTAAAAGGACTTTAAATTGGTATTTACTGTTTGCATTAATAATGTCACTTGGCAAGGTGTTCCATCCAGACATCGCTCTGTACATTGCATTACTTTTTCCATTGTTTGTTCTCACTTTGGGTAGTTTAAATCTGCCCCCTGTGGCATGTCTGGTTTTAAAATTATGGACATGCGAACTAAAACTTGGCTCTTGGTAATGTACATTTTGCAGATTTGTTGTAATTATATTTCTGGTCAAATTCATTAAAGAAGCTGTAAATCTGGACCTTATCTAGAAGTGTTTCTCAGCCTGAGAATCCCAGAGACTACTAGATCTTTTAATAAAGTGTTTTAACCCTTAAACTGGTGAAAACTTAGGTGTTCTCACTGGTGAAGGTTAATGTCTCAAGGATTGCATATTTTGAGTTGATTTTCAGTGATTATACAAGCATATATACTGCAACATGCAGCACTCGATGGACATTATGTTGTAATAGTCTTATTTGGTAGATTAGTACGAGCGAAATGAGCTCAAAACACCCTACATTGGAGTTGTATTGGACCTACAGGAATGGGGAAAAAGTCATTGAATAACTGTATTCATCCCAAAAGCAATAGTTCATATAAAAGCATAAAAAAACAACATAAAAACTTCAAAACACCCAAAAAGTTTCAAAACACCAATAACCACATAAATGTCATACATACTAGGGTCCTCCTATGAAGTGCATTTGTAATCCAGTGGAAGGTGGGTTTAGGAATACTGGGTTAGTAAAATACAATGCAAGCCCTCCCTGATGGAGGAGGACAGTCCTCAAGGGGTTGAAAGACCACGGATCCTCAAAAACCTTCATAGACTCAAAGACGGCATCACCTCGAGCACAGGTCTCATCAAAGGAAGTTGGACCTAGTTGGTTTTCCATACTCGGTCCATTTGGTCCAACCTAACGTTTTCTTTTTCTACAGGTCCTCGGGGTTGATATAAGTGACGCTTGTCTTAATTCAAATCTGCTCTTATTGTGTCTTTAATACAGGTGGTAGAGAAGGGCAAGAACAAAGATAAATCGAAGCTGAAGACAGTGAAGGTGTGTGGCGGGAATTCTTTCTTTTTATCTGCATCTTAACTCGTCTTTTACACAAAGACACGAGATGACGTGTGCGTGTGTGTGCGTGTGTGCGTGTGTGCGTGTGTGCGTGTGTGCGTGTGTGTGTGTGTGTGTGTGTGTGTGTGTGTGTGTGTGTGTGTGTGTGTGTGTGTGTGTGTGTGTGTGTGTGTGTGTGTGTGTGTGTGTGTGTGTGTGTGTGTGTGTGTGTGTGTGTGTGTGTGTGTGTGTGTGTGTGTGTGTCAGGCAGGATCTGATGAGGAGGAGCTGGATGATGAAGATGGAGAGAAACCAACAAAGAACAAAAAGGCTGAAGTTCAGTCTAAGGTGTGTGTTTACAGCTGAATACAAACATCCTCTGTTTGGTTTGCTGGGTTTCCTTCATCATGGATCCTTTCACTGTGTTCAGAAAGGACAGCCTGTGAGGCCCTCCAACGGCTCTGATGAAGAGGAGGAGAGTGATGGAGGGGACACGATGAAGGTCGGATAGTTTCCCTCAGCAATTTTTTCTTCTCAGCCAGTCTGTGGTGTTCATGTGTGTTCTGTCTCACCAGAGTGCCGAGGACGTCATTGCAGAGCAGGCCAAGCCGCAGGACGACGACCCGTATGCTAATCTCAGCAAGAAGGAGAAGAAGAAGAAGAAGAAACAGGCAAGAACAGACGGACGACACAAACCTTCTCTGGGCTGTTCATCGTAAACTCCCTGAAATCATTTCCACATTTTCATGCATGTGTTCTATTTATCTGCTCTAAAAGATTTGTTTATATAATAATAATAATAATAATACATTGTATTTGTAACACTTTACATTTAAACAATCTCAAAGTGCTAAAAAAAAAAGAAATTGTTAAAAGAAAAAGTAGGTTAGGGCGAGAAAAGTTTGTTAAAGTTTAAAAGAGACACATACAACATTAAAAAAAGGCTTTTTTTAAAAGATAGGTTTTTACTTTTTGTTTAAAAGCATCAGTGGTTTGTAAAGCCCTCAGGTGGTCAGGGGGGGGGGGCGTTCCAGAGTTTTGGGGCAACTGAGGAGCAGGCCTGATCCCCCATCATGCAGAGGTTGGTTCTGGGAACCTGGAGGGAGTTTTTGGCTGAAGAGCGGAGGGTACGAGCAGAGTTCTGGGGGATGAGAAGTTCTTGGAGGTAAAGGGGGGGGGCATAGATGCATTGGGGGTGAGGAGGGAGACCTTGTTCTCAATTCTGAGTTGGACAGGGAGCCACTGAAGGGATTTCAGGATGGGGGTGATGTGGTCGTGTTTTCGGACCCTCATCAGGATCCTGGCTGCTGCTCTGGATGTACTGCAGTCTTTGGAGGCTCTTACCAGAGATCCCCATGAGGGGTGCGTTGCAGTAGTCCAGCCTCGAGGAGACGAAGTCCTGGAAGAGCTTCTCTGCATCAGCCAGACTGAGTGTTGGGTGGAGTGTGGTGTTCCTGAGGTGGTAGAAAGAGGTCTTGCAGATGTGTTTGATGTGGGTGTCAAAGGTGAGCTGTGAGTCCATTTTAACTCCCAGGTTGGTGACGGATGTGCAGAGGGCGATGTTTTGGCCAGAGAGGGTGATGCTAGAGATGGTGGAGGAGCGGACCTGATGTGGTGTGCCAATGAGGATGGCTTCAGATTTGGAGGCGTTTGACTGCAGGAAGTTGAGCTTCATCCGAGCCTCCATCTCCTCCAGGCAGCTGGTCAGGGTGGATGTTGGCAGGGGAGTGGAGGGTGTAGGGAGTGTTCGGAGGTAGAGCTGAGTATCATCGGCGTAGCAATGCAATGGTATTCCATGTTTAGCGATGACATTTCCCAGGGGGAGTAGGTAGAGGGAACTCAGTTCTATTGATCAGAAATGAGAAGAACCAGTTGAGTTCTGACTCTGAGAGTCCGATGGTGTATTTCAGGCGGTGGAGGAGGGTGGTGTGGTCGACCGTGTCACAGGCAGCTGTTAGATCCAGGAGGATGAGCACAGATGGAGAGCCGCTGTCTGTAGACATCAGGAGGTCATTGGTGACCCTGGCCAGGCTGTTTCTGTGCTCTGGCCGGGGCGGAAGCCAGACTGGAACTTCTCAAACAGGTTGTTGTGTTTGAGGGGGTCCTGAAGTTGTGCTGCCACTGTTTTTTCCAGAACCTTGGACAGGAATGGGAGATTGGAGATGGGTCTGTAGTTTGATGGGATGTTTGGGTCCAGGGTGGGTTTTTTCAGAAGTGGTCTGATGGTGGCAGTTTTTAACAAGGGGGGGATGTGGCCGGCCAAGAGGGAGTGGTTAATGATCCTGGTGATGAGCGGAGAGCTGGCAGAGATGTTGGCATATTATATATTATCTGGATCTTTGTGCATTATGGTGCTGTCGTTTCACTGGTCTGATCCCTTCTAGCTTCTCCCTCAACTAAAATGATCTTGACACCGCTGACATGAAGCCTACAAACCTTTTTTTTCTGGAGAATTCCCGTTTATTTTGTGCAGCTGGTCGTTCTGATAAAAGTGACTGTTCCAGACTGTTTGTGACTTTGACCCAAAATTGTCTTTGTGGTAAAATTTTATTGAGAAAAAGAAGTATCAAGTTTATATCGTATATTTTGACAATAAATACTGAGTTTTGGGCCATATTGTTCAGCCGTAGATTGAAACATGATAAACAAGAAAAACATTTGGCTATACTTTAGTCATAAGTCACGTCATCAGAAAAGTCACTATTTATACGTCACGTTTATTTTACTGGGTAAAAGAAAGATCCATGTCAAATCACAAGTTTTCGCTAAATATACTCAGAAATCCCAAAACATCCTGCATACTGTGATTTATATTCATAAGCTGGTTGAGTTTCAGGAATCCAAGTATTTCCTGACGTTCTATTTTACAGAACAGCTTTCATCATCCAATCAGAAACTCTGGTGATAGCGTGTGAAATGTGTCGTCACAGTTGGAGTACGAGCGTCAGGTGGCCAGTGTGCGAGCTCAGAACGCTTTGGAAGGAGACTTCTCCATCTCGCAGGCGGAGATGTCCTCCAGACAGGCCATGCTGGAGAACGCTTCAGACATCAAGGTGACCCCGTCCTGAAGAGATGTTCCAGGCCTGAGAGTGTGACTCTGTTTTCAGACCCTGTATGACTGTATGTGTCTGCGTTTCATGTGCGTGTTTCAGCTGGAAAGATTCAGCATATCTGCTCATGGAAAGGAGCTTTTTGTCAACGCTGATCTGCTCATCGTAGCAGGAAGAAGATATGGTTTGGTTGGACCAAATGGGTAAATTCTTTGTGTTTTCTCTTACCATAAAAATAATAAAAGCCCCGTTTACTAACTTCACAAACCTCATATACTCATATTTTACTCTTAAAGCAACATATCAGATGCAGAAACTGAGATTTAAACATTTCCTGCAGCCCAGAGCAGCAGTTTGTGGCTCAGCATGTAGGTTGCTGTTAATTAGAACTTTAATGTTGGATTGTGCTGCTGCTCCATCAGATCGAGGTTTTTGAAGTCTGATAAAACTTGGTGGTCTCCTTCAATCTGCACAGTGTGCAGCAAGTACAAGTCTTTTTTACATTTCTCAGGAGTCTTAACAGTTTTGGTTCTAGGATCTAGATATTGTTTAAAACACCTTCATGTGTGTTTACTGGCTCAGTGTGTCCGTGATGCAGTTCGAAATACAGACAGAACTTCCTCTCAAGCTGATGGTTTGGCTGTGTACTTGCTGCTCACAGTCAGGCTGACGTTTAAGTGCAAAGTTACATTAAGTTATCTTGAGTGGCAAAAAAGCACCATGAAAGGACGGTGGAGGATCTGTGACTGTGGTTGAACCAGGCGGGTTTGGTTGTTCCTTCTTTCAGCAAAGGAAAAACCACGTTACTGAAGCACATCGCCAACAGAGCTCTCAGTATTCCCCCAAACATCGACGTGCTGCTGTGTGAACAGGGTGAGTGTGCGCGGGCGTGGGCGCGGGCGTGGGCGCGTGCTTTCGCGGACACGCTGACACACCTGTGTGATTTTCAGAGGTTGTGGCCGACGACACGCCGGCGGTGCAGGCGGTGCTGAAGGCCGACACTCGACGCCTGAGGCTGCTGGAGGAGGAGAAACGGCTGCAGGCTCGCCTGGAGAAGGGAGAGGACAATGTGGCTGAGAGGCTGGAGAAGGTGGGGTTATACACTTTATGACTGTAAGGTCACTGCAGAGAAGACGGAGGAGGGAGATTGTCTCTGATATGATGGAGCTGGTGTCAGATCATCACACATACATCTACATATGTTCCTCTGTTGTTTGACTGTAAATAGTTCATTTAGATTGGCTATACAGTGAGAGATTAGAACTCCTTGTCAAATTAAGACAGGTATCTCATTTTGAACTTTAAAATTCATTATTTGTAGCTTTCTCTTGGACCAATTCCAACCATATGACAAACTTTATATGTGTTGTGCACATAACAAAAGAAAGGAAGTTGAAAAGCAGCACTGTGAAGTAGAAGACGAACGAATGTGAGTTGACCTGTTGCTCTTGGACCTCTCCAGGTCTACGAGGAGCTGAGGGCCATCGGAGCTGCAGCAGCTGAGGCCAAAGCCAGAAGGATCCTGGCTGGTCTGTCGTTCACCCCAGAAATGCAGAACAGACCCACCAAGAGGTTCTCTGGAGGCTGGAGAATGAGAGTTTCTCTGGCCAGGTAAACTTAGCCACACATCCAGCTGTGACATGCCAGAGGTGGTTTGTTGCTGACCCTGATGTCTTAACCCTCAGAGCTCTGTTCATGGAGCCTACCCTGCTGATGCTGGACGAGCCCACCAACCACCTGGACCTGAACGCCGTCATCTGGCTGAACAAGTACCAAGCTGCTTCACACTTTCACAGTTCAGACTTTGAGCCACTTCACTTTGTGCTCGTAGTTTTTTTTAACATGGAGACAAAAGCTTACGCTACATGATTTATATTCTGATATGAAACATTCATAACGTCAATTCAATCCAGGTCTGATCATTGTGAGCATCACATTTGAGGTCGCTATAATAGGCTGGCCTCTTAAATGGCCAACGAAATGAAAAATAACTTACATTTAACACCTACCTTACCAGCTAGCTAGCTACTGTATGAATACTTTTTTATTAAATTTTTGCGAGTTAAACAGTAATACCATTATAGAGCAAATATATTTATCCCATAATATTACAAAAAACTTACTTGACTTTATATAACCTACAGGCTCAACTGTGTGGCTTCAATAGTCTTGTGCTTTGGGCTCAAAGGGCCTCCAGGGGTGAAGCAATCGTCTGCATGTGATGGAGGGGTGCACAGTGCATGCAGGGGGCGTACACTCTGCACCCGTTAATTCCCATGGAAAGTTTCCAACTTTGAAAATTCCCAGAATTTTGCAACCCTTCATCTGACATTCACCAAACTTAATTCTCAGAAAGGCTGAAATCATTTAAAACTCCTCAAACTATACCGAGATGGTTTCTTCCTCTGTTGTTGGATCCAAAGTCACCCACCTTCTTAAAAACCAGAGGTTGTCCTCTTCAGATCTTTGAAACAGACCTTACACCCTTTGCTGTTCTTTTGAATAAACCATGTAGACATTTTATTCTCCTCAACAATCCTGAAACTGTCTGTTAACGTTCATGTGTAAGTTGATTAGTTTAAGCTTCATTGGTCCCATTTCTCATTTCCACTTAGGAAAATCACAATATTGGAACAATATAAAAAGCATAGAATTACAGATGTGAACAAATAATAGGTAGAACGCTGAGGCCTATACTACGCTGCAGGATTAACATACCCAGGATATTTGTTACCTAGTTAACTTACCCAGACATTGACGATCCTGATAACTGTTACTACGAAGCAGGTTATCAAGTCAGTAATTCAATCAGTGAGGCTACACATGAAAGTTTGCAGCATCTGACCAATCGCAAACATCCTGCAGAGCAGCCGACGTAATGGAGGAGTAATTACTCTCTGAAGATTTTAAGAATTGAAATGCATCATAGAAACTAAAACAACACTGTTGCAGCAGCCAAAGCCAGGAAAGAATGCTGCAGAAAATGCCTGACTCTGTTAATGCTTGACTTGGTGAGATTATATGATATTAATTCATCAGAGGCAAGGCGAGGATCTGGGATTATTCCATTTCTTGCGATTAAAGCACAGGCGTGTAGGGCAGAGCTTCCTCAATGCTCTTCCTTCAGTTTATATTTTCCATTATGTTCTTTTGTGGCTCCACCCCCGCGGGAGTGTGTTTTGTGTTGGAGGATTAATTCCTCACTGTGACAGCACAAGCAGTTGTGTGCTCCTTGAAGTCCTGTTTCTGCACTTTTGTTAGGTGTGACCATTAACGTCTTTATTACAGAGCAACGAGTCAAGAACAAAAACATCCTTCAAAGCCTCAGTGACAAAACTTCATTTTAAGGATTGCATGTATCTCTAAAAGAAAATCTTTCTCTTGTAAGCACTTATTGCTCATGATCTGCGCACCAATCAGGGTCTTCTAAGAAGGGGCAGGTCATTTTCCAAGAGACCTGATTGGTCAGGAGGCCAACCTTTTATACTGGATCACTTATCCAGAGCATAACCTGCTCCTGCAGGTTAGAGGTTCAGAGTAAGTTGCCGAGGTGATTTACTCCGGTAAGAAGTAAACAAGTAAACAAGAGATAATCCGGAGCTGTAGTATCAGACCCATCAGATCAGGGGGACATTAGTAGCTGGTTTCTGCTGAGAGTCTCAGTATAAACAGGGTCTGTTTTCTTTGACTCTCCCTCCAGCTACCTTCAAGGCTGGAAGAAGACCCTCCTCATCGTGTCCCACGACCAGAGCTTCCTGGACGATGTGTGTACAGACATCATCCACTTAGACTACCAGAAACTCTACTACTACAGAGGCAACTACTGTAAGTGTGTGTTTAACCTGTGTGTCTCTGAGCTAGGTTTCACTACATCTTTTAATTCTTGAAGCTTTAAACCTCAGTGAGTCACAGAGAGGAAGGAAACCTTTCACTGATTACCCATCAGAAAGTTAATCCTGAATAAGTCATTAACGGCAGCAATACCTGGAGGATTGATAGCAAAACACCATTATCAAAGTCTTAAATGACAAAAAGGCTAAACAGTTCAAATCTGTAATAAGATGTCAGCAGATTTTAATTTGGATCCTAGATAGTGCATAGGACCCTCTTGAAATTGTAAAGCTTATTATTATTAACACTGGTGCTTTTTTCAAAATGGGAACATGTGTTTTTGAGGGCCTAAGCGTACATAACTTTTTGCAACGATTTACAATCATCAGGTCCGTCGAAAAATTAAATAATTTGGAGGAATCACACGTGACTGGAAAAATGGCTCAGTGGCGCCACCTGGAAAAATTTGAAAAATTCAGCCCCGGATCCTGTTTTACCCAGAGCTACGAAAGTCGGCACACATGTGTAACACCCCGAGACGCATAAAAATGTCTCGTGCACACATACTGACAACTCAACAGGAAGCCCGCTATTTTTAAATATATGTTGAGTTTGTGCAGATTTTGGACGAAATTTAATTTTCTAGAGAGAACTAGTCAGGCAGGGGGGGTAATTGCAAATGATCTGAAAATTGGCGTGGTGATAGAATAGAGATTGGTGAGCAAAGCCTATCAAAGTGGCACCATAATATCTGAGGGCGTGGCCAAAAATGGACGTTTCGCTACGAAACAGGAAGTGTAGTGTAAAAACAGGAAGTAACGTGTGAAAGGCCTTTTGATCGGCATCAAACTTGACAAATTGCATCAGAGACCGGTCCTCATCACAACCATAGGATTTCAGTTACTCATACCGCCATTTTTGGGGCGTGGCAATGGCTAATCATGCTATCAAACATAAAGTGCAATGTAAATAGCCGGCTCGTGGTCAGATCGGCCGCAAAGTTGACAGATTGCATCAGACCGGCCCTCATCACAATCAGATGATGAGTTTCTTGGGTAGTGGTTTATGTGTGTGCCCCCGCTCAGTGTCTCGCACAGTGATGTTGCTACCCGTCAGGCTAGTTAGCATTGATATGAGCTAATGGCTAACATGCTAGCAGTCGTAACTCAGTCCTGCAAACAAATGTGGTGTTGGCGACGGTATCAGCTATACCGAGTGCTCGTTCTAGTTCCTAGCTGCGTTTCTCTTCACTTTCAAGTAGAAATATATTTTTAATTGGGGAAAAAAAGCACAAACTTCAATTTTCGTGTTGAAGGTGATGGTTGGGATAGAAGAAGTGGAGTTATTGTCAGAGATCTGCCAGAGATAGAAGCTGTGTGAGTTTAATTTCACCTGATACAGGAAGTGAGACGAGAGGAAAATCTGGACAAAGTAGTGATAGAGAAATGCCAGTCGGACAGTGTGTCGCTGTAGAGTCCCTGTTCTCTTCAGACTCAGTCAATGTTTCCACATTCAGCTCCACAGATAATATTTCTCTTATTCACACATAGGAAGATCAAACCAGGCAGGAAGTTAACTAATGAAGATCATTTGGTTTCACTCCCATTACATTAAACCTGAGGACTGTACTACGAAGTATGCTTAGGATGTCCAGACGTCCCTCGCCCCAGACACGTCCTCCAGCTCTTCCAGTCGTTCCCAGGCCAGCCGAGAGACATAGTCCCTCCAGCGTGTCCTAGGTCTGCCCTGAGGCCTCCTACCGGAGGGACATGCCCGGAACACCTCCCTAGGGGGCGTCCGGGGGGCATCCCAAACAGATGGCCGAGCCTCAGCTGGCTCCTCTGGATGTGGAGGAGCAGCAGCTCTACTCTGAGCTCCTCCCTGGTGACGGAGCTCCTCACCCTATCTCTAAGGGTGCGCCCAGCCACCCTACGGAGGAAACTCATTTCAGCCGCTTGTATCCAGGATCTCCTCCTTTCGGTCATGACCCAAAGCTCATGACCATAGGTGAGGGGAGGAACGAAGATGGAGCGGTAAATCCAGAGCCTCGCCTTTTGGCTTCGCTCCTTCTTCACCACGACGGACCGATACAGCGACCGCATAACTGCAGACGCTGCACCGATCCGCCTGTCGATCTCGAGCTCCATCTTCCCCCCACTCGTGAACAAGACCCCGAGATACTTGAACTCCTCCACCTGGGACAAGGTCTCTCCACCCACCTGAAGGGGGCAAGCCACCTTTTTCCGGTGGAGAACCATGGCCTCGGATTTAGAGGTGCTGATCCTCATCCCAGTTACGTCACACTCGGCTGCGAACCGCCCCAGTGCACGCTGAAGGTCCAGGTTTGATGAAGCCACCAGGACCACATCGTCTGCAAAAAGCAGAGACGAGATCCTGTGGTCCCCAAACCGGACCCCCTCCGGTCCCTGGCTGTGCCTAGAAATTCTGTCCATAAAAGTTATGAACAGAACCGGTGACAAAGGACAGCCCTGCCGGAGACCAACGTGCACTGGGAACAGGTCCGACTTACTGCCGGCAATATGAACCAAACTCCTGCTCCGGGCGTCCAGGGACCGGACAGCTCTTATCAAATGGTCCTGGACTCCATACTACAGGAGCACCCCCCACAGGACGTCCCGAGGTACACGGTCGAGCGCAAAATCATGCGTCTGTGTCAAACTGCGCCTCCTAGTGTCTAAAGTTTACGTCTGACTGCTTCGAAACCCACACAGACTGAAAGACAACAAATTTTCCTATCAAGAAATGATAATTTTATGAAAATATTTGCCCGAAAACTGTGGATTCAGAGGAGTTGTTTCCAAAATATGTAGATAAAATCCGTCTTCTCCCACTGTGATGACATCACTACCTGCAGCTGCGTCCATCAGTGTTGCATCATTCACACCAGGATGACGTCATACCATGTCAATTGCACTCTGACCACTTAACCTGCATGTCCTGACTTTCCAAATAAAAGCCCCATACTTCTTCAAAATAAAAGTCCTTTTATATTCAAATGTGGACTTTATAATGGATATTAAGTGTTTAGCTAGGCTAGGAGTGAGCTGGCTTTCAAAATAAAGTCCCCATTTTTTTCCAATATTAAAGTCCTTCTTTATTAAAATGACATGAAAAACCTCAAATTGATATTTATGGATTTCTGAGAGTAGAGCTTAGTTGGCTTTCAAATAAAAGCCCCCCCCCCCCATTTTTTAAAATAACTCCTTTTTGTTAAAACATTCAAAATGTATATTTTATCAATATTTAAATGTGCCAGAGGCCATGATTGGTCCGACCCCGACAGACCAGAGGCAAGAGCGCGAGGTCCGGATCAAGGCTGCTCGCAGCTTTAATTTCCATTGAGTTCTTCTGAGAATTGTTGGAGTAGTTGTTCGTTCCATAAATGCATGTTTCTACAGTTATGTCCGATGTGTCCGTTATTATTATTAACCTCATTATTCCAGATGAACACTCATGCAGCTAAACAGACTTGGGAACAAGTCAAGAACAAGAACCAAGGCATCCTTGAAAGTGCTCAGTGACAAGGCTTCATTTTATCACGTCAAAAGGGTTTCATCTCTCCCTAAAAACTCCATCTTACAATCCACGCACCAGTCAGGATTATACAGGTTAATCTGAGTTTTGTCAATATGAGAAAATTCCACTTCATAGTCCGTGCCTCTGGTGTCAACAGGACAGAGTAAAAACGATAAACTGAAGACAAACCTCCCACAGCAGTCTGTTTACACAGAACAGCTGAGATTCAGATACACTGACTGAATGCAGCTGAACTCTCCGTGTGTCTGGCTTCAGCTTTATGCTCTCATTCAGAAATCTGTTTCGTAACAGGACAAACTGAGTTACCCCCTGGGCTGATTTCATCAGATTTGTCAAAGATTGGTCCTTATGTTTTAAGCACTGATGTGGATGTGGTGGGGGCAGATATAATCCTCATCTGTGGCCTGTTTTTCTCCTCAGTGACCTTCAAGAAGATGTATGTGCAGAAGCAGAAGGAGCTGCAGAAACAGTATGACAAGCAAGAGAAGAAACTCAAAGAGCTGAAGGCCGGTGGAAAGTCCACCAAGCAGGCTGTGAGTACGGTCCAAATGACTGACGACATCATCAACGGGTCACCTGTTACTGATAGGACGGGCAAAGTCACAGGAGTCCTCGTCAATAGACACTGAGGGTCTTGATTAGGCGTCTCAAAGTTTTGATAGGTGAAGGCCAATTTAGGAACCCACTATTGTACCGAAGGCCGCTGAAAAAACAGACCAAAAGAACTCCCATTTGTAATCATTTTAATGACAAAGTTGCCTCTCTACTATTTACATGTATCGGTCTGCATTCAGAAATGTGCGATAAATACATTTTAATTATTAGATGAAGCTAAAACTGGAGAAAACTTTGAGAAACATTTTAATGCACACAAAATCCAAAATGGAGTTTTCTGCCCTCTACAGTCAAATGTGGAATATAACAGTCCTGTGTGCTGTCCATTTCATAGTACAGTAAAACCTAGGATGTAGGGGTGCCCTAAAATCCAAGGACAAGTGTCCCCTGAAGACAGGTGTCCTCTGTTCGGAGGGACGGGTCACGACGACAGTAGGACCAGTTGATATTGAACGAACCAAACACTAAATATGTTATGGTTATTTAAAGGACATAATTGAACCATTACAAAGATGTATACAATATAAATACATATATACATATGTATATAAGATGTATAGAAAATAATTATTAGACAAGATTTAATTTACCTCAGGGACCACATACAGTCCAGTTTCATCCTGGGTGGACCAGACTGGTGAAATATTACTATAATAACCTTTAAATTTACAAAGTTTTTGTTTGTTGTGGTCTCAGTGTACGTAATGGAATTGTCTATATTTTTGAAAGATCAAACAGTTAGTACTGAAAATGGTTACAATCTCAACATAAAGTCAGTTTTAATGAAACATTCTTGTGTAAAATACAATAAAATGTAAAAAAAAACTTAAATCCTTTAAAACCTCCTTGCTTGGTGGGACCAGATTGGAGCCTCTTGGTCGGTTTTGGCCCACGGGCCTCATGTTCTCTGCTGGAAAGGGAAACTGAAACTTTCGTGAGCAGAGAGTACGTGTGATATCGAAATCGTCATCCACCCCGTGCGCTAGGCTCCACTCCGATTCCTCTGCTGTCGACCACGCAGCCTCACTTTTGTGACGGTGCCACCTGTGCAGGCAGACTGCTCATGCTCCAGAGCTACTGGGCGCTTGTGTGAGGAGATCCTCCGTCTCCCGTCTGAACAATCACAATTTAAAAGCAAATAAAGATCCAGAGGCTCAGAACTCCTGAAGTGAAACATAAAGTACTTTAGGAAAGGTGGAGAACGCCGGGCAGCAGAGGTGGAGATAGTTTCAGGATCGTTACGTTATGGAACGTTAAGGAAGTGAGCCCAGAGTGGAGTATGGAGGCAATCATGTAGCACAATGCGGAGAGCATGGAAGGTCTGACGGGGAGGAGCTTCACAGCAGCACCGTGCTGCGGGAAAGCAGCGATTATTTACATCTCAAAACTAATCTCCTAACACCACAACGTGTGAATATTCCAATAATCGGGTCCACACGAGAATGCCGTTTCACATAAACACAAAAGGTTTTTGGCCGATGATCCACTCGGCGCAGTGCTTTAGTAGCCTGGAAACTTTCTTTTTTTAAACTCAGGTCCCAGACCACTCTGGGATTTCCCAACAGAAATTGTAAAACGCCAGCTTGACTATGAGGTGTGGATGGGCAAAGACGCATATCTGCAGAAAACGATGATGTCATCGCTCCCCTCTCCCCCCACCACGGTCCGCAATGTCACCTAATAACCACAACAATGGCGGACCACAAGCCCCCATCGATCTACTGATACTAGCAGGAGAAGGAGCTGGAGCATAGAGCTGTATAACTCAGTTATCGAAAAGTCTTTATGTTCTATGTTTTCCGTGTCGTCTTCTATGTTTTTGATGTATTTGCTGAGTCACAACCCCCCTAAAGGCCACACCTGTAATTACAGGTATCTCCTATAGATATTGCTAAAGACCACGAAACGGAGATTCTTCTTTTTTTTGTACTTATAGTTTATTTATTTTCAGAACAAAATGAAACATGAACAGAACAAACAGCAGGTGCCAGTCAAAATGGTGTACACGGTAATGGTTCAAACATTCATGGTTTAGGGTGATCGTTGCATTTATAATGCTTGTCAGACGGCGAGATAAGGTCACACCAAGTGAACCAGAAACACACACACCTCCCAAAGGCCATGCCATGCCTGGGAGCCTGCTTTCTCCAGTTTATACAAAGGATGTATATATAGAGAGAATTCCTCACTTCACTTTTCTCCCCTTTGTTCTTCTTCTTTCTAGTTTTTATTTACAAAATGTATCTATTTTCCACCATTTTCTTCCCAATCCAGTCTCAGCTTTAGAGTTAGTTTTTCCATTTCAAAGGTTTCAGAAACTCTATTGAATAAATAATCCATGGGGTTGGACAGCTTGTAACCATTTGCTTGTAAAAGCCTTTTTCCCAGCTGCTGTAAATATTTTCAAGAAATATTTGTCACTTCCTTTCACTTCATCTGGAAATCTCCCAGGTATTGCACAAGGCAGGAATTTGGTATTTTCAACTTCAAAATCTCTCGTATTTTTCCCCATAAATCGTTTTAAATCTGCTGGATTCCAGGGCAGCTCCAGAAAACCTAACGATGTGCTTCATTTTCATCACATTTCCTCCAGCATGTCTGCGGCATTCCGAGCAGCATTGTGTTGGTCTATCACATAAAATACATTTGTGGTTGTAATGTGACAAAATATGGAAAGGTTCAAGGCGTATGAATGACTGTGTGTGATCAGTGCTGCAGCTGAAGCCTGTCGCTGTGCTCATTTACTCTCAGGAGAAGCAGACGAAAGATGCTTTCACCAGAAAGCAGCAGAAAGGCAAGAGGAAGGGAGGTCAGGAGGAGGAGAGCCTGGAGGCCCCAGAGCTGCTGAAGAGGCCCAAAGAGTACACCGTCAAGTTCACCTTCCCCAACCCTCCCCCCCTGTCTCCCCCCATCCTGGGCCTGCACAGTAAGATCAGAGCTGAGGCAGCAGACGGCTGCACCTCTCA